>NC_136906.1:48755177-49067866 GCF_949606895.1 Notothenia rossii
CACAGAGGCGCGGGAAGGTATTTTGAGTGGGGGTGCTGAGGTGCTGGACTCCAGTGAACACTATTACGGGCACTATAGAGCACGTACAAAAAACTCCCCATACGCAAACACACAGTAAACCCGCGACTGTTACAATGAAGGCTCGATAATCAGCTCACGGCATATAGGCAGGGGTAAAGTGCTATTTTTTACGAGTGGGGAGCGGACCTCACCTCCTCTAGGGGGGTCCGGGGGGATGCTCCCCCGGGAAGATTTTTTTTAAATATTGAAGTTACAAAGCATCAATCTGCTGCACTTTGAGAGCAACATTAAGAGATCTATGGATACATCTCTCAACACCCAGATGAAACACAACTGTAAGCAGATGTTCTTTTTCTTTATGGATATTTTACAATCACTCCCCTTTCAAAATGTATTCTTGTTTTACTGCCATATAGTATTTCATAACTGTTTTTCCTTTATTGTCTTATTTTTTTTTATAACTATAATGATCATATGAAGGTGTGCCGCGGAAATAATCTTTTGAATAATTTTTGACCAAACCGTTTGAGACCCACTGAGATAACTTAGACTAAAGTTAACTATCTAAACACTCAGAGAGTCCTTTAGCTCACCTGAGCCTCTCAGTCTGAGAGGAGAGCTCTCCTCCAGCTTGTTGTGGAACAAACAGCTCCGTATGTCCGTTAGTGCAGCTAGCTAACCAGATGCTAACAACACGGTCCCTGCTGCTGGCACCGGTCCCTCTCTCTCTCCCCCTCTCTCACACACAGTAAATGCGCTATTTCCGCACACACACATAGAGCCGCGAGCTTGAATGACACAAGCACACTTTTATTTCCATGCAACTCTCTGATTGGTCTGGTGTCTTGCCTCTGTTGCATTCACTGAACAAGGGAAATCACAGTCCTGCCGTCCTTTCTCGTGTCTTGATGAGGTTCACGTAAAGCACGGTTAAAGTCCATGTAATGTCCAAAATAAATGTTATTCTGTGTTAATAAATCGCTTCATCACTTTCCACTGTTTCATTTGACATATCAACATCAATGATTCTTTCCATAAATACCCCCCAAATAACATGAAATGTGTGCCACTTTCCCGTGTTATTCCGCTCCGGTAGCGAAAAGCTTGCCAGCCATTCCCCCAGCTGTGTGACGTCACACGTGGCAAACACCAGCCTCGTCTAGATTGTTTGTTTTGTATCCTTCCGCTATTTTCGCTCAACATATGTGTAACCGGACCTCACTAAACTTTTTTTATCTAACAATTCATGATGGGGAAGCGATGTGTAGTTGTGAGCTGTGAATGTTTCCTGATTGCTATAAACATTGATCATGGGTGCTGGAAGATTGTGAACAAAACTCGGGTAAGAATTAAGTTACTACAGGTGTTATGCCAGCTTGAGCTAAATGTCACCAGAGTACAGTGAACTTGCCTAGCGACTGAAATATATAAAAGTTGAAGTGAAATAAGTAAGGCCAAAAATGAATTACGTCTGAATATCTTTATTATTTTTACCACTTTTAATTATTTGTGGGCTCGCACATACCAAAATAGACTAATGTACACTGCAATAAAGATCAAATGATACAAGTGAAAAATTAACAAAAGAACCCTTTTTTATTTATCAAACAGTAAATTAATACAATCTTACAAACTTGTGATTTGGAAAATGTTGTTATATTTACATGTTTCTTTGGAAAAATAATATTGTAAATGATGTACTTTGTAAATTATTTACATCATGCGAAACCATTTTAACCAGTTCAGCTGCATGACTTATGTCAAATTACAGATTTGGCCATTGAAATCCCTGATAGCGGCCTCCCGGTTCAGGGTAAGTCTTCCGTATCTCGGTTACAGCACATGCAGGCAGCGGGACTCTGATTTTGGGCCGAGTACACCCCAGCACCAACGTACAAACTGTCGATAAGCTGTATATCGATACTTCCTAATGAAAAAAATGTATACAGATTATAAATATATTTGGAAAAAATAAAATGTTATGTAGTACTATTATGTAGCAATGGTTACAAATTGGCTTATAACATGATATTTGTATTTTACTTGTACAAAATAAATATGAGGTTATACATGACTGCTTGACAGAATCATAGACCTCTTATATGTTTCCTCACATGTGTAGTTGTTTCTTTTCCCAAGCATACATTGAACTTGCATACACAGAAAAAATAAAAGCCAAGCTGTTTTTGACTGCTTGAAAGAGTTTAATGGTATCTTTAAAAGTGTACCATATCTGTAGCGACTAAAAGTATTATATGAAAGCAAAGCTGCAATAGGCAGTTGGGTCAATCAATATTTACTTACTGGTGTAGTGGGCCATCAACTGCTCTGTGTTGTTGTTTGTATTGAAGATACGCTATTTTCAGTGTCCAAACACTGAGACAGCCTTCTCTAAAGCCTGGGTGGCTAATAATGCACCTTGGTTTCTCGTCGGTGTCTTCTATCTGGCAGAGTCCTGCACGGGTCTGATTTTCAAGACCCGCTCCCGCCCCGCACCCGTGACGTGCAGTACCGAACCCGCCCCGCTACCCGCACATATTGCCAATTAGTTCCGCAACCCGACCCGACCCGCCGGCACAAGATCCGCAACCCGACCCGAACCCGCATATATATAAGCAGTGACAACGTGCAATTATTAACACACGCAGTTGCATATTTGGCTCAAAAAGCCTGGGATGTTGTTTATTTTCTCCATCTAGGTTGACACCAAAAGCCTCCCAGACGTTGGATTTCGCTCTTGAAGAAGAGTTATTGAAAATGGTGTATTCTCCGCTAGAGAGCTTCACCTCAGCCATTCAGAATGTGGTGCGCTCAGCAGCAGATAGATGCGCTGCAGAGGTTATGATTATGCTCGGTCCCGCGGAGGAGAGGTCTGAGGATTTAAACATTAAACTAAAATATTATTGTTTAAATATATTTATTATGCAACACCCGCAACCAGACCCGCATCATCTTTGTTTTACCCAGAAGCGAACCTGGAAAAAAGCGTTTGAAAAAATACCACCCGCAAATCACCTTTTTTGCGGGTTACCCGCGGATACCCGACCCGATGCAGGACTCTGCTATCTGGTCAGTAGGTTGCAAACTGTCTATTTGTTCCATCACCTGCCAGATCTCTCTGCAGCATACACATTCATCTGCAGTGGGCATGCTTTCACAGCATTGACATGTACACCTGAATATTGTACATAACATTAAAAAAAAAAACAATATCTGCCGGACGTGTGAGGAACAGATGACAAATTAAGATCGACATTTAGTGCAGGTCAAATTAAATAAAACAGAATTTACCATTCAGTATTGCCGACTCGAGTCTCGCCGGCTGCGGAATCCGCTTCTCTTTCACAAGTTTCTGCCTCGTTGTTCGATTGCCGGGCAGGAGGCTCGTACTGATAAGGCAAGATGCCTTGAAGTGAAAGGCTAGCTGGTTCACTCTCTACTTCTGTAACTGAATCCAGATAACCCACCGAATCTGAGCTTGAATGATCGCTCTCGCTGTCGCTGTCTGAAGTTGTCGCGTTGCTTGCCATTTGGACTGATTTGATCAAATGGCAATGTTTGCCACGTGTGACGTCACCGCTCGTTCGGGAGTGATCGGGGGCGTACTCGGCAAACTTCGGAACCAACATCGGTTTTTAACGTATATGTCATTTAATTATGACCAAACTTTAAACATTTTTATTTATTTTTATTCTGGTGATATCTAAACTACATGTTAAAAAACACCTGTGTTAGATGCATTACATGGCCTTTAATGTATTATATTATTGAGGTAGAATTGTCCGGGCCTATAGAAAAAACATTCGGGGCAGGCCAAAATATTATTTGACCAACAATGTGGAATTTATTGGCTACATATTACACAGATTATGCACAGCGGGAGCAGCAATAACCGTCAAATAATAATTCAGACAGGGGAGCTCCGCACCCCCTACCTGCCGCTAGGGGGTGCTGCAGCGCGCTCAGCACCCCCCTTCCCGCGCCCATGACCGCGCAGTGATTTTACAAAAAGTTCAACAGATCCACTTGGGTGGCAATAATGCGGTGACATTTGGAAAAGCTGAATCGTTTTGTGTTGATTTTCAGTCTAATTACAAGTGCTGTGTGTTTGGTTTCAATCTAACGTGGAGTGAATGAGTTTGGTAAAAAATAACCTCTTCATCTGCAAACAGTGCTGCTGGCTCTCTGAAACAGACAGAAACACTGGGACAGGTCAAAGTCACATTTTCACCACAAAGACAATACACTTGAGCTTAACCTCTGAATGTGTTAACAATTTGCAGACCAATCATATTATGTCAACAGGACATTACATTTCTGACTGATTTTATGTGTTGAAGCAATAGGGATATGTTCCACTGAATTCTGCTCTATCCTCCCCACCTCTGATTTCCACACTTTTCTTTAGCTCTTAAATGCTTGTAAATTGGCCTTTATGAAAGATAAAATGCCACACATATTAATCTGAAGGTCAAGAATGAACTTCTAAGCTCAGGGCTCGGGGACCTGAAGATCACTTTTGCTCTTTGACCTGAGGTTGCTTTAAATATTTCTAAAATGCAGGACTCTAAATAGCCAAGGCCAAATGCCAAGTCTAAGATGTTCCTTGCTGTTTTGATTTTAGATGTTGTAATGTATGTCCTGCCCATTTAAACTTTTCTCTGTATTGTTATTGTCATTCTAATAGCCAGTTCATCAGAAGCCAAATGCATTGCCCTTGCACTGTATGTGTGATTCCTGCTCTATGTATCATGTAGTCAGAACAGCAGGGTTGGGAAGGTTGATTTAAAAATGTATTCCTAGTGAACTGTAAAACAATGTAATCAGTAACCTAATTTGAGTAACAAAATAAAAAAGTAATCTAACCTGAATACTCTCAGTTACTTGGATATCCTCAATATCAAATGCAATGCGAATAAATAAAAGAGAAATTAAATATCATAAGATGTTTCTTTCTTCATTGTATAATGTAAGACAACATAACAATGTGAAATTAGGAAAGAAGAAACCAAGATATTAATGGATTTAATTTATATGAAAACCTGCCTTTCATGAACCATATTCAGGCAGTAATACACCAACACTGAAACACATGAGCACATACTACAGCTAAAAAAAGCAGAAATAAAATCTGAGCAGACAGAAAATGCTCAGTTTTAGTTTAATACACACAGTTAAGTTCCCACACACTATTTTATGAACATATGGTCACCTGTTGAATTCAAACCAGAACAAATGAAGCAAAGAAAGTGAAAACCATAAAGCAGATTCAGGCAGTCGGCGTATAGATTCACACTTAAAGTATTAGCCTACAAAACAGTACAGCTCTAAAGGCCCGGACACACCAGGCCGAAATCGGCCGGACGACGAAGCGTACCCTGTCGCCCAAACTCAATTTGGTGTGTCCGGCACCGTCGGCCGTGACACGCCTTATTTGGCCTTTCATGGCCGACGCACGGCCGATTCAACATGTTGAATCGGCCGCAAGCAACACTCCAATGGCTGATAGCTCCAGTACCACACGAAACATGTTTTCGATGGACAAGAGTGAGAATGGAACGCACACGCTATTTGTTGTTTGTTTGTATCATGTAGACTGTTCTTCTTCTCTGTCTTCCGGTTGTTGCCTCTTTTGAATTATGAATACACACTACTGCCGCCTGCTGGTAAGGAGAGTTATTGCCACTCACGCATGCGCAGTTCGTACGTGCTCGGCTGAAGTCTTTGCGGTGTGTTCCAGTGCGACACATGGCCAAGAAGCAGGAGAACACGCCGACGCAACAGTCAACGTCAGCATTGGCGTGTTCTCTGGTGACAGCTTGGTGTGTCAGGGCCTTAAGAGAAAAGATAACATCTGATCCTTTACAACACTATATGCTCTTATAGGTTTTGTACCAACATTGTAGTCCCGGTAGTCCACACTTTTTTAGAAATGTAACAGTCATATGAATATTTGTATGTAACTGTAAGGTAATACAAATACCTTTTTTTTGTATCCTGATTAATGTGAATGATCAAGGCCAATCAGAACTGATCAGTAGCAACCAACACTCAGAGGTTGACTGCAGTGATTTGAGTGTGTGTATGCTGTAGTGTCCAGACATTTATGTTCATTTATTCATTTCAATTCTTTGTCCTTTGTCCCTTGGCTCGTAACTTCCTGTTTTATTTTGTAGTAACCTCTCCCTCAGTTTCAGATCACTAAACTTCCTCCGTTTGTGGGATTCCCGCTGTGTTTTTTCAGAATTTGTATCCCTATTTTAATTCATTCATTTGTACCTGTTTCTGTTGTGGTGCATTTGGGTGATGAACCTCGTCAATCGTAACTTATGCCTGTGTAAGGTCATGGTGCTATTCTCTGAAACCCCCTTCAGCTGGACAGCTATGTTAGGCGTATAGAGACAGGGACCCCACAGAAGGGCCTGTTGTAAACGGTACTGAGTGGGAGATGCGGGGATAGCATTGTGACACTATTATCTTTCCATCTGACATGAGATGTGCCACATTATTCATGGCAAATGAATAGATTGAGGATCCCAAAGGCTTGGGTGAGTGGAGATGGGCAAACAAAATAATAGATGAGTATTTATGCAGTCTCTGTAGTGGAGCACTGCCAGGAGATTACTTACAAACTGACAGTATAGCGTGCGTGATATGCCATCCCTTTAGGAATGATTACACTGTGCAGATCTGCACATTTTCATAAAACAAACACCAATTGTTAACATCTGCCCATTCCCTGATTTATTTAGCAAAAGCGGATAACATTTGGAAGCCTCGAAAATCAGCCACAATTAATTGAAACTCTTACACTGTGCATAATAGTCCGGCTCTACTGGCAAACAGCTGTCCTCACAGGAAGCTCGATTTGGATTAACACAGCTGATAAAACGCGTCGCACAGTATCCATTTATGACAGTAGTAATAACAGCACTCAGATATAATGTATGAGAGGGTAGTAACGCACATGGAGCACCTTTAGGAGCTGCAGCTTGAGGAAGAGTGTTGTAGCAAACGTTGGTCCTGTAGGGTCTCTTTGCTGAGCAGGGGGGGCAGGTCGATGCTCAGAAGCCAGACCCTATGGGTCCCTAATGGGGCCGGTATTGATCCTAGCATAGTGCTCACCCCAAGGGTCTAATGGAAAAAGACTGCAGAAAAAAAAGGGAAAATGTGCTCTCCACTCAGAGTTTGGATCACACACTGGGCCAGAAGCGTTCACTTTGCCCTTCAGAAACACAAAACTGGTCTGTTCAATTGAGCAGTTGAAAACAGAGTTGTCACTCTGAGGTGAGCTCAGAGAGTAAAAGAGCAGCTGAGGAGGCTGAAGCTGGAGAAACAGGCTGGCCTTTAGAGCTCTGCTCCCCTTAGAGCAAGTACTCACACACTCGCTATGATAAATAGGGTATGTTTTCACATAAAGTGCGGCACTGGTACATGGTGTTAGAGGGTCCTCATCAGTCTCAGATAAACAGGCCCCTGCTCTGACTGCATCAGACAGCTTCTGTGGGGAAGGTGCAGGTTAGTCATGTGGTTCTGCTGCTACACTCCAAAAACTAAATTGGTGATGTTTACAGATTTCACATAACTGTATTAGGTTAGTTGGAATCAATACTACTAAGTTTAAATAAATACACAATATTAGGTTCAACTTAATGTTATTGCTTTCAACTATCCTAATACAGTTACGGTATGTGAAATAAAACGTTTCTGTTTTTTCCGTGTAAATATGTCAGTCCAACTTGTCGGGGAATCACATTCATGGGTAATTCTGCAACGTCTCCACAGACAATGAAGGTATTAGTGTATTGCAGAATAAACTAGTTTGCATCCAGCTCCTATTTTATTCTTTAAAACCACAACCACAACATCTTAAAAATAGTCATTTGGTCATAACCATAACTTTGCCCTATATGTACCGAACCATAGTTGCCTAGTTACTTACATTTTCCAGCAGTGGGTCGAATAAAGGTTTGAACGATTTCTGATTCTACAAGTGTTGGTATTATATTAAATGGCTCCATTGCGCCAAGTATGTTGTAGCATGTGTGTAGCAGGGCTGCATTTAGCCTAAAATGCTGTCAGATCATTAAGTACGTTTGGAAGCCACGATTTGGGTGTGACTTAGTGATTCTTTTGAAGGGCTCTTTTGGTACGAACGTTCTTCAGTGGTACAGGTAGAAGACGTGTTTTTCGGGTGAAAAAATTAGCCAAACCAGAAAACGCAGTAGTATTTGGGTGCACTTCAACAAAAACATAGGCAATGAGTGCAACATTTTTAAAGCCAAAATATAATTTAAAGCAGGGTCAACAAATAAACTCCACCGCCACTAAAAAAGAAAACGGCTCTTTTGAACCTTTGAATAAGGTCGGGTTTTCCCAGGTCGCCGAGGGTGCTGGCATTGTTTGTTCGCCGCTCCTCCGCCCCAAATCTTGTTCTTTAGTCCAGATCAGAACCTCTGCTGTCTGGCTCTCTTTTAAACGTCAGTCATCAGCAAAAATAGCAGCATCTCTCTATCGAATCGAATAGACCTTTGTGTTTTCATCTCCTACCTGCTGGCTCTCTCCTGCTCACCGGCCCCTAGCTAGCTAGCATTATCGGACCTAGCAGGCTGCTACCTAGATGCTCCTCGGCTCCCCGAAGTCCACTGAGCTAACATTTCTGTCTCCACCCCTACTCCACCCTAACTCTGAGGCTCGTGTGGGTCTTCCCATCCCGCTGCGATCAACCGGCTTCCCAGCTGACATCGTCTCTCCCTGCTGCCTACAGCCGGAGGCTAACAAGCTAGGAGGCTGGTCGCCCGGCTCCGACTCTGCACCAGGCTGTCAACCGCGTTTTCTGTGCAAGCGCCGTTAGCATGTTTTCGCTCGTGGCCAATTCAGAGGCTCAGCGTTAGCTTTGTGTTTTTTTTTTGCACAAAAAAAAAAAAGATCCGTTAGCTGAGTTTCTTCCCGTTACATGGATATAAAACATTCATAGTTTATTAAAGATTAAGAAGCCCTCAGACACTGTTGCTTGCAGATGATGCGTTTTTCCGCCCGGGGGCGGGGGGATGGGGTTCAACAGGTTAACTCCCCCCTCTCTCAAACTGGCTGCTGTCACACCCATTCTCAAAAGACCTGGACTCACACCTGAAATCATGTCTAACTTCGGGCCCATCTCAAATCTCCCCTGTCTGTCAAAAATACTTGAACGTGTCATTGCCTCACAACTTAAATCCCACCTCAGCTCCAATGACCTCTTTGAGCTATTTCAATCCGGTTTCCGATCAAAACACAGCAACAAAACAGCTCTTCTCAAAATCACAAACAACCTCCTCCTCTCCTCTGACTCCGGCAACCTGAACATCCTCATCCTCCTCAACCTCACCGCAGCATTCAACACCATCAACCACACCATCCTGCTGTCCCTCCTCGAATCATCACTCAACATCACCGACACTGCACTCTCCTGGATGAAATCCTACCTCACCGACAGACATCAGTTTATCAACATCAACAACTGAACCTCCTCCACTGCTCCTCTGTCCCAAGGTGTCCCCCAGGGTTCGGTGCTTGGCTTCCTCCTCTTCATCCTCTACATGCTCCCCCTTGGCAAAAGCATTCGTCGCCACAACCTTCAAAAACATTGCCCGTCTCCGCCCATCACTCTCCTCCTCTGCTGCTGAAACCCTGATTCATGCATTCATCACTTCACGACTCGACTACTGCAATAGCATCCTCTATGGCATACCATCCAACCTCCTCAATAAACTCCAACATATCCAGAACTCTGCTGCCCGCCTCCTCACCCACACCCGCTCCCGAGACAACATCACTCCCATCCTCCAGAACCTCCACTGGCTCCCCGTCCGTCAAATAATCGTCTTCAAAGTCCTCCTCATTACTCACAAAGCCCTCAACAACCAGGCTCCCCCCTACCTCACAGACCTGCTGCACCACCACACCCCTTCCCGCTGCCTCCGCTCATCAGAAGCAAACCTCCTATCCATCCCCATCCACATCAATCACCGGACCTGGGGGGACAGAGCCTTGTCCCCCCCCGTCGCTGCCCCCTCCCTCTGGAAATCACTCCCACAACCAATCAGAGACTGCACTGACCTAACCACCTTCAAAAAGCTCACAAAAACTCACCTCTTCAATCTGGCTTTTAAAGAGCCTGTGACACGAGTTTCCCCCATCATCCAAACCCATACATTTGAGTAAATATTGTCCCCTTGAAAACCGTTACTGAACTGATTTTGGATATTTGTACTTTGATAACCATTAATCTGCCGTTCAATGTTGACCATATTCTGGATCTTCTCGGGGATTCTTCAAATCCCTCCAAATTATGGGTGACGTCATTGCGGGCCAAGCGCTCCAGCTGCACCGTTCAGAATCCCAGCATCTGCATGTAAACGCACGATGGCGCACACAGCAGCAAGCGATGACAGTTTAATTTTGAACGTGTCTGAGAGCTCATATGAGGCTGAAGGATCGGTTTATGTTGTATTTGTTAGAAGTTTAGGAATTAGGTGCGTCAATTTGGGCGATAATACGGTCATGTAGCCAGTGGTGGACTGGGACTAAAAATCATCTCGGGACTCTCGACCGGCCCACTTCGGTACCGTTAGTAAATTGTCAACGGGGGGAGTGGGGGGTGTGCTAGTGACATATCCGACCGGCCCACTTCGCTACCGGTCCATCGGGATTCGTCCCGATGGCCAGTCCGCCACTGCACCCAGCCCAGCCCACATAAACTGTCAACGGGGGGAGCCTCGCTGCGGGGAAACGGTGGACCTAGTGTCCCAATCGGAGTGGGAATTAATAATAATCCGTGCTTTTTATCCATTAATTTCCCCAACATTGTGGTAAAAAAAACACACGTTTAATCCATGTTGGTGTACTACAACTACAAAAAGCATCGGTTTGTTTTTTCATCAGGAAATGCAGACCGGCTCAAACAAACGATTTTTAAATCATCATCCTCACGATCATTTAATGTAACATATGTTCGCCAAATTGACATGAAAGCACAAATAAATGTAGTTTCATCCACTTGAGTTTACAACTACAAAAACAATCGATTTGTTTTTATATCACATCCGACGGGAGGAAATTCAGCAGCTCTCACTACCGATTTTTAACCCTATTTTAATCATCATCTTCACCACGATAATTTATGTTTATGTTCACTGAATTGACATGAAAGCACTGACAAATATGAATATACTGTAGTCAACTTCATTAAAACGTTATTAACGTGCCTAAACTCAGTAATTCACAATTTCTACGAATGACAACACACTTCGTCCGTGTTTGGCTCTCTCGCCGCACAGTGAAGCATTCCCGCATTGACGTCACTTCCGGCTTCCCCCAAAAACTTCTAAATGAGTCGAAGGAATTTCCCCGCCATGTTCGATATTATTGATATTTATCGGAACGGTATCGCACCTTCTTTTTTAAACTGACGGTTCGAGATTACTAGTAGCCCAATATTTCATTGCACAACAGTTGTTGGGATGCTGTCACAGGCTCTTTAATGTGTGATTGTTTCTGTATTATTTGACTTTAACTTTAACTATATATATTTATTTGTTCTTCTTTTCTTTTCACTATATCTGTAAAGCATCTTTGAGCACCTGTAAAAGCGCTAACAAAATAAATCTATGATTATTATTATTATTATAAGATCTGGCTCCCTTCAAAGAGTCTTAATTCCCATCATGTGACAGATGGAGCTACTGAGAGCATTTCTGCAAAAGAGACCCTGTTATTGCTTTATTTCTCAACAACTTCAGGGAAGTTATGGATAAACAAAACGCTAAAACAGTCCACTGAACAACAGTGTTGGGCAAGTTACTTCCAAAATGTAATATATATCACATATTACTTATTACTGTCTTTTGAAAGTAATAAGTTACATTACAATATTACTGTCTCTGAAATGTAATGAGTTACACTACACTGTAAAACTTAATAAGTTGTGGTAACTTAGAAAAAGTATGCAAACTCGTTGCCTCACAATAAGTAAGTTAAGTTAACTTACTTATTGTCAGTACGAACAACTTGTGTATTCTAGGTGTGCTTCAATTGATTTTGAGAAGTACAGTTGACAAAAACCTTTTAAGTTATGTAAACTTATGTAAACTAAGTTGTGTAAACTTATGTAAACTAAATTGTGTAAACTTATGTAAAATAAGTTATGTAAACTTATATAAACTAAGTTGTGTACACTTATGTGAATACAATTGTGTAAACTTATGTAAATTAAGTTATGTAAACTTATTTAAACTAAGTTATGTACACTTAAAAGGCATGCTTTGTATTAACCTATTTTTTTGTATTTGTGTGAACTCAATGAACAAATTAAACTTAAATATACAAATCACCAGAACTTAACCTTTTTAAATTTGACTAACTCGTAATTTTTAAGGTTTACTATTAAATTAAACAAACTAATTCCTGCTAACTAAGATAATTGTACTACAACAAATCTCTAAACACGTTTTGTAAACTCCCAACAATCTCCAAAAAGAATGCATTAAAAACACAAATTGATTCAGTTGCAATATAACATTTATTTTCAAGTGCCAACAAACAGTGCTTTTTAAGTACTAAAAACCCTTATCTTAATAAAAAACAGCAGTGCACAACACACCAATTGTAAACATTTAAAATCTATAATGACCACTATGAAGAAGAGTACTTTAAAAAAACAAACATTGTACTTTGCTCTCAACAATTAACAGAGTTATAACAGTGTCCCCCATAGTGACAAACTTTTGTCATAATATTTAACAGTGCAACTTTTTTAAGTGCCAAGTTCTATCTGATAGCTGATGACTATCTTGATTAAGGTCTAATCCAATAGAGCGTTTCGTAGCGTTAATAGCTTAGGTGAGAATGTTTTGGTTCCCAGTCCAAGCATCACTCTTTGAAGGAACATCAGAGTATTTGCCATGCATTTTGGGTAGTCTAAATGCAAAGCATATATCAGGCCAAATAACAGGCAAACAGCCTGTGGAAAGTTTTTGATATTTTCCATCACAATACCTCCCTCAAGCACAATGTCAGTGGAGATGGGCTCGAGTTGCATTGAGCTTGGACCCTCCTGAGGACTGTCTTCGCTGAGAACAGTCAGCACACCAACGGTGACGGATTATAAGGCCCCATCTCTCGTTGTATCCTGCAAAGAAAAACACGTTATTTAGAATATCATCGCTACCTATTAGAGTAGGTCTTCCTATGAAAACATTCATGTTGCATTTGCTTTGAAGTATTTGCTAAAAATGTAGCTCAAGTACACACTCAAAGGGCGTTGTAACATTATATCCAAGAAGGTTCTGTAAATGTGGTATGAGGAAACTAATGCTAAGGATGCATATACAGCTAGGAACGTACATTTATTTTACACCTCATTTCTAATCTAGACTCCGGGTCATGGAATTTAGTGTACAGTATTTTGAACACACCAAATTAAATCTTTTGGTTGCAAGTTTGTGTAAATAGGGGATATAACTTTTCAATAAATGCAAACCAAACCGTTTTTTGTATTCAAGTACTTACAAAGCATGTCTTGAAAAAATCCCTAGAGTCGTCGCCAAGAACAATTGGAATGCCTTTGAGGGCAACAGAGCGCTGTTCAGTCACGTCCGGTGTCTAATGATAGAGATAAAGAAGATACAGATGAGATTAAATGACAAACTCACAAGATGAAACATTTTGGCCTTTTCCATCTTTTTGAGGGGTTGTTTTAACTATTTTAGAAGGCTTTTTAAGTAGTACCATATCGTCATCAATGTATGTGACAAAAAGTTGCTAAGTTATATTACTTACCGGCCAGTTGATGCTCTGCATCAACTCTGTCAGTTTCTGTCCAACCGATCCTTTTCTTGACTTGAACAGTTGGATGAAACCTGGGGTGTGCTGGTCCAGAGCCTCAAAGAAGTCTGCTTCGAAGTTCCGACTGGTAATCCGATTAAATTCGGCAAATACCTGAAAAAGTAGAGAAGGGGGTGGGGTAGGAGATGGAAAACCAGCACATTAGGAAGACATCAGTTTAAATCATAACAATTGTTGAAGCAGGCAATCACTATGGCTTAGATAGAAAGGCAGGGTACACTTATAGCCCACAACAATATAATATTAACATTAACATATATAACAATAATATTTGCCAAATGTTATGATAATGAATGTGGTAAGTAATTTTTCATGAAAAGATTTTGGTAAAATTCTTCCTATCAATCAAAAATAAATTTGACATCATATTAAAGTCAATATCTTTAGATGTTGAACTTACACAACAAAACATTTAAAAACATCACCTTTTATAGACCATATCTTTAATCAATCACAGAATAATTGGATGAATAATCGATAATGAAAATAATTATTAGTTGCAGCCTTATTTTGATTGGCATTATATTAGTGGTTGGGAAGTTGGTAAAGTGAAATGCTGACATGGAGGAAAGTCAACCTTAAAGGCATTATTCAGTACAAACTAAAAGTAGCCTACCTGTCTCTCTGTGAAAAGGGCCGGCCATCGTTCAACCATGTTCTGTACAGCAGGCTCCTTTTTCACAATCTCTCGTCTGCGCAGTGGGAATGTTTGGTCCATCATTTGTGAGATGAGAGTGCCATTAGGTGTTTTTTTCTTCATTTCCTCCGTGAGAATCTTTCTGGCATTTTCGAGGCTTGTTTCATCCTGTCCTTCAGGTAAATTAGGCAGATCATTTGCTTCACCTCTTTTTGGTCGTTTTATATTCTTGCTTGACGATTCACCCTGTGGGTTGACTTTACTTATTTTTCCTCCGTTGATTGCTACATCCTCACATCCAACTTTTCAAAGTTTTGTGCGATAGTTGGCCATTTTAAATTTCAGGCTATTCTTCCAGCCATACCATCCAGGCTGAGAACCAGGCTCCGTAAGGCAGGGATGTTTGCTAATAAGGGATTTTGCAACACTGCTGAAGTCATCATCATCAGGATAAGCCTTGAAACTGTACACTGTTTCAGCAAGCTTTTGTAATATGTCATGCTTCATATCTCTTGATGGAGTCAGTCGTGTTCCATCTTTCATATAGGCAAGATCTCCCTGTCTAAGTCTTTAGTTCACATCAACTGAGACATTTGGTGTGTTAAAGCAGAGGTTCTCAATTGTTTTGCAGCCAAGGACCCCTTACAAGATAGAGAATACACCAAGGACCCCCTCATTCTGATTTATGATTTTGGGCTATATAAATAAAAATGTACTTGACTTGACATGTATGTCCCTTGGAATAATCTGACGTAGCCTATTTTTTTACACTTCTATAGTCTTAGTTATGTGAAAGAACAACACAAGAGAAATGTATTAGAAAGATATTAGATATGTATTAAAAATATTTGCACCATCTCAACACAGAATACCCATAAAACAATCAATCAATTAGCTGCAAGTAACACTGTACCTAAACAAAATATCAAAGGGAAATCAAGAGAAAAGTGATAATTTGAAGTGCATTTCAGAACATACACACACAAACACACACACACACATAAAGATGAAACATCAAGTGTTTCACTCTTAGTTAAAATTAAATGATTTATAAAAGTCTAATCACAAAATAAATGCAGGCTATAAACAATTGAACACATGCCTGCATTGCAACATATATTAAGTAAATTGCAAAACAACTGCAACTGCATTGTTACAATCCCAAACCACTACTTGTAATGGCAGCCAGCTCTGGACACTATTGGAGTGATGCAAGGCAGTCCATGAAGCTGATTGCTTCTCTCTGCAAGTGAAGACACACATATCAAACTAAATCATCAAATGCAACATATCTGACATATCTGACATTTCTGTTGCTCTCACACACCCACCCACACACACACACACACACACACACACACACACACACACACACACACACACACACACACACACACACACACACACACACACACACACACACACACACACACACACACACACACACACACACACACACACACACACACACACACACACACACACACACACACACACACACACACACACACACACACACACACACACACACACACACACACACACACACACACACACACACAGAGATAGAGAGAGAGATAGCATGCTCTTACCATTAATGTGAGATATGGGCCCGTCTCTCGCTGCACAACTTCTCCATCCTTGGAGAGGTAGATGAGAGGCATACACGTAGGTCGTTCTCCACTTCCATCCGAGCCCTGTACTTGGTCTTCATGGAGGTCAGCGCTGAGAATGATGACTCGCACAGGTATGTGGTTGGAAAGGGGAGCAACACCCGCATGGCAACAGCAGCGATTTCCGGATACTCCTGTTCAACTGAAGGCCAAAAGTCCACATAACCCCCTTGGCCGAACCGGATTCTCAGCGTCCCGTCGTATGCCAGGTCCAGCAGCTCCTCCTCTGCTTTTCCACTGAGACCCCGCGCTGATGTATGGGCAACGAAGGGGTCGCGCACCCAGTCCCAGGCATCGGTGTCAACGTCAGTGAAATAGTCATTGAAATAGTCACCAAGGGAGGCAAGATGCAAACCGATTGTATTTTTCACAATCTCAGCTGGTATTTGGTTTGTGTCCAAAAACTCTGTGAGTTGGGGGAACATGTCTGTAATGCCATTTTGCACCCGCCTTCTCCAGATCGCTGTTTTGGCACGGAATGACTTCATTTTGTCGCTTACCTCCAGGATAGAGGCATATCTGCCTTGAACGGACAAACTGAGATCGTTCAATGAGTTGAACACATCTGCGAGGTAGGCAAGCTGTGCGATCCATTCGGGGTCCGAGAAGAGTGCTGCAGTGGTTGGCTTGTCATTCTGGATGAACTCACAAAGCTCTGAGCGCAGTTCGTACACCCGCTGTAGCACTTTTCCACGGGAGAGCCAACGCACCTCTGAATGGAACAGCAGGGTGTCCTGTCCTGCGCCCATCTCCCTGCAGAGCTGGCCGAATAAACGGGACTGCAGTGGCTTACACTTGATGTGGTTGACCACAGATACCACCGTGCTGAGAACGGAGTGTAGCTCAGGACTCAATGATTTTGATGCCAGAGCCTGCCTGTGCAGCATGCAGTGGGTAGCTATCATCATTGGATTGCGCTCCTTGGCACGAGCAACCACCCCACTCTTGCGTCCGGTCATGGCAGCTGCCCCATCCGTGCAAATCGCAATGCAATTCTCCCAACTCACATTGCCAGTCTCCATGAACATATCTATAACATTGAAAATCTCCTCACCTGTTGCTCGCCCCGTCAACTCTTGACAAAATAAAAAATCTTCCTGAATCCTTCATTCCCACGGGTAGCGAACCAGCGCGATGAGCTGCGCAGAGCCGGACACATCAGTGGACTCATCCAATTGAACCGCGAATTTAGAACCTCTCAGTCTTTCCAGCAGTTGTGATTTGATATCAGCAGACATGTCCTCAATTCGTCGTCTGATGGTGTCATTTGACAGAGGTACACTTCTCAATTTGGCAGCCGCATCTTTCCCCACCATCACCTCACACAGATCCACCGCAGCAGGGAGCAGCAGTTCCTCCGCTATTGTGTGGGGCTTTCGCGCCTTAACAATCCTCTGCGCTACCAGGTAGGAGGCCCGCTGCGCTTTAGCAGAAACAGACGTAACATTAACCATCCGTTGTTGTTGCTGGCGGTAGTCCTCGCCCTTCCTCTCAAAAAAAGCCCGGTCTTTTTTTGCATAATCTGGATGCTTGGTCTCGAGGTGCCTCTTCAATTTGGCAGGCTTCATTGCCTCATTGGCAAGACACCGCAGGCATATCAGACATTTCGGTTTCCCTTCCACTTCAATAAATCCATATTGGAGATACTCCTCATCGTATTTCCTTACTTTTGTTTTTTGTTTTTCATTTACTTCATTTGTAGCCGTAACCGGTCGTTTTAAAAATCTGTCCATCTTCGTAGTATGCTAGCCGTGTTATATCTCTATGATGCTAGCAGCGGCACTCTCTGACTGACGTACCAGTTAATGTTGTTTCCACGGTAACGGGTGACACGCTTGATTTTTAAATGTATAGATGTGTTAGATTAGAACGTAATCTATGAACTATTTTAGATTAAAAAAAGAAAAATATTATTTGTTGAACTATGAAGCCTTTTGTAAAAAAAAAAAAAATGAAAAAAAATGATATGATAATTTAAATTAATGAATCTGAAAACTTTTAACGGACCCCCTGGCAGAGTGCCACGGACCCCCGGGGGGTCGCGGACCCCACTTTGAGAACCACTGTGTTAAAGAACTCTGGCCATTGTTGATGTCTTAGCAATGGTGAGGTTCCTGCAGTCGACAGGATCTCAGTGTCTGCTGTGCTGCACTCACTCGTTTCTGATCTTGTTGAGGGTGATGAAATGGTAGTTAAATGGAGAGTCACGATAGGGATGATTTTCAGTGTAGCTCTTTCAGGCAAATCTGATATTTCCGTCAAATTGCAGAGTGCGTTATTGAAGTCTTGGTCTTCATACTGAAGTTTAAATTCATACTGCAGAGATAATTTATCCCTGAGTTGAGCAATCAATTATTCGACGGAATCCGGTCTCTTATTTAAAGTTAACTTCATAATAGAATCTTCGGTGATGACAACTCTCAGCAATAACCGTTGGTCCATGTTGAGGTCTTATCCTGGGGAAAAGGAAGACATTTGTGAGATTGCCACAATGCTGAATTCACATCGCTCAGCATAATATGTACCGTTTAAGGGTAACAAGCTGTTTGCCTCCAACTCTGTAGAGTGACAGGGGAAAACATTGTTCAGTTCACACAACTGTGTGACTGAAAAGGTAGACAAATGGCTTCTAGACAGCTCATATGCTCGCAGATGCTCATCATACCAGGAAGTCATAAGTCTGCAGACAAAAAATATGTCGGTATTGATAACCACAATTTTAGTTATTTGTCTGAAATCCGGGAGCCCTGAGCAACATCCAACTGAAATGACCATATCAGCACTGTACTTAATGCCATCTATGCAGACAGATTTTGCAACAAGGACTGTGTTCTGCTGGGCATTCCTGTGATGAAGAAAGTTCTGCACATTTTCAGGTAATGAAGCCACCATGGCGGACTTTACTTTATTGATTTCAACAGATGGCTTGAAAAAGGAGGTGGAAGCTAAATGAAATGCTATCATTTGTTGGTGTCTGAGAGCTAAAGTGAGGGCTACATTCTTGAAATTGTGAGAATGCCTCACAACATTTTTGAAAAACTTGGGTTTTCCTTCAAAACGCATTGTCCACACGTCACATAATGGACCAAACTTTTTGAATCGATTGAGGGTAGTGCTCAATGTAGTGGTGCTTTGGGCGAATTCTTCGATTTGGGAAAACTTTCTGAAACAAATCTCGATGTTCTGAGATCTTGCATTCAAGAAAGTGCAACGACTCCTCTGTGAAGCTTGAGGACACTGACAATTCCAGCACATCTTTTAGGTTCATTAAAACCTCCCATGTTTCATCCTACTCAGGAATGTGATGACCAACCAGTAGTGGCAGAAGTCGGAGTAGTGTCCAATTTTCATGACCATTTCCTCCAATTGTTCCCTTTGAGGAAAAGGTCTTCGTGATGAGCTGGGGTTGATTTGTTCTGTCTGAAAATGTAACCGGAAACTTCTTAATGGCCCCATTCAGGAATTCAAGGGAGAAGTATTTCTTTGATATCAGTGCCTTCAAACACAAGGCCAATTGGGTTGGAACGATACCCTCCAGAAGATCATGCAAAAGGTCTGGTGGGAAACCATCGACAACATGAAAAATGTTCCAAGCTTTCACTAAGTGGACAGCTTCCTTTGACACCATATTGTTGAGCCATTGTAGAATCATGCAACACATCTTGCACCTGTCTGTCATGATTTTCTTTTGTTCTTAGTTGGAATGAGCCTGTCCGAACTTCCTTGTGTTGTATTTCCTCCCGCGTTGCCATACAGAATCGACACATCTGGCTAACTCTGAAGCTTTCAAAGAAGCCTCCTAAAGAATGGGCAGCTAAATTGTCAGCAGCCACAAATAATACAGTGCCTTTTATGCTGGCTCCTAGCTGCTCGACATATACACCATGTTGCTCAAGAGACACAAGGTCTTGGATGAGAGGGTGGAGAATTTCAGCATAGCCATGGCCTTTGATGTTGTCAACCTTGCAAAGAATAGCAAGCTGAATGGAATGAAGAGAAGAGCGATATTTAGGGTGCAGTTTGCCAAGTACCCAGTAGATAGCACATAGCTTGTTTCTTTCTCGAGGTTCCCAAGGGGTTAGCTACCTCAAAATCATCTATGTACAAAAACAGAGCAATCCTGAACTCTTCATCTGTCAAGAAAGAATTGCCTTTAAAGTGGGAACCATCCCTGTGCGATTTGTATCCCTGTGAAAAATTGTTTTCAAGTGACATGGCCTTGTCCAAAATGTCTCCATTGCTTAGCAAAGTCTGCAGCATTTCCAGTATGGGGACATACACCACTGACTGCTTGTCGTTTTTTAGGAGAAATTCAACAGGCTTTACCAGAGAATTCTCTTGTAATGTATGATGTTCGTCTTTTAGCAGTTGACAATGATCCCCCAGCAGAAGTGAATTTCAGGAAAACATTATTCTCAGTGACTACTCTGGCTATCTCGCTCACTAAAGAGTTATCAGCTTCTTCACAATGTTGATTTAGTATTTTTCGAATTGAGGAATGTAACAAGGGCTTCGACAGCAAATACATTTGGTTGACCTGCTCTATAACCTCTTGCATTGCACTTTCAGAGATGTGAAGAATTGATGACATCTTCAGAAAAAGAGCAGCAACATTATGTTCCAACTGACTCTCCAAATCTTCCACATCTTCACCGAACTCAACATCATCAGCTTCAGTGACACTATCCTCAGCTTCAGGGACACTATCCTCAGGTGGATCATTCAGATTAGGGGGAAGATCTTCAAGTATATTCTCTGAAAAAATGTCAGGTTTGAATGCTGACCTATCCCGCATCTGATGTTTTTTGCTTTTGTGTGAATTAAAGGTGGAATAAACATTGCTCTGAAAGTTACAGCCTTGATATGGACAAGTCACCTCTTGCTTCAACTTCAAATGTCTTCGCAAATGTGTGAAAAAATCTGCTTGACTGCAAGGCTCTATAAAGTCGCATAGCTGACAATGGAACGCTGTTTCACTCACTTTCTCGATATCCTTACGAGTGTGCCATGTTGATAAGTGAACCTTGAGTGCATTAAAAGATTTAAATGTGCAAAGGCATTCCTTATGGAGGCATGGGAGTGGTGATGTCCTAGTATGGCAGCCATGTTTGAGGCGGTAATGCTTAAGTAAAAAGCCTCTTTTTACAGAGCAAAATGAGCAGAACTTACAGGTCCACTGCATCGGAGGTTTTCGATCTGCTTGGGAAATCTGAAAATCAAGAACGACAAACCAACAAAAATAATCAAACATCACCTATACAACCATTTAGAAACTACAGTGTTGTATTTACCTGATTTAGAATGCAAAACGTGTATTATGAAATATGTGAAAGGGAGAAGAGGACTAAATTGCATCCATGCTATTGTTTTGATCAAATTCTAGTGATGTTAAAGGTCCCATGTCATATTTCCATTGTTGAGGTATACTAAAATAGATGTATATTGTGCTATTTTCCCAAATCACATTGGTTTCTCATACAGCATCTCTGTATAGTATGTGTATTCACTGAATTTCACTCTGTCGTAAACGCCTTGTTGGAGCTCCTCCCCCCCTCCCTGTGAGCCCAGTGTGCTCTGATTGGTCGGGACGTTGAGAAGCTCCCAGCTGCAGGTTGAGCTGCAGTGTGTGCTCCATGGCGGTGTGGTTTCCTGATTGGCGATACACACCTAAACACAGCCAAACTCATCCTGAGCACACACAAACACTCACAGCCGAAGTAAAAACAATAAGTGTGGCTTAATATTGAGTAAGAAAAAGGTGTATAAACGCTGTGAGATCCCAACTCGTCTGTCAGCGCTCACAGAGCTCTATGCACGTCAAGGCTCTGGGTGGGGCAACTGGGTGTTCCAGGGTATATGCAGGAATCCTGAAGTCAAATTTAATACCTTTTAAGACCTTTTTTAAGACCCTTTCCATACATTTTAAGACCTCATCACAACTTTGAGTTCTAACCGGTTACATTGGCTACACACTTTACCTCACATTTACTATATTGATAGTAAGATAGCAAAACTAAACAGAGTGCAGACAGACTACTGAAGCCTCCTTTCCACATGAACTTCAACCTCTCTGTGAAGGTCAGGTTTAATGCAGTATGCTGCTTTTTTTGCTTCTGTAGACTCTGTGTTCTTTCATTCAAGTAAAACTCCTCAGAAACCAGTAGAAACCAGTATTTGACCAATAAACAAAACAATTGACAAAACTTTGAACTATGAAATATGTTAAACTTTGGTGAGCTTCAGCGGGGTAATGCCATATAGGAGCTCTCTCTCAAATACCCAGGGGTTAAATTGGGCTGGGGCTGTCCGGGGCTAAGCCCTGGCAGTCATCACCCTCACACATTTGTCATATGTTTACAAAAAAGGATATATATGTTATGTTTTTTTTCGTTCTTAATATAGACTATATTTAGGGTCGATATGTGTTGACTTTACTTTAAAATAGCAGATCTCTGTGACCGGATATAGTTTGGCTTACACCCCGGCCCCACGAGGACGCATACGGTAAAACGCATTCGCAAGCGCAAAAAAGGCTTCCGTTCACACGCATTCGATTCATTAACGTGTCCGTTCACACTAGACCGCTGGAAATGCTGGAAACGAGGCCTGTAAGTGGCGTTGCTGCCTCCCGAAATACACCAAAAGCAGTGAAGAAGACCCCGGAGCATGGTTGCCCTTCTGTTTATTCTCCGCGGTGGACGGCGTGTTCTCCTGCTGTATATCTCTCCGGTAGTCCACAGCAGATGAAAAACACCCACCTCACCGCCTCTTCCAAGGAACGAGGGGACCGTGTGGCAGTTTCCGTAAAAAAAATGTTCCGCCGGTCAACATGTCCGTTAAAGTTTAAATCTTCCGTACAAAATTAGAAAAGTGCCGGTCAGAGGTCTTCTTTGTTATTTATTGAGCTTTCAAACAAATTGATAACGACTCTGTTCTCTGTATAATAATATAATAATATTTAATAAACGGTGCCTGCCTCTTTTCCTCCCCCTCTTCTGACAGCCCAGCAGCAGCAGGAGACGCGGGGAGAGGGAGGCGGGCTATTTCATCGTTATCAGAAAATGATCAAATAGGGCTTACACACGGAGCCGTTGGACCCCCAGAGCGTTGCGTATGCCGGTCTACCCACCTTGGGACCCGTTACCGTAGTCGCTTAGTTCCCCCCCCCCCCCCCACAGAGCGGAGCAAGGCAACGAAACTTAAAATAATAAGCAGCATTTTACGGCGCGCTATGCATGAGGCCGCCTTGGGGGGTTTCCCGACATGTCGTTTCACTAAATTAAAGGGTGTTTCACTGTTTCATGTTGTCGTTGCTGTGGACCTTCTTAATACCTTGGAAAATGCCGTTTAATACTTTTTAATAGCCTTAATTTTCGCTAAATTGATTTATCAACTTTTAATACTTTTTAAGACCCCGCGGACACCCTGTGTTCACACATCATAACGGCCAGGAAGAACAAATTGGAAAATGAGAAATCTCCAACGAGGCGTTTTGGGGAGGTATTTTCTGTGTTCGAGTTGTACTCGCTACAGGGTGTACTTTGAGGGTTTGTGACTCTGCAGACCATTTACATGCAGAAAAACCTTCATAATACACAAGGGGACGGGTAATAACCGGAAAAGCATGACATTGGCCCTTTAACATAAAGCTCTTACGCCGCTGCTCATAGAAAAAATACAAACGATCAGAGAGGAATTGTGTAGTGTGTAAAAATACCTTTTACTGCAGGGATCATGGAATGTGTGGAGTTGCCACTATCTGTTAAATCCTGAATGGGGAAAAAAAACACATTGAAAGCAGATATTTCTAACAAAAACATAGACATTTAATCGATTATAGCAAAGATTGCAAACATGACAAATCCTCACCACATTTTTTTAAATATGGCATAGCCTTTAAATCACAAAGACCTGGATATTATAACCATCAAATACATATTATTCAACTGAGTATGCCAGCCAACATCTTCACTATTATAACAGATTATGGTTGCATTGAATGTAAACACTATACTCTTTTTAAATGTAGAGTAATATCAGTTAGCTTTTATGCTATGCTAATTTAAATCAAGTTTCACCAAATGCACTTTAAACATATGCAGGAGTGAAACAACGATTTCAGTTGGTACCTCCATATGATTATTGTAAAATAAATTATTAAAAGGTAATAGCCTACTATTACTGTGTAATACATGATTCAACTGTCACACATTGTTTGGGATTTTTTGTTTTTGTTGAACATTTCAGGAGATATATTTTATATTTGAAAATGGAAATCCATTAATCTGATGCACTTTGTTAATTAAACAATTAAAATAGAAAGAAACTGATTGTATAATTATCAACAGTGACTTCAGACGGCAAGAACGTTACATCTACACCTCACGTGGGAACCTGACGACCCCCGCCGACTCCCCGTTGCGGCGAATTGTAATGCCCACAGACACAGCCACCACACATTTAAAAAAGAGCGAGTCACGGTGAAGTAATGCCCGCTACATGGCCAAGCCAGCCCCGCGGAGCTTGCACCCGCAGTCTCCACCCAGGCATGGCCTCCCATAGCGGAAGGGTCTCTCCGCAGTGACGGCTTGCAGCACCGCGGAGCTGGCGGAGGGACCCGCAGTCTGCACCCATGAACGGCCGCCCGAAGCGGGAGAGAGTCCCTCCTCAAGCTCCCGGTCCCGCACCGCAACCCGCTTGGAGTATATACTGATTGGCGCTCACACGTTGTGAAGTGTAACTTTATACTTTGTTGTATAGGCTAATATATAAAACTGAAAACAGCCACAAGTCACGGCATTAGGCTAACACACTGACATTAATAATGAAGTTACTCACGTGCTAGTCTTTGTTCAATGCCTTCTAAACAGAACCTCAAATCATACAAAAAGTACTTAAAAACGTTTATGCAGATAAATCAAGTCAGCCCTCGTCTATCTCCATATATTAAATGTTTTAAGACTATCTCCTGGGCCAAGCTGCAACACGATTTTGCCACATTATGTCTGCAATAGTTAGCATTAGCTAACATTAGCTAACGTTAGTTAATGTTATCTTAACTAGCAAGCATATAAACCTTGAGATTAAATACAACAACAAGACAGCAAAACGGTTGGGATGTTAATATGTACTCACCAAAGCAGTGTGCTAAGCACAAGATTCACTGTAATGTGACAATGATAATGACCATATCGGCTAGCCGTTGGGGAGACGTCCATCCGCTGCAAGGCATGCTCGTAAATGTTCCGGAAAGTAACTTTGAGCGCGAAGTGGTCAAGGAGTGATCTGCGCATGTCCTAATGTTGAAAAAAAATAACCATTTCCACTAACTTAGTTTTTCTAAATTAGCTCACATCAATTACATTGAGTTAGTTAGGTTTTTCGACCCTGTATTACAGCTTAATTATTTAAACTGAGTGTTAATAACACGTTAATAAAAAATAAGTAAGGCTTACTTATTCATTCTTATTTAACACAATGTTAGGTTTTACAGTGTACTTTAGTTACTTTTGAGTTACTTTCACCAAAATAACCGCAAAAGAATGGCTAGGTATTTTAAATGCTAAAATGTCGTGTAGTGCAGCTCATTATACATCCAGTGAAGGGCAATGTGGTATAGCATAACAACTGTGTAGGCTCTTACGGCTACTAACAACTTGTATTACACCGCTCAGTTGAATACTCAATTCTGATTGTAAATTCTTAACATGTGACACGTTGTTAATACATTACAGACCACTGTCAAGGACTATAATGAAGGTTGCTAAGGAAGATCAAGAAAGAGAAAGGAAAAGAGGTTAAAAGACGGAGCGCTGGACGTCAGATAAATCACCAGAAGAAGGCAGAGAGGAAGTAAACAATAACAGGACACGGAATGGGCTCTGTAGTTTGTTTAGTATATGGCCCTGTACAGGCCCGGTTCCAGAACAAAATGACTCAGAGTGCATCTGAGATTACAGGGGGTGCAGCAGTAGTAGGTTTACATGAGCAATAGTGGCCGGCAACAGCAATGAAAATAGCATGATGGTCCCCAATGAACAGATTATGGCATTTGTTATGTTTTGAAACCAAGCAAGTGAGAACATTTCAAATGAGTTAAAAGTGCAATCCTGAAATATAGTCCAAAGTGGACTATGGCAAAGAAAAGCACAAAAGCTTCAAAACTGTACTGATAAAAGAAATGAGAACATTTTGTAAATCAAGGCAAATATGATTTGAACCAGCCCATGGTTTGAAATGGCAAACATTGAAAGGCAAAAGTATTATTAAAACCATTAGGGATGCACCGAATATTTGGCCGCCGAAAATTATCGGCCGAAAATGGTTAAAAAGTTTTAGCACCGAAAAAATATCACCGAATGTCAGAGAACAGGGTTACCTTGATCATACTCCGCATATTTGTCCGGGTGTTTTGATTTCAAGTGGTGGATTAATCCCGAAGTGGTGAAAGTCTTTGCAGTTACACCCCCTCGAGAAATGTCAGCTGAACACGTTCTACAAATCGCAATCCGCGCCTCTTTCTCTGATATTTTGAAATATTTCCAAGCAGCAGACATGTTGGCTGTGAGCCAGCCGCGAGCATGGTCGCGCGCCGGGCTTGTCGCCGCGTTTTGATTACGTCATCACAACAACACGTTAGGTTACCAAACTTATAGGTGTATTTGTTGTTGTTGAAGGCCTGGCTGTTACAGTCTTTATTTACACTATTTTGTTGTAGGCCTACTGGCCTAGATGTTTATGCAGTTTTAAAGCACCTTGGCTTTGTTCTGAATGCTCTTTGTTGTAGTTATCCTAAAGAGAAAAGAAAATGCACTTGACTTGGAATTAATGTACTTTATGCATTCAAAAGTGCTGAATACATTTTTTATGGACCCATAATAGTGATTATTATTTAAGTTACAAGTTAAGTTATACATTATATATATATATATATATATTTCTTTAAATCATTTTCGGCCTTTCGGCATTCGGTTTTCGGCCAACTGTTTCCTATTTTCGGTATTGGTTTCGGCCAAGAATTTCCCATTCGGTGCACCCCTAAAAACCATGTACTAAATCATCACTTTGCTTCCATCATATACTCTGGGAAGATAATATTTACTGTGCTTGAAAACTGGTATCAAATCATCATGTGAGGTTGACTTTGTGACCTGGAGAACATTTCAGCTGCAACATTAGCTCATTAATAAGCTTGGGATATGAGATCTTTTTGTAGCCATTCGTGGTGAAGGCATCTGTGCTATTGTATGCATTATTTTTGACCCAACATTTCTACAGGCATGGCAGAATATGGTGCTATTTTCACATGAATATTCTAGCCATTGTCTATTTGTATACCAGGAGCTGCAAAATGACCGCCTAACTCCACTGTACAGGCGGTTACTTGTTTAGATATACCTGGGCAGGCTCTGTTTTGCCGTGGTATCCCGGCACCTGCGGGCTGCAGAGGGGCGGCGTAGTTTCGGGCGACAAAGACTGCTGCTCCGGGGGCGAGTCAGGCGGGAGTAAGCTAGTGTCCAGAAGGGTAACGTGATTTCCCCATCTGACCTGTTGCTACTGTCTGCAGTAGATGCAGTGTTGCTGGCGTTTAGTGATGTTTGCTTTAACCATATTCGTATAAATGATTATCCACAGATGTGTGTCACTGCTGTGTTAGCACTTTGGAAATGATGCACGCGCAGCGGAGCAGGTCACGCGCACCTGACACAATTTGTTCTTTGTATTTTTCGCTCCGTTCTCTTTTTTTAATAGAGGGTGCATAATATTCAACTGCCCCGAAAATCACGATGCGAAGCCTGAAGGGTAAACACAAATCTAGCTGCACAATTTGTCTCTGATGTCGGAATGTCTCGCGATGTTAGTACATTCTTAAAAAACAAAACACCATTTAATTTCGGGTTAAAATGTGTTGTAACTGCGTTACTGAGCATTGTAACGGGTAATACATTACCCACATTTCATTAGTAATGCGTTACATTACTTTGTTACAGCAAAAAGTAATATATTACTGTAACTCCGTTACTTTTGTAACGCGTTACATCCAACACTGCTGAACAATACAACTCACAAAGTAGACCAACTAAATGTGCACAGGTTGACTGACCATGCATGCACTCAGGGTGAAGATGGAATCCTCTGTCTTTGTTTGGGTAGATTGATGTTATAGATATCATATACTCTATCCCAGAATAGTGTGTAAAAGCTCATATTTAATGTAGCTTTCAAACAGTATTTCCAGCAAAACAGTGTCTTGGTTTATGAACGTGAGAAGAGAAACAAGCACTGAAAAACTTAAACCTTGACTTTAATTAAATGTATTGTGTCAACACATTTCACACAACTGTATTAGGTTAGTTGAAAGCAATACTATTACGTTTAAATAGGTTCAACACAAGCCGCAAACTCTGGGGCAGAGCCGGGAGGCCAATAAGGAAGTGCCTCAAACTGCAGTTCATCTAGTGGCCAGTAGGAGCAGTCTGCAGAAGGGAGCAATTTCCATAGACCCCCATGTTAAAATGCCCAACTTTACAGCAGAAATAAACATGTTTGCATCGTGGTTCAAACAACCATATTCTCTGTATAGTTAGATACAGTATAGTATAGTTAGCATATCCGCATAAGCGCATAGATGTGCGCCGCGTTTGCGCTTCAGGTGAGGTTCCCTCCGCAAAATGAGGCCCCCTCCGCAAGATGAGGCCCCCTCCGCGAGGTGAGGCCCCCCTCTACAGGCATATTCACCAATATCAATAAGTTCACTGTGCAAACCCACCTTTCCTTCAGTAGACTTTGCCGTCCAGTGATGAAAAACCTGGCTTGAAGACGGATTCTGCGCATGCGCAATACGGGTCGGGGATTGACCAACCGGCTCCCACTGCTCCGCTGTCTGTTAGCGTTGTTAAAAGTGGTGGGGGCGAGAAGGAAGTGGATCGACAGCTTGAGCAGCTGTCAACTCAACACTGTAAATAACCAACAAAAAACGATCACCGGTTCATCTTGTTTTAGGCGTGAGAATAGTTTGGGCAGCGTGAGAGCGTGAGATTGAAAGCGTGTGTCACACACCAGATGCGTGAGAGTTTGGATAATCTTTCTCTCCCCATTGACTTCAATACATACTTTTACTGAATATGAAATAAGGTCCCATGGAGGTCCCCCGGAAAGGGAGGGACTTTGCCTCTCTATATGACTGTCATCTTTCTAATTTAATGTATTGAAGGCAAAGATATTTAACACATAGTGAGAACTGCTACTATTTATCTCTCAATACTGTCTGTAAAAAACGTGGTAAAAGTTATTCTTTCAGTGAGACAACAGAGCAAGCTTCTACAGTTGCACTACGTTTTGATAAGTTAAATATTATTTTGATAATAAAATTAATTTGAATGTTGATGAACTTCATACTGTTCATTCATAATCTGATTATCTTTGGAGCTCTGTTGAAATAAAAAAAAAGTATTACAATTACAAAATAATTATATCTACAGCCCCTAAACACACAAACACACCGCTTTCATAAAGAACACACTTGCTCTGCAATAATATGTTTTATGTTTCCTGTAATTTTTGTTAGGAAAGGACATGCCTGAAAGACACAACATTTTCTCCTTCTCTGAGGGTCGAGAAGAACATCCAAGAGGAACATTAACCTCTTAAGCCCTGAGCCTGTTTTTCAGGTTTCAGGCTCGAAAATGCCACTAACACAGCAAAGACTATATCTTCACTTCTAAAAGGGGTAAATTAATCATCCTTTCTCTCAAAGCAAGGTTAAATCTGTGAGTTGGATGTAGAAGTGTCAAAATCAATATAGATGTATTTATTTTAAAGTAAATTCAGATGGAACATAGTAAAAACATGTAAATTCTAATGTCCGCCTAAAATAAACCCATTACTTATAGTGAAAACCACCTTTGAATGATGGGTTAGTAGACTAAAAGCTTTACGAATCCAAACTATAACATATAATAAGTACCCTGTATCAAGATTGATTCAAAACAAGTGAAATTTGACCTTTTTAGAGAGGTTTAGAAAAATAAAGTCCAGGCGGACTCACCTCTGGGTAGTTTGGGAACCATCAGTTCCATTTGACCTTTTTCAGTGTAAAAATCATTTTATTACTTTGAATTATCACTATAGGTATTCATTCCATCCAAATACAAATGTTATGAAAAAAAAACAAAAAAACATAGCCTACTCTGTTATCCTCTTAGGCCCCACAATGCTAACAGTGAGCCTCTGGATTAGCCCCGAGCGATAAATGCTAACCTATTACTGCACCGAAAATCACTCCTAGCTCCCTTATTACTTATCCTAGCTGCACATCCAACACATCGTTTATGATCGTAAAGACACAGAATCTAACGGTGCCCACCTCAACACTGAAAGATACAAACTCGCAACGTTATCAACAAAAACGTACATTAAAACAAGTGGCGCTAGGTAGCTACACAATGCTAACATGGCTTACCTTCGTCTTTGTCTGGTCTAAAATGGACTTCAATGGCATTAAAACGATAACAACGATGATGTAGTTAATCCATAGGTTAATATCCAATGTGGCTGTGTTCCCTTTGAAATGTTCTGATAATCTATAAGCAATAAAACTGCAATTCCGTTATCTGCTGTCCGCTCTGTGCTCCGTGCGGTCTGGGTCCTGCAATTCCTGCTTCCTTGCGGTAGTAAACAATAAGTATAGTCGGCTGCGTAAAGTGCTTACGCTGGCTGGCATTCTTTATACTTTACGCAGGACCATATCTCTGGAACCCATTGGTCGATTTGGGTGATTTACACCTTTTTCTTAACCATTACATCCAATAGAATCGATGGGCAGTTCCCAAATCCACGTAAACATTACCATTGCGGACGTAATAGAGAAGCAAACAAAGCATATCTGAAAGTACAAGCCTGGACGGCAAAACTTTATACCCAGTATATTGCCATAAATATGATGGTGGATTATCAGTAAACATTTCTACGTGACACAAAGACATTGGATTAACCTTGAGCGGCGTTTTTATTCCGTTGAAAACAACTTTTGATCACAAATCAAAAAAGGTAAGACGTATTTATTGTAATATCTTTGAAACCGGATGTTGTTTACTTTCTCTTTTCTGGCTGATAGCTCCCGAATTCGGGGTCGTACAGTGATGACATTACATGTGTGGAATCTGTGGAGTCTCAGGTTTAATCGGATATCTTGTTTGTGCAGTGACAATAAGTAATAAGGGCATTGCTACCGTGAGTGCTTTGCAAAAGTCCGTTAGCATTAGTTAGCATTTTTTCGCTCCATGCTAATTCAAAGGCTTGGTATTACTCTTGTGTTTCTTTTAGCTAAAAATGGTTCATATTGTCAGTTAGTTGAGTTTCTTATCGTTAAAAGGGTATGGAACATTAATAGTTTCATAAATGTTAAGAAGCCCTGAGACATAGTCTCGTAAGAAAATGGTGGGAGGGGTCCACTAGGGGGACCCTCGGGCTTAAGGGGTTAAAAGCTGATGCTATGAGATTTTAAGACCAGTACAGGACATTCACTAAGAAACTACACTTTTATTTTGAAAACAAAGATCTGCACACCGAATATTTTTGTAGTCTATCAGCACCATCATTTGTTTGTGATGCTGCACCTCAGAGAAGGTGTCAGGCTTATAAAGTGTGGCAAAAAACATAGTCAGCTTATCGAATGCACCTATTTCCACATCTACACTCCATCAGCTGATTATTTCTATTTGCCTCGCTTTATGAGCTTCACAACACTTGTGCCTTGTACCGCAGAGTTTGCAACGTCACAAATAAATGGGTCCAATCTTCAGTCAGATGTGAATGCGTAATCTAAAATCTTCAGTAAGAATAATGGACAAAAGGAGTACAAATACAAATTCAATTTATTGAAATGTGAACCAAAAGTTAATCAAATATGTTTTAAATAAAAAGCACATATGGACAGAAGGTGTAAACCTATTAAATGTATAAGTAAACACATGTAGTCAAATAAAGTGACAGACTAGGCCTGTGCAGTTGCAACCCAGTCTCATGGCATTTCGTGTTCACCAACACGATTTTTAATATATTGATTCGTGTTCACCAACACGATTTTCTCCTTTTTTTCGTGTTGCACAGAACGATTTTAAAAGCAATGTATTTCTACTGGTAATGTGTTTCGTGCCTGCAGCACGTCTTTTTCTCCGGTCGGGTCGTGGAAGACCGGAAGCTGTGTGGTTCATAAAAACATGTTCTTACTCAATATCAAGCCACAATTATTGCTTTTATTTTAAATTGTATAATTTCGGACTTCTGTTGCCATCTGTGAGGAAAATAAATGGGGCTCAGAGCCTCAGAATACTGAAATCTGTATTTTTTAATCTTTTTTTCCTTCTAATTTGTTATTCTTTTCAAAATAACACAATTTTATTTACTCACCAATAACACACAATTATCCTTGCTTTTATTTATTGGTTTAATTTCATAATCTCTGGCTTTTTTGGTGTCTGTCAGGAACTGAATTTCAAAATAAAAATAACCAGAAACAGACGTAGGCCTCTAGGAGTTTAGGATGGCCGAAGACACTACACTACCCATAATCCCCAGCTATCGTTTAGGACTACAGTCCCCCTGATTAATCTTCAAGCGCTGGGATTGGATGTTGGAGTGGCAGTGCGCCAAGGTTACGCCGAGCGTCAAACAGCTGTTTGAAATGGAACAAAACCACGCCAGACTATCCAAAACTGGAATCGAACGCCCCCCCCAGAACTACACATGCTGGCTATTGTGTTTCGCAAAATGTTCCATGGGACGTCTCGACTGAACGTTTTCTTTTTTCCCACAATTAGAAGTTGCCAGTATTAAACACATTGGTGTTATCAAATGTAAAACATATAATTAATAAATAGGTGAAAATCGCTTGTGTCCATAATGCGCAGCATTAATATATACCCACATGACAGCTCATTGTTACTTTGTAATTCTACTCCACAATTCAGAGGTTAACCTGATTGCCAAGTGCCAACAATCAGGAGAGATATTTGATAGTTGGTGCTTGAGAAGACTAAACATTTATCTGCAATTGACGTGAATGGAAACGAGTAATAAAGTATATTAATTACTCGTTATTCTCTACTAATAGTTAATTAAAGACTGTATAATGGCTATTTTGCACATCCCTTTGAAGATTTCAAGATTTTCAAAGGTTATTGACATATCATATACACAACTACGGTGTATGCAATGAATGAAAATCTTGGGTCACAGGTTCCTCAACAGCACATTACAAGACATCTATCAATATGTGTTTGTACCTCCACCATTAAACTGTCATATTCTGCACATTTCTTATACTATCTACATACATAAGAGTATAATTCATATGTATGATATCAGTTAAAATAAGTGCTTCAACATAGTTAACATTGCAGGAAAGCAATATATTAGACGTTAAGTACTTTGTCAGGCTTCATATTTATCTATAGATACCCCCAAAGTATTTTTCTTATTTAAAAGAGGACCTTAATCTAAAGTATTATTTAATGTTTAAATAAAGGTTAATTCGTTTTTCTGTTTTGCACATCCTCCTATTAATATCTTTGTACATCCTGCTCTAAACTGTTTTATTGTAGAGATCACTTACAGTATCTTCTAGATTTTTTATATTCTACATTTCTATCACAGACCTTCTACTTTCCCCCTATGAAAGTATGTACTCTTAATATTTTTTTAATCAAATATAACATAAAAACAATAATTAAATAACGTGCTTTAACCACTAGGCGCTGCACACAAGGTACACACAGCTATAATAACTTTGTATTATTAGTGTAGGACACTTATGTATGTACAACATCTGAAGATGTGTAGTTTTATTCATGTTTTCACATAATCTTATAGCATATTGCTATACTATTTCAGACTCAGTATTTACATTCTTATATTCAAAGAAAATCAAAGTCCTTTTATATCAGCTGTGCACCGTTATGCTGTAAATATAACCTATCTACGAATTAGATCAAATATGAAAGTCAGCCGAATTAAGGTTGATACTGCAAGGAGACGTATTGTGTGAAGAGAAATTGAAGATGTTGTTTAATTGTTGATATATTTATGATCCACGTTAAGTATTCAGTTTCGGCTGCATTTCTTCCAGTTTTTCCAAAGGTCTTCTCATCAGGGCTCTATAAATAAAGAACTACGGCAGATCTGTAATATGTAATGCAGCCAAACCGTGTATCACAATGCCGTTATGTGATGACTTTCAAAGAGAAAAGCAAGAACACTCGGAATTAAGTATTATTTTATTATTTTAAAATGTTTTCCGGATTTCATATCATATAAACACCAAATCCCAGCATGCATTGCGGCTAAAACATCCAATCAGCGAGCTTAAACCATAGCTGAGGATCTTGGGTAATCGCTCGAAATGCCTACGTCTTTTTCCGGTTATTTTTATTTTGAAATTCAGTTCCTGAAGAACGCCAACAAAGCCCGAGATTATGGAATTAAACCAATAAATAAAAGCAAGGATAATTGTGTGTTATTGGTGAGTAAATAAAATTGTGTTATTTTGAAAATAATAACAAATTAGAAGGAAAAAAGATTTAAAAAATACAGATTTCAGTGTTCTGAGGCTCTGAGCCCCATTTATTTTCCTCACAGACGGAAACAAAAGTCAGAAATTATACGATTTAAAATAAAAGCAATAATTGTGGCTTGATATTGGGTAAGAACATGTTTTTATGAACCACACAGCTTCCGGTCTTCCACGACCAGACCGGAGAAAAAGACGTGCTGCAGGCACGAAACACATTACCAGTAGAAATACATTGCTTTTAAAATCGTGCTGTGCAACACGAAAAAAAGGGGAAAATCGTGTTGGTGAACACGAATCAATAGATTAAAAATCGTGTTGGTGAACACGAAATGCCATGAGACTGGGTTGGCAGTTGGTATCGGCTATGCCCAGCATGGGCTCCTCCATCAGGCCTGGTCCTTCTCGCAGAGGAAAGACCCTCAGTCCTCTCTGTCAGGATTCTCATGTTTTGTCACGTTTGTAGTTTTTTATGTCTGGTCATGGGTGTTTTCCTCCTCGTGTATTGTCTGGTCCTTCTTCCTTTTTTTTTCTCCTGTCGTTAGTTTCCCTGGTGTGTCTAGTTGTCTGATTGTGTTCACCTGTGGCCCTTGTGTTTCTCCTCCCCTGCCCAGCTGTTTCTCATCTTGTGATTACTCCTCCCTGTATTTAGTCTTGTCTCTTCCTGTGTTCAATGTTGGTTCCTCTTTTGTTTGTGATTGTGTTCACCGGTGAGTGTTCTGTCTTGTCCAAATTATTTTTTATTTATCCTTGAAATAAAGGCTTTTTCAGCGTTATCTGCATTTGGGTCCTGCTTCCTTCACTCACCTTAACACTCTCCAAACCAACAGACAGGAAGTCCATCACACGGAGGTTTCTCCATGAAGTCTCTGCATCTCTCTGGACACCATGCTGTCTCAATCCGTCCACACTGAATATGAGAGGGGGAAAATGAAAATAATAAATGCTTATACAAAGAAATATAAAGTTAACCGTTGAGTTGCTCAGTCAATACTATTACTGTATAACTAATATCTCAGGTTAAGAGGCACCTTCAAATAAAGATTGGTCTTTAAATACATTTTAGTTGATTTTGTCTTTTGAATTGTTTGTCTTAAGTCAAGGATCTTGAACTGGTATTCTTCTTATACTGTAGTTTTAATGATACAGTCTGGTTATAATGCTGTTTGGAGGAGGCCTCACAGGTAAGAGCACTAACTAGTTACCATCACATGTACCTTAGGTCAGGAGTTCCCAAAGTGGGGGTCACGAGATGATTACAAAAGAAAAATGGAAAAGAAAAAAAAAAATTGATTAATATTTTTTATAAAAATGTTTTTAAAATTATTATGAATAATAACCTTTGCATATACATCTTCAGGGGCGGACTAGCCATCTGTATAATTTCCCTGCAACGAGGCTCTGTTTCTCAAACTTTACAAACATTTTACATTTTGGGGGTCGCGGGCTGAAAAGTTTGGGAACCCCTGCCTTAGGTTGACTTAAATGTATTAAACGTATAATTAAGTGATAGCTAAATATAAATAATTTATGTCATGCAAAGATATTAATATGTGCTTGATTCCAGTGTTGAATTTAGTACAACTGCATATAAACGTCAAGGGATTTTAAGATTCTGAAGTATTATAATAGAAACTCAATAACTTTTATTATTTATAGTTTTTCTGATTAGTTTCATGTCCACTTACACACAGATCAGGAAGAAGATGGAACTGGATTATTCCTGATCTGTGTCTCCGCTTACCTTAGAAACGTAAAATGCGACGGCAGTGTGCAGATGGGGAGCATGTTAGCTTAGCTTGGTAGCCTCAGCTAGCTCTGGAGCTTCCAGCTCGGTGGCAGCAGGTCCCGCCTCATATCCGCCTCTTTGCCCTTATTTGGATCAGGCGGGAGTTGGACTCTGACGTCACTGTCGAGACGTTTGTGGCCGACACCTCCTACTTTAGGCTTCTCAGCAACTCTACGCTCTATATCAAGGACCCTACATCCATTTATATATAGCCTACAGTCTATGGTTCAACATAATACATTTAATTATTATCGGTGAGGCTAGGACTCCCAAAGTGCTTCACAATAAAAGAAAGATCAAATTCATAACATAGACAAATAAAATAAAGTAAATAAAGTTTGTATATAACATGTTAACACTTATCTTTTCTCGTGCTTAGTTTAAAAGATTTCACTTTTCCAACCTCTCAGCTGGGAGACATCCTCGTCTTCTAATTCAATGCTAAACGTCTCCTGTTATAATCTATTGCTGCTACCATTACTGCAGATGCACTGATTACCAAATGAACCTTCAGATCACTGTTACACTCTAATTGTTCACAAGAAATGTTTGCCCGCAATTGCTGATTCTATTTCAACCACTGACACAGCTGTCAGCTGCAGAGCACATCTGCAGGGAAATTGAGTAAAGAATACACAGAAGTCAGCAAATACATGCTTTCAAACACAAGAAGCACACTCTGCATTGTACCGCAAACTTTTCCACATCATGCACAGTTTTATCGGATCACTCAGACTGAGGGTAAAAGGTACATCCAAGGAAAACTACTGTCAGCTCAGGAGGCAAAATATGTCTTTTTATATCAAATACATTCTTCAGTTTTACACTTGGACTATGCACGAGGAGTGATTTTAAAGCATGAAATAACTGGATTAGTGGCAGCAGGTTTCACCACAGTCTGACCAGCGATTCGTTTCCACCTGCTGTATTTCCAAAAATCTTGGTGACCTCAGTGTTAAACAGTCTCTGAGAAAAAGACTTTAATGCCTGTAAAAACCTTATTATAAGTATACATTGTTGGGCTTTTACACATTTAAAAGGGGAAACTTCTTAATGGGAAATATGCTGTAACGAGCAAACTTTGTTCTGTTGATTTGTATTAACCTTGATATCTAATTGCTCTAGGATCTCTTTCATGTGTATCCTAATCCTGTGCACCTTATATATTTAAATGCATTATTCTACCACATCAATTGCTTACAGAGCAGTAACAATGCAGAAATGAGTCTCAATAGTTCAGGATGTGCTCGGACCACTTCATGGATCAGGGCTATTCAGGTTGTTTATGGGGCCACACTTTCCAATGTCCCTGAATTCCCTGAGAGGCTTTTCTTGTAAATGAACCCCTTTGACATCTCTCTGCTTTCTTATTAGCTGATCTTTCAGACAGGATCAAATGTTATACTTATTTTCGCAACCTTTTTCCAGGTATGTTTGGTCTACAAATTACAGTATATCATCTCTGATGGAGCTCTCTTAACAGCAGCAGAGTTTTTGCCTTTGCTCATTTTACTGGGCCGTTCACTGGTTGTAACATTAAAATACCTAGAGGCTTACAGAAACACACAAGGGATTCTTAAAAAAAAGGGATCCAGGCAGGAATGAATCTCCCCAAAACAGATGTTAATGTTGCAAAATAGTAGCATCAGAAAACAACAGTTGCAATTTGTATCAGTTTACCAACCAAAATGTAATTTCATATGAAAGTGAAATAATGCCCCACAAACGTAGCATTCCTCACACAAGGGATGAAGCATGATGGATTGAGTGAGAGCAGCAGCAAGATGGAACTGGATTCTTCCTGATCTGTGTGCCAGGCCATCAGAAAAGCTGAGAGATGGATGCAATTAACACTGTGTCATTGGAAGCATTATCATAAATATTGCAAGGTGAGAGATAATTTGTATGATTGATAGGAGTCTGCGGCTAAAGATTCCAAATAATACCTTCCCTTAGGCTTTGAAGTGCAGAGCCAATGGGAGACAACAACAAACTAATCAGATTATCCATCTAAAAAATGATCTTTGTCAAATATTGACAAATAAATCGTATGTAACCCCAATCATTAATTTTAATTTAACTTCTGAACTGACCATTTCAGTGCAATCTCCCGGGAAAAGTGTGTAAGTCTACAAGTTTGAATCTCTAAATTCCAAAGTGTAGATTTCAACTAAGCTGGTTTTGGTGAAAATACAGAACATATTTTCTGGTTTCTCTCTAGCTGCTCTGTCTCGACCAATTGTGATTAAAGAAGTTTGCAAAAGGACAGAAAGCTTTACTTTTGCTAAGGTAACACTAACTACTCAGTGGTGCTACAATTAGCTGCTGGCTAGTTTGCTATTAGCTTAGTTAGATGTGCTGTGAGGATTGGATGTTCGGAGCACTGTTTGTGTTTAACCACTACCAACAGGGAATCTTAATGGCTGGGAGGAAGAGGTTTTTTAGGCTATGGCTGGATGAGCGGGAAGCGGAGCAGTGTTAGTAATATTAGCTGGCTATGACAGTGAATACTTTCCAGCGGCCGCTGCCGTGAGTTAACCGTAGACTCTGCCGTGAGTTAACGGGAGACTAAACTCTGCCGTGAGTTAACGGGAGAATAAACTCCGGTGGACGAGCAGCACTGCAGCGGTCGGTAAATGCCGCTGAACCACATTAATAAACAATGAACCACGGCACTCTGGAGAAAAGTACAACGGTTTTGAAGTAGTTATTTAAAGGCCCAGTGAAGTGCATGTTTTTGCACCAAAATGAAATGGCAGTTTCATTCCTTACATATCATTGTGCCTGTTCATGGCTAAAATAATTTTTAATAATTCATAATTAATGAATTAATGAATTATTAATTTTGCCGTCTGAGCCTAACGGAAGTTGCAGACGATAGTGGCTGTGACGTCACAAGATGTACCCAGTTGCGATTGTAAACATGGCGGAGACTCTGGAAAGTGATACTAGTGTGAGAGAAATGATTGATTTGGACAGCTTTTCGGACAGGATAGATGAGGAAAGTGATCAATCTGGTGCACTTTGAGGGCAACATTAAGAGATTTATGGATACAGCTCTCAACACTCATATGAAACATATATTTCAATAATCAAAAAACATGGGAAGGATTTCTTAACCTATTTTATACAACTAATATTACATAGATGGAAATATTTGTTTACATAGATGACCAAACCCACTGAGATAACTTAGGCTACAGTTTACCTCCCTGAGCTGACGTTATCTCTCTCAGTCCCACAGGAGAGCACTCTCCCTCTCCTTATTGTTGAAACAGCTAATCTCCGTTAGCTCCGAGCTAGCACCAGATGCTAACAACAACCCTGTAACTCTCTCAGTCTCTCTTTCTCTCTCTCTCGAATCGACCAGTGGCCTTTATTTATCATGATCAATCAAAGAATCTACTAAACAATGACACCAGCCAGGCTCACCTTCATCTTTTGGGAACAGAAACATCGCCACTTCGGCAGACTTGCATTACTACAGCCAGCGGCAATGCATCGTTTCCCCTGTGTTTTTCATCCCTCTTTCTTCACTGTCGCCTCCATTGTCAGGTTTTCTCGATTGGCAATCACTTCCAGTCGACTCCGACACACTTTCCAGGAAAATACTAGCTCAAAAACGTTGAGAAATTCGACTTTGAAAAAGAGAAAAAATGAACGGTGGTGAATGTAAACAGTGCGGCGGCGTCCATCTCGTGACGTCACGCAGTAGATCGCAAGCCACGCCCACGAAGGCGAAGGTCGACTGCAGATTTCCCCGGAAAATTCAAAACTCGTCAAATTCGTTGCTATTCCAACATCTTTTGATATGGGTTCCAATGGACAATTTTGGTCATTACTATACGTATTAGCATAACAGATCATGCACAGGTGCACACTTCACAGGGTCTTTAATTTAATCTGGCTTTGTATGATTAACAGAAACACGATCATCGACCCAACGCAGTCCTTCATTGTTTTTGTTGTGAGCTGCGTTTGGGAGAAATGTAAACCGACGTAAACGGTGACGTCATGACGCAGCAGCGACAGCACCAGTCGGGGCTCAGAGCGGTGGAAACACAAGTGGTGCTACAGAGAAGAACCGGTTCAGCTCCAGAAAAGCAGAAGAATGGATCTTGAACCAGAACCGGTTTGGTGGAAAGGGGGCATTAGAGAGATTTGGGAGAACCCATTGTGCTGTTAAGTTTGTATTTCACAGAGAAAGGTGCAGTTATTTTTGCCTGGGTTGCTTTAATCAGGAATAAATCATTAGAAGTAAAATGATAATCAATCATTTGAACTTTCAATCATTTGAAAAAAAGGTTGATGATATTCGCTCTTCTTTTTCTGACTCACCTTTACTCACCGCTGGGTCACCAGACCCTCCCTTCACCCACACACTGACCTCCTTCACCTCTGGGTCACCAGACCCTCCCTTCACCCACACACTGACCTCCTTCTCCCCTCTCTCTCCAAGTGAGGTTCTTACCCTCGTTACCTCTGCCCGTCCTACCACCTGTTCTCTGGACCCTATCCCCTCAAACCTCCTTCAGACTATCGCTCCTGATATTCTACCATTTCTCACCCATTTCATCAACACTTCTCTAACTTCTGGTCACTTTCCAAACAGTCTCAAGGAGGCAAGAGTAAACCCTCTCCTTAAGAAACCCACTCTCAACCCGTCTGATGTTATTAACTACAGGCCCGTCTCTCTCCTCCCGTTCCTGTCTAAAACACTTGAACGCGCTGTCTTTAAACAACTCTCCTCTTATCTCCATCAGAACAACCTTCTGGATCCGCACCAGTCTGGTTTCAAGGCAGGTCACTCAACAGAAACTGCTCTCCTTGCTGTCTCTGACAAACTGCACACTGCTAAAGCAGCCTCCCTCTCCTCTGTCATCATCCTTCTGGACCTGTCTGCTGCATTCGACACGGTGAACCATCGGATCCTCCTTCGCACTGTCCAAGAACTTGGAGTTTCAGGCACTGCACTTTCCCTCCTCACCTCATACCTCAACGACCGCACCTACAGGGTTACTTGGAGAGGGTCCGAGTCCGACCCTTGTCAATTAACTACAGGGGTCCCTCAGGGCTCGGTTCTTGGTCCCCTCCTCTTCTCCCTGTACACAAACTCTCTCGGGTCTGTCATTAGCCCGCATGGTTTTTCATACCACTGCTACGCTGACGACACCCAACTAATTCTGTCCTTTCCCCGCTCAGAGACCCAGGTCGTCGCACGCATCTCTGCTTGCCTAGCAGACATCTCTCGGTGGATGTCTGCTCATCACCTCAAGCTCAACCTTGACAAGACTGAACTGCTCTTCCTTCCGGGAAAAGATTGTCCCACTCTTGACCTAACAATCAACATCGGCACCTCTGTTGTTTCCCCGACTCAGACTGCAAGGAATCTGGGTGTGGTCCTAGATAACAAACTGTCCTTCACTGCAAACATCGCTGCTACAACCCGCTGCTGCAGATACACGCTTTACAACATCAGGAGGATACGTCACCAGCTGACCCAGACATCAGCGCAGATTCTGGTCCAGGCTCTCGTCATCTCACGCCTAGACTACAGCAACTCCCTCCTGGCTGGTCTACCTGCATGTGCCATCCGACCTCTGCAGCTCATCCAGAATGCAGCGGCTCGTCTGGTCTTCAACCTTCCCAAATTCTCCCACACCACACCGCTCCTCCGCTCCCTTCACTGGCTTCCAGTAACTGCTAGAATCCACTTCAAGACACTGGTACTTGCGTACCATGCTGCGAATGGATCTGGCCCTTCCTACATCCAGGACATGGTTAAACCGTACACCCCAGCACGTGCACTCCGCTCTGCATCAGCCAAACAGCTCGCTGCACCCGCACTGCGAGGGGGACCCAAGTTCCCGTCAGCAAAAACACGTGGGTTTCCTATCCTGGCTCCAAAATGGTGGAATGAGCTCCCCATTGAAATCAGGACAGCAGATAGCTTACACATCTTCCGACGCAAACTGAAAACTCATCTCTTTAGACTCCACTTCGAGCGATAGAATTACTAACAAAGCACTTATATACTAATAAAGGGCTGGCTTTCTAAATGCCAGTTGAGTAGCACTTGAAATGTTTGGCTCTATGAAACCTGATGTACTTATATGATTCTGTTTTCTTAAAGGTTGTATCTTCCTGGTCGAATGCACTTATTGTAAGTCGCTTTGGATAAAAGCGTCAGCTAAATGCAATGTAATGTAATGTAATGAACTGTACGTTTATGTTCATGTCCTTTAAAAACTTGCTTCGTAAGATCTCACACTCAGTGTTATCTTTTTCCAGTGTTACAGTAAGCTTACCTGGTTATCTATTTCAACTAGGAGAGACTTCATTTTTTCCACATTTATTGACACATGTGCCATATGATATAAATGTTTAATTTAGACCCCGATCCTGATATTGTATATCTTAAGAGGGAACTACAGCCGTTAGTATATAGGAAACTACTTAAACTTGCGCTGCGCTTCATAGTTAGAAACGGGATGACGGAAAAAACAGTCTTGCAAGACTGTAAAAAAAAGGTAATTCACTTTGAAGGAAAATAATGGGGGGTGCTTCCACATGAGATTTATTTTTTTGAAAATCACATTTCGAGCAAAGAAAGCAAAGCATACTAAATTTAAAAAAATATATATATAAATGCTATATTGACTATCAACTATTGACAATGTTATTGAATTAAAAATGCTTACTGTCGCCTTTATCAAAATACGTTAAATAGTATTATTATAATTATTATTACTATTACCATATTAATCTCACTTTTACTCACATATATCTGAACTGTTATCCCATTATGTAAACCAGGACATTGCACTGTGAGACGCTAGATTAAAACATCCTCTTGATCTCCATCTGTACATAAGGTAATCATAACACTTCTCACAGCGTGTGTTCCTGCTGCAATTAATCCTCAGAATTTAGTTTTTTAACATTTGCATAAGTGATTGCGTTAGTGTGCTGTACCCATATGTTCCACCTGCGTTAATTGGATAATGGTATCACAGGGGGATTTGGAACTTGCATGAAGAGCTTCTTCATAAAGATGCCTGCTGTGATGGCTGTCTCATCATCGATCCAACATTTCCTTTTCTCTAACGTTCGGAGCTCAGAGCAGAAACACCACCCTCTGGAAGGGGCTGTTGACCCTTTGTCACACTTTACACACAAGGTCACTGCAGCGGCAGAGCTAAGATCAATTTTATTCTTGTCATTTCTGCTGACGCTTCTGTTCTGGAGCAGGTTAGTCCACTCACTTGAGCTGTCACCACTCTCACCCAGCTTCAGTGTTGTGTCCTGTAAAATATGTTAGTTTTGTCATGTTTGTGATTGTCATGTTTCATGTTAGTTTAGTTTATGTTCCACTTCCTGTTTTATTTTGTACTCACCATGTCTCATTCCAGGTCCCTTTACTTCCTGACTTGGTTCTCTTTCCCGCCATCGTCAGCGCCTGCCCCACCCCTGATTGTTTCCACCTGTGCCCACTTACAACCAGTGTTGTGCTAGTTACTGAAAACCAGTAACTAGTTACATTACTAGTTACTTCATTTCAAAAGTAACTCAGTTACTTTACTAATTACCTACGGCAAAAAGTAATGCGTTACTATGAAAAGTAACGTTTTAGTTACTTAAAAAAGGGGTCCCAAAAAAAAAAAAGCTCCCATTAATGCCCTTATAGCCTTCATTTAAGTACTGCTATTGCATTGGAGAATAATACAATCTGTTGATCAACTTGACATGCATTTGCATCACTGAACTCTGCTAAGCAATGTGGTCTATACAAAAACAAAGATATGTTTCAAAGTGCTAATTTATCGTCGTCAGAGAGCGATTCCGGTTGATACATGGCAAAGGCTTTCACAAAGTTAGAGCCGTTATCAGTAACCGTGGAGGTAACTTTTGTTGACACTCCATACAAAGAGTGAATGTGGTCAATCTCACTAGCAATAAGATCGTACGTGTGCCTACCCTTTATCCTTTTACAGGCCAACGCAGCTTTCTGGCGTTGTAAAGTGGTGGGGTCTATCCAGTGAGATGTTATCCCGAGGAAGCTTCTGTTGTGGACAGACCAAATGTCTGCGGTGGTCGAGATGTATTCCGGCCCCTCAAATGTTTTCTTTAGCTCGCTATCCATTTTGGTATATTCTTTCTCCAGGTAGTTGGAAAACGTTTTGCGTCCCGTGTGCCGCCCGGACATGGTATCATGCTTACTAGCTCCCTGAAAGCGGGTGACTCCACTGTAGAAATAGCCTGCACGTGTTCAACAACATACCGTGCAATGGCTTTATCCACTTTCACCTGACTAGCAGTCCCTCGGTTGAAATCCAGCCGCTGTTGCTTGGGTGGAGGTGGAGGTGGGGTGGCGTCGGATGGCTCTGGGTCTGTGGTCTTAACTAATAGCTTCGTCCCAGCATGTTGTTTTTGCAGATGTTTTAACAGATTGGAATTGCTGTTTTGAGCAGTAGATAGGATCTTTGACCCGCCAAGACACAACTTACACTTAACTAACACATTCTTTTCTTTATGCTCGAGAAAAGTAAAATAGTGAGCATATCTCCATGCTAAGAAACTCGACTTGTGCTCCGCCGTCGCCATGATAGTATTGTTAGTAGGCTAACTAAACACAAACACGCCCACAAAGCGTCTCCGCATGTGACACAGGAAGTATCTAAGTACATTTACTCAAGTACTTAAGTACAGTTCTCATCTCTGTTCGCCTCGCTGTTGGCGCCGCTCAGCAACGTCTGGGAGCCGAGACTATATACAAAAAATAACGGAGTAACGCAGCATGTAGTAACGGTAACTGAGTTACTGAATAAAAAAAATAACGCGTTAGAGTACTAGTTACTGCCAAAAATAACGGCGTTACAGTAACGCGTTACTGTGTAACGCGTTAGTCCCAACACTGCTTACAACACAGTCTCACTCCCTGATAGTCCAATAGCGACGATTGGTCAGTTTAAAAACAGTTTATAAGGGGAGTGATTAGTAAAATATGCATAAATAAAAATAGAGAATGCTAACTAACTAAATCATTTGTTATTGGTTGTGATCATATTCTAAAGATTCTTGGATTATTGAAAAGTATACAGCTCCCTTTCATCTGAGTGTTGAGAGCTGTATCCATAAATTCATGTTGTGCTCTAAGCGCACCCGATTGATGCATTTCACTTCAACATTTAAAAATAAAATCTTCCCACAGACCAAAACAGCACACAAAGGTTAAAGGTAAGCATATCATAATGTTAAAATGTGCTAAATATATACAAGGCAAAAAACAAAAAGAGGAGTAAAAGTAGCTCACGACTTCTTTTATTTTTTGAAAGTAGCTCTCATCCTAAAAAAGGTTGGAGACCCCTGTTATAGAACGATACATTTGGCAATTTTAAGCTTGGCCTACCATTTTATTGGAGCGATGAGGAACAGGTGGGGCTTGAAAAGGCCCACCTGTTCAAAGTGGAGAATGACAGAAAAAGTTTGAGAACCACTGCATTAAGGGTATTCAAACATTTTAAACGTGAGTCAACGTTCAAAATCGCCATGTAGGCTAAGTGGCCTTGGAACTTTGTATTTTGGATAATCGGCCGCTATACACTGCCATTTTCACCTTTACATTAAAAGATACGATCAAGCCCTTAGGTTAGTTTGACAGGATTCGCGGTACGGATTAAGGAAAAAGGTTTACAGATACAGCGCTTCATTTCAGACGCCTACCAATGCGGGTCCGTGATCTGCACGGGGTGGGCCCCTGCTGAAAAGGAAAACCCCCTGCAGGACTTGATACGCCCCCTTGACAAATAAATGTAATTTTAATGAAACCAGCTGCAATGGATCATGGATCCACCAGGGGGAGCCGTGAAAAACTGCCACACTGGAACTCATGTGAAATAAACAGCTGATAGATCTACAGGTATCTGATATAGCGGATATTTGTTAAGATCCATAATGTCACGGATAGGATCATATTCTGTGCTAAATAAGAGACATGTAATCATTTACAAAACATCACCATGTTTTTATTTAACCAAATAATGTTGTTTAATTCACGTTGGCGTAAGTACAAAACCATCGCTATGTTTTTTCAAAAGGAAATGCAGCCCAGCTCAAACAAACGATTTTCAATCATCATCCTCACGATCATTGAATGTATCATATGTTCGCGAGTTGAAATGAATGCACTAAATGTAATCCACGTGAGTTTACAACAACAACAATAATCGCTTTGTTTTTATATCACATCCGACCGGAGGAAAATGCAGCACGGCTCTCACTACCGATCATCCTAATCCCACGGGCAAACAATAATATGTACAGTGTTAATAGTTTACTGGGGATTTCAGAGTGGTACTGGATTTTGATTGATTGTATCGGCTTCATATCGCAACATATTCCCAAAGTATGAAATTCAAAAATGTCCCACATTAGGGCAATTCACCCTACATTTAATCATTCAAACAAAATCATATTTCGTTTATTTTTAACGAAATAAATGTGGTTTAATCCACATTTATTGTGCACATTACTTTTCGCTGCTTGTTGCACCCCTGGTTAGAAGCTAAACTGCATTTCGTTGTCTCAGTACCTGTAATATGTGCAATAACAATAAAGTTGAATCTAATCTTGAGCAGGAACTAATGTATTTACTTATCTGACATTAACGATTAAACACATTTGTGCATTCTTTAAACCGAGTCAAGCCGACTCCGGAGGTGGCGGCACATTAAAGTGTGCACCTGATTGTTTAACTTGAAGGAGCCTGATGACATTTAATCATTCAAACAAAATCATATTTCGTTTATTTTTAACGAAATAAATGTGGTTTAATCCACATAATCTATTGTGTTAATTGTTTACTGTACGCTAGTATTGTTTTACTTGAAGGTGCCTGATGTGAACATTTCCAGCCCAACCATTTACACCTTCCTTTTTTCCCGTCCAAAGTTTGAATTGGAGAAAGGTAATGGTTATCGATGGTGCTTTTATAGCCTATTGTATAATAACTGTGTGATTTATATTGCTTTTCAAATGCATATGGCCACCCATTTACACTGCTCTTCCCGTCAAGAATTTGAATAGAACTTAGTTAGATGACTTTACATTTCTGGGAATGAATTGTTAATCACACACGTCTCCCCACGTCTCCCCGTCCCGAAAATAATAAATAAAATAAAAAGATGAAACAATTTTCAAGTTCAGTTTTCACCCTTTTATTTAAAATAACTGACATAACAGACACCATACTGTAGGCCTATCCAGAACGAGCAATTTCGGGATCTGTTTTTCGGGGGCTCCTCAGTCTCTCATTTACCCGGCGCCTGATCTTATGCCACTGGTCAATGTTCAGATTTGGGAACCAATTGGAGACATAGGGCTCAATCTTTTTTAACCTCTTGACGGGAAAAAAGGGAAGGTGTAAATGGTTGAATGATGAATAAACAGTGAGGAGGGGTACAATATGAATACACTAGATATACACAGCCGCCCAGCTTGTGAGCAGTATGAACACCAATGAGCGCTCAGCTCGAGATACCAGCGAGTCGAGAGAGAGAATGATATCTGCATTTTCTCTTTTGGTTTGATTACACATGCTGGGGATGGTGTTTACAAACATTGACCAGACCGTTCACCATCCCCACCCCCCACGTTGCCTATATGCTGTGTTGCGAACTCTTTGTTTAAAACGAATTGGCCATCGGAATGTGTGGAGGAATTCTCCCAAGGGGAATGGTCACATTCCACAGCTCTCCCCCCCACTCCTGTGATCTCCCAACCCCCAGTCTGTAGGTTTGTGTTCGCATATTTCTATGCCGTAATTCATACTGGTCTTCTCACGCACATACATTCTCCTTACAGTATACATACATATATGAGTCCGTGTTACGGACCATTTGTTTTTTTTTATTAAAAAAGTAAAAGGAAGAGCGTCTGAGAGGCGTTTTTGACCTTTTGCTTTTTACCCTACTAAATGGTCTAATGGTCGGTGGAGCGAGGGGGGAGGGGGCCGCGAAACTCGCGGAAGTGATTTCAAAACAAAAAGCACTCGTTTGCTTGGAACAAAGAAAACGGCCAAGACACACATTGAGTCCAGAAAATGAGAACAGGCTTATTATATTTACAGCCCTTAATAACATTCATTTTCTGGTCTCAATGTGTGTCTTGGCCGTTTTCTTTGTGAGCGCTAAATTCGCCTTGTTTCCTCTTGCATAGGCTACATATATTGTCTTCAGACATACATTATGTATGTCTGAAGACAATATATGTATGATACATACATACCTTCTTCTCTTGCATACTGTCTTCAGACATACATGCATTCTTCTCTTGCATACATATATTTTCTTCAGACATGCATATATTATTTTTAATAGTAAATCTAAACATTGAATGAATGTGCATGAGAGCAAAATGTATAAATATGAGCATTAAAATATATGAATATGAGAAAAAAAAATGCATGAATGTGTGAGTGACAATGTATGAATGTGTGCATTGAAATATGATAATATGAGAGCAGAATGTGTGAGTGTAAATATATACGTGTGTGAGTGAAAATGTATGTATGTAAAAGGAGAATATATGTGTGTAAGAGTGAAAATGTATGTATGTAAAAGGAGAATATGTGTGTGAGAGTGAAAATGTATGTAAGTAAAAGGAGAATATATGTGTGTAAGAGTGAAAATATGCTGCATTTTGAATGTCCGATAGTCCACCATTTCCACCGGAAATATCAAAAATGTAATTAATGTAAAAACAATGAACAAGACTTAACGTATTAATAATAATTTATTATATTTATTCCGTTTGGATGTAGAATCTTTGACTTTGTTTAGAGCAGTGATCTTCTCTGCAGCAGAGAGCTAAGCGCTGTCAGACCGGACCTAACCCTGAAAAGTATTATCATCTGAAATTAATAATTATGTTATTAATGTTAAATACATATAAGTATTGTTACAACTTGTATTTAGAAATACTCTATTGTAATTATTGATGCATAAATGTGTTCATCCATTCAATGTGGCATCTGCTATAATAGGGTTAATGTATGATATTACTTAATAATACAATACATTAGAATATATGATATGATAATTACATTTCAGTTTTATTAATTTCTTATTTCATTGTTTCTCCTTATTATTATTTGTATCGCTCATCTTATTTTTGATTTTATGAATCTGTGGTATCCTGTTTTTCACTCTCACTACTGTGTAAAAACACCCCAACAATATTACAAAAAATATACTGCATAAAGCAAACCATATACTTTATTTGATCTAAAACATTGATGTTTTTTCATTATAGTAGCCTGTGAAAACCATAACAAATAAGTGATTAAATGCTACAGTATTCAACAAACACAACTGCAGAGCTGCAAACATTGCAAACAGACTAAGTTCTACAACACCCAGTTGTCTTTGTGTATTTGTGAATGAAGCGCCATCTCATGGTTAAATCCTGTAATTGAACAAATGGGGAAATTGGGCAACGCCCTCTAGCAATTTGGCAACACCCCCAGCCACTGGGATCCGCTGGGCTTTTGACTGGGACACACCCATGTGAGTCCTATCTGGAGTGCTACATCTGTAGGTAGCCTCCACTATCTGTCTCCTTTTAACTTAAGTGAAAAAAAGTGAGCAGTTTGCCCTTTACTCTTGATAGCTACCAACAAGTTGGGATGTAGGGATCATTTGCATGATTAGCATTCTGACTAACTATTTTTCTTTTATTTGGGCTGCAAACGCAAACGTGCATATGCATATCATTTAAAGAGCCTGTGACACGAACCCAATTGTTGTGCAATGAAATAGTGGGCTACTAGTAATCTCGAACCGTCAGTTTAAAAAAGAAAAAGCGATACCGTTCCGATATATATCAATAATTTCGAACATCGCGGGAAAATTCCTTCGACTCATTTTGAGGTTTTGGGGGAAGCCGGAAGTGACGTCAATGCGGGAACGCTTCACTGTGCGGCGAGAGAGCCAAACACGGACAAAGTGTGTTGTCATGCGTAGAAATTGTGAATTACTGAGTTTAGGCACGTTAACGTTTTAATGAAGTTGACTACAGTATATTCATATTTGTCAGTGCTTTCATGACAATTCGGCGAACATAAACATAAATGCTCGTGGTGAAGATGATGATTAATTTAGGATTAAAAATCGGTAGTGAGAGCTGCTGAATTTCCTCCCGTCGGATGTGATATAAAAACAAATCGATTATTTTTGTAAAATCAAGTGGATGAAACTACATTTATTAGTGCTTTCATGTCAATTCGGCGAACATATGATACATTAAATGATCGTGAGGATGATGATTTAAAAATCTTTTGTTTGAGCCGGTCTGCATTTCCTGATGAGAAAACAAACCTTAGCTTTTTGTAGTTGCAGTCAGTGGTGTAGTGGGCGTTGGACGCGGGGGTACGCCGTACTCCCACTTATTTGAAGCATGATTTCTTTTTTTAATAGTCTAATACATCTAAAATCATTGCCAGTGTTATCAGTTGCAAGTTTGTGTTTGTTGTAATAATGACGAAAACATAATAGGCAGATTTCACAGTAATTATAATAAAAACGTAGCTCAAGCATTTATTCAACTTGATTTGAAGCGTGTGTGTGTGAGGGGCAGAACTGTGTGTGTACGGTGACCAGGTGTCCCGCACTGTGCGGGACTGCACACACAGCATTTTTATTATTTGTCCCGCGTCCCACACATTGAGACTATGTCCCGCATTTGAGTGATAGTCGCGCAGAAAGGCCGGATCGGTTCGCTGACAGCCGGCATCGCCCTTTATTATTATATTGTCTAAACGGCATCATGTAAGTTGCGCTGACAGGCGACACAGAAGTCCCCAAGCCCCCCCCCCGTTGACAGTTCACGAGCGCGTCCATAGTGTCTCCCGTCCACCCACCACCCCGTCCACCCAGTAAAAACATCCCCACTACACCACTGGTTGTAGTAGTACACCAACATGGATTAAACATGTGTTTTTTTCCCCACAATGTTGGGGAAATTAATGGATAAAATGCACGGATTATTATTATTATTCCCACTCCGATCGGGACACTAGGTCCACTGTTTCCCCGCAGCGAGGCTCCCCCCGTTGACCGTTTACGTGGGCTGGGCTGGGTGCAGTGGCGGACTGGCCATCGGGAGGAATCCCGATGGGCCGGTACCGAAGTGGGCCGGTCGGATAAGTCACTAGCACATCCCCCACTCCCCCCGTTGACAATTTACTAGTTGTACCGAAGTGGGCCGGTCGAGAGTCCCGGGCAGGTTTTTAGTCCCTGTCCACCACTGGCTACATGACCGTATGACTGCCCATATTGACGCACCTAATTCCTAAACTTCTAACAGATACAAAATAAACCGATCCTTCAGCCTCATATGAGCTCTCAGACACGTTCAAAATTAAACTGTCATCGCTGTCTGAGCTTGCTGCTGTGTGCGCCATCGTGCGTTTACATGCAGATGCTGGGATCCTGAACGGTGCAGCTGGAGCGCTGTGCCCGCAATGACGTCACCCATAATTTGGTGGGACTTGAAGAATCCCCGAGAAGATCCAGGAAATGGTCAACATTGAACGGCAGATTAATGGTTATCAAAGTACAAATATCCAAAATCAGTTCAGTAACGGTTTTCAAGGGGACAATATTTACTCAAATTGATGGGTTTGGATGATGGGGGAAAATCGTGTCACAGGCTCTTTAAAGAAATCCCCTTTAATACGAGATATGCAGCTCAAAGTGCAATAGAAAAGTTACAAATAAAAATGCAACACAATTAAACAATACAAAAACAGCTGATGCAAAAATATTTAAGTTAAATTAAAATCCCTACAAGAGAATAAGTGCAGAATTGAATGAAATGCAAACGACTGAAAAAACTGAAACGTTGACTTAATTAAATGTATTTTGTCAACAGATTTCACATAACTGTATTAGGTTAGTTGAAAGCAATAATATTAAGTTTACATACAAAATAATAGATTCAACCTAATACCATTAATTCAATGTTTCAGTTTCTCAAGTGCTGTTTTAAACAAGCTAATAGAGAGTTAGCTTACTTGGCTAACTTAGTTAACACACCCCAATCTCAAAGCGGTACGATCGGCCCATGAAACTGCTGTTGAACCGGAGAGGAGATTATGAAAGACAGTCTGTGGTCCTGAACAAAGCCAATACATTTTTTATGAGAATATAATACTAGCAGCTCAATCAGCATGCAGCACAGCATGCAAGAATGCAAGCTGCTGATCTCGCTGCTATTTCTGCCTTTGGCTGTGTCTAAAGCTGACTTTCTAAAGCACACTGGCTTCTGCTGTGCTGTGTAGGTCAGTCCCTGTATTGACTGAGAGTGTTTTCAGGCATATTAAATCCACTGATAGTTCCTGAGGTCAGGGCTGGGGGAAGCTGCTGCATCCTTGTCAGATTGGGTCGTATATATTTGACAAATCACTGTGTATTTACTTGTTTCACTACTCCAACTTAAATGTGTACACAGTGTGTGATCTTGGTGGTGTGAGGGGACTGGGATTTCCATATAGGCTTTTGAGTGTGGGTGTGTTACTGAGCAAAGTAAAGAAAGATAAAAACAAATGTTGGTCAAGCAAATGAGACTTGATTTCTTTATTAGTTTGCATTGTGGAGTTACTTTAATATGAAGAACTACTCTACTCTGCTGTAATGTTAAATAAGTAAATATATGTGGCTTTAATAGACTACCATGGCAGAGCTGTTCATCTAAAGTAAGTGCTACAATACTGCAAGGTGAGCGTGCCAAAGAGTCTGTTGTGGATGTAGTGAAAGGGAATCCGTGTCATTTATTTTCCCTGAAAGTCCTGCATTGGATGCACACAGTTTGTTCTGGATACAGATGCTAATTGCATTTTAATGTGTCATTAAAAAATAAACCCATAAATCAAATGGTAGCACAATAATTGGGGTTTAGAGACTTAGTGGCCCCTTGGGAGAAATAATCCTACTTTCAGAGGTTCTGAACAGCAATGGATTTGAGGGCAAACACAGATAAATGGCCGGCTTTTCAGTCTGACCACAGTATTCCTCGACGGGATGCTATTTGGCACCACAGCCCGGCTTATGAGGGCGTGGCATGATAGAAACAGCAGCGAGAAGACCGAGAATCCTCTGTGACTGAATACAGACAATGAAAATGCTTCCACTAGGGGAGGGGAGTCAGCGTGCCAGGAGTGTAGAATCAAAATATGAATGCAATCTGTTAAACCAACAGGGCACATCCAGGTTAAGCTGAGCTGATTTCATAACTGTAACACAGACAGCTGTGATTGTTTGTGTGAAAAGCGTGTTTAATGGAGTTAAACAGAGGAGGAAGTGGTCTGCTGCAATGTCAGATTCAATGTCTTGAAGTTGAAGAAAGCTGCAGATCCAACCAAAACCATTTGACTGATCCTGTAAACAAGTTGAAATATATGTTGTATTGGGTAGCTAAGCATAAGACAGCAAAATAAAATATTCATGTATGAATTGATTAAAATCTGAGAACCATGGTATGTTCATAACAGCTCTCCTGTTCTAATGATCAGGCATGGAAAGGACGCTGGCGTTGACTGTTCGCCGCTTCTCCGCCTCTGTCACCCTCTATCAACCTCAGCTACCATTCGTTCTTCAAACTTTCGAATTGGACCACTGCCCTGCATTACACATCTTTAATGCAATGCACATTGTTTTTACATTTTTACTTATTTTGGACTTCTGCCTCCGTTGCTGGCTGTAGCCGGCTGCCTTCACGTAGCCATCAAAGTGGCGGGTGGCTATTGCTATCTGCTACATCGCCTAAAGTCAACCGTGGACTCTCTCTGCCTCCTGTCTTCATCTCTGGGGTGCATCTGTCCTGTCCCGCTGCTCACATCCTCCTGCCATGTCGTGGATCTTCCTCGTCTCCACAACAATCCTCCACCTCTGTGAACCTAGCCCGCTAGCTGCTATCACTGCCATCACACTGCTCCCAGCCATTCCGCCTGTCATCATGCTGAAATACTCCATCTCACAGCTGCTGTCATTGACCAACTCCTCCACTCCGTCTTCCATCTCAGTCATCAGACATCTTGGACTCCTTCGTCGACCCCGCTACATTCACCGAAGCACCCGTCGCAGTTTTGTTTACCTTCAGCACGGACAATCCATTGCATCCATCTGCTCCACGCAACGCACTGTTGCACACCTGACGCGTCATCAGACCGCAACTCCTACTGCTCCTCTTAGACTCTCCCCCGCTCACCTACACTCCCAGCTGCACGGAATACCTGGAGCGGATCCCACTCCCCTCCGCCTCCCAACACATATAACAAGCCATTTCTCCCCACCATCAAGCCCCCCTCCTCTGCTCCACTGCCCCCCCTCTCATGCCCACCCCTGCGCTGCTAACCTAAACAACCTCATACCTCTCCAGCCTGCCACCACCCTTCCAACCCCCCACTTGACCAATTTTGCCCTCCTAAATATACGGTCACTCAACAATAAAGCCCACATCCTTCACAAACTCATCCTGGACAAATCCATCGACTTCCTTCTGCTCACTGAAACCTGGCAACAACCCAATGACTTCTCTCGCTCAATCAAACATCGCCCCCTAGTTTTAATTACATCACTAAACCCCGCCCCTCACGCCGTGGTGGTGGGCTGGCTGTCATCTACAACCAGAACATCCGGACTACAGAACTCACCCTCCCCTCAGTACCATCCTTCGAATTTCTCACCTTCAAAACCCCTCCCTCACTGACAGTTATCCTCATTTACCGCCCCCCTAAACCACACCCCTCCTTCCTCTCTGATCTCACTGAACTCCTAACCATTGCTTCATCCCTCTCCCCACGTCTGTTACTCCTCGGCGACCTTAACATCCACATGGACTCCACCACCTGCAAACACGCTTCAGAATTTTCCTCTCTTCTGGACAATTTCTCATTTACACAACATGTCACCTTCCCCACCCACGATAAAGGACACATCCTTGACCTTGGCTGCTCCACCAACCTCACAGTACTCGACCTCCACCCCTGCCCCTTTCCCCTCTCTGACCACAAACTCATACAGTTCACCACCGCCTCCCCCGTCCGCCGCCCCCCCCCCATCCAGGAACATCACTTTCCGTAATTTACGCTCTGTCGATCCCCAGCACCTCTCCGACCTGCTATCCTCTACTCTCCCCCTGGACTCGAACCTCAGCTCACCCGATGATCAACTCAACCACCTTAATTCAATCCTACTCGCCTCCCTCAATAGCTTGGCCCCCCTCAAAAGGAAAAATGTCACTTTTAAAACCTCCTCACCCTGGTTCACCCCTGCACTCCGTAAACTGAAGCAAACCGGCCGCCACCTTGAACGTCTAACCATGAAATCATCCCTCACAGTTCACCATGAATCCTACAAACTCCATCTCACTACCTACAGAGACGCCCTCACTGCCGCAAAATCTGCTTACCTCTCCACCATCTTCATTGACCCCTCCCGTAACCCCAGGACCCTCTTCTCCACCGTCAACAAGCTCCTCAAACCCCGTGCTGACACCCTCTCTTCCTCCACTTCCACTCTATGCAGTTCATTCCTCCAGTTTTTCTCAGACAAAATCACTGCCATTAATCACTCCCTATCCGCTGCATCTGACACACAAACATCTCCCCCAACATCCACCGCCACAATTCCTCCCTCCATCTCCCTTGACCTCCCGAGCCCTCCTCCCCACGGTATTCTCTCCCAGTTCACTCTGTTTACCCCCACTGAAATACTCCAACTGATCAGCTCCTCCAAACCCACAACCTGCTCGCTTGACCCTCTACCCACCCCTCTTCTGAAGTCCTGCCTCCCCGCCCTCTGTCAAGGGGAGAACACTGAGGCATGAACTCAATTGCACGACTCAAAACTCAGACTCAGATAGCGTTTCAAAATAAAGACTTTACTGGAATTTGCACAGTAATAAAACAAGGAAAACAAAACCACTCTTTCGAGGAAAACTATAATGCGATCTATAGCATAGGTCCGTGAAAGGTCCGTGAAAAGGTCCGTGAGGTAAGCCGATACGTGGTCTTCGAGAGACAACGAACTGACAATTAACAGGAGGGAGCTAACACAATATATACACAGGTAAAGGGGACACAGTTGGAAACAATCAGGGCGGGGAAAATAATCAAGGACGCAGGAGACAGAAAAGGGGCGGGGAGCGTAGAGGCCTGAAATGAGAGGAAGAAATAATTAAGGGTATAGACATAAAGCACAAGACAAAGGGACATGACAACTCTAACATAAAGAATAAACTTTCACAATAAGTTTCTTGGACATGACAGTACCCCCCCTTCTAGGGACGGCTCCTGACGGCCCAGGCTCCTCTGAGTTGAGGCGGTCAAAATCCTCAATGAGGCTTTTGTCCACGATGAAGCGGGAAGGAATCCATTGCCGCTCCTCAGGACCATAACCCTTCCAGTCAACCAGTAACTGTCGCCCTCTACCCCTTTTCCGACTAGCCAATAGTGACTTGACCGTGTAAACCGGACCTCCATCGATCATCCGGGGGGGCGGGGGGGGTTTGACGGTGGGAACCATAGCGCTCTCCTTCAATGGTTTTAATTTCCCTACATGGAAGGTGGGATGTACCTTCATGGCCCTGGGAAGCCGTAGTCTCACTGAGACTGGGTTTATGACCTTGGTGATGGGAAAAGGACCCACAAACCGGGGAGCCAGTTTTCGGGAGAGTACGTGGAGGGGAAGGTCTCGTGTAGAGAGCCAGACTTTTTGGCCTGGCTGGTATACAGGGGCTGGTCGGCGTTTTCGGTCTGCTGCTCTTTTAACCAGTTGTGAATTCCTGCAGAGTATCTTCCTAGCCGCAGCCCACACGCGCCGACAACGCCTGACCAGAGCGTGGGCAGACGGAACCGTGACCTCCCTCTCCGTGGCTGGGAACAGTGGCGGCTGGTAGCCATAAACACAGTGAAACGGGGACAGGCCCGTGGCAGAAGTAGGGAGGATGTTGTGTGCATACTCAACCCAGGTGAGGTGCTCGCTCCAGGAGGATGGATTCTGGGACACCAGGCAGCGCAGGCAGGTCTCCAGTTCTTGATTTAGGCGCTCTGTCTGGCCGTTAGACTCCGGATGATATCCAGACGAGAGACTGACCGTGGCACCGATGAGGCTGCAGAACTCCTTCCAGAAGCGTGACACAAACTGGGGGCCCCGGTCGGAGACAATATCCTTAGGGAAACCATGAAGCCGAAACACATTCTGCATCATGACCTCCGCCGTTTCCTTAGCTGAGGGCATCTTTGGCAGAGCAATGAAATGTGTCATTTTGGAAAATCTGTCCACTACCGTGAGAACTGTGGTTTTACCTCTAGAGAGGGGCAGGCCAGTGACGAAGTCCATGGAGATCTCTGACCAGGGCCTGTTGGGAATAGGGAGTGGTTGTAATAACCCTATTCGCGACCTGGAAGAGGTCTTGTTTCGAGCGCAGATAGGGCACGCCTCCACATACTCCTTCACCTCCTTCTCCATGGATGTCCACCAGAAACGTTGTTTAACAATGAACATAGTTCTCTTGACTCCGGGGTGACAGGTGAGCAGCGAAGTGTGAGCCCAGTGGATCACCTGTGGTCGCTCGGCCTCCTGAACAAAAATCCGGTTAGGCGGGCAACCCCTTGGTGCAGGAGCTCCAGCATTGGCACGTATTACCTCCTTCTCTACTGGCCAAGTCAGCGCTCCTACCACCCGGTTCAATGGGATGATGGGTTCCGGCTCCTTGGCTGCAGGCACAGGGTCAAACAGACGGGACAGAGCGTCAGGCTTGACATTCTGAGACCCCGGCCTGTAGGAAAGAACAAAGTCAAAACGGTTGAAAAACAAGGTCCACCTAGCCTGGCGGGAGTTCAGTCTTTTGGCCTTTCTGATGTACTCCAGGTTCTTGTGGTCGGTCCAGACCACAAAAGGATGCTCGGCTCCCTCCAACCAATGCCTCCACTCTTCCAACGCTAACTTCACGGCCAGCAACTCACGGTTTCCCACGTCATAATTTCTCTCTGCCGGGGAGAGCTTCCTGGACAGGAAGGCGCAGGGGTGAAGTTTGTTGTCCTTCTGTTGTTGCTGGGAGAGGACCGCTCCCACCCCCTCGTTGGAGGCATCCACTTCCACCACGAACTGGCGAGTGGGATCCGGCATGGTAAGTATGGGGGCAGTGGTGAACATCTTTTTCAGCCGAGAAAAAGCCTCCTCAGCCTGAGGAGACCACACAAAAGGCACCTGAGGGGACGTGAGGACATGAAGAGGGGCTGCAATAGCGCTGAAGCTCCGCACAAAACGTCTGTAAAAATTAGCAAAGCCTAAAAACTGCTGCACTTTTTTGCGAGAGTCAGGGGTAGGCCAACAGGCTACTGCGCTAACCTTCTCTGGGTCCATCATAACCTGACCTGGGGAAATGATGAAGCCCAAAAAAGTGACTGTTTCCACATGAAATTCACACTTCTCAGCTTTGACAAACAACTTATTTTGGAGCAGTTTCTGTAGAACCAGGCGGACATGTTGTTTGTGGGTGTGAAGGTCAGGGGAGTAGATCAGAATGTCGTCCAGATAAACAAAAACGAAACGGTTCAGAAACTCCCTCAACACGTCGTTGATCATAGCCTGGAAGACTGCAGGAGCGTTTGACAATCCAAACGGCATGACCAGGTATTCATAATGTCCTGAAGGGGTGTTAAAACCCGTCTTCCATTCATCGCCCTCCCTGATCCTGACCAAATGATAGGCGTTCCGCAGGTCTAATTTGGTGAAAACCTTGGCTTCCTGAAGCTGCTCGAAAGCGGACGAGATGAGAGGGAGGGGGTACCGGTTTTTAACCGTAATGTCATTGAGAGGTGAGTAGTCGATACAGGGCCTAAGAGACCCATCCTTTTTGCCCACGAAAAAAAAACCTGCCCCTGCTGGGGATGAGGAATGACGAATAAGCCCTGTCTTGAGGGAGGCATCAATATAGTCCTTCATGGCCTCTTTCTCAGGTCCTGAAATTGCATAAAGTCGACCCTTAGGAATGGGAGACCCGGCAATTAAGTCAATAGCACAGTCATAGGAGCGGTGAGGAGGAAGAGCCAGAGCTTTGGACTTACTAAAAACTTCACTAAGGTCGTGGTAGCAGGAAGGAACTGAAAGTACATCCGGAAGATATATTTTTGGGACTGTATCCTGCCTAACACTCCCAGTGTTACATCCCCTGTCAATCTCTGCTACCTGCTTAATACAGAGATCAATGCAATTCTTTCCCCACCCCTCCACCCTCCCAGATTGCCAATCTATGTGAGGGTTATGAAGTTTCAACCAGGGAAACCCCAAAATGAGTGGATGTTGGGCTGAGTTAAATAAGTGAAAAGACATTGTCTCATGGTGGTTATCATTACATCTTACTTCTAAAGGCTCCGTTTGGTGAGTCACTTTAAACAACAGCCGCCCATCGAGAGCACTCGCTTCAAGAGGCTGGGGTAGAGGTTTAGTTTTTATGTCCCATTTTTTAACTAAACCCCAATCCATAAGACTTTCGTCCGCCCCTGAGTCAATGAGAACACCATGAGTAACTACATTGTCTCTGATTTTTACCTGGATCCGGGTCAGGGTGCGAGGAGGAAAGTCAGAGGAAGAGATCCGGCTCACCAACGTACTCCTCTTCATTGGTGAGCCTCCTCTTTTACCGGACAAGCCGCTTGTGGGTGTCCGCGCTGCCCGCAGTAGAAACACAGACCTTCCTTGAATCGACGCTGACGTTCTGCCAGCGACAGCTTGGCGCGGCCCAACTGCATTGGCTCCTCCACGGAGCCAGGGGGCGCTGTTGTCCGGAACGCAGGTGGTGAGGGGTGACGGGGCCTCCAAGAAGAAGTAATATCCAGCGGCGAGCGTCTCCTCTGGAGAGGTGGATCAACCGCATCCTTGGATTTATTCCTTCTCCTCTCCGTCAAACGATTGTCTATACGTAAAGCCATGGATATGACAGAGTCCAAATCAGCGGGCAGATCGAGAGGCGCCAGCTGGTCTTGTAAAGAATCCGAGAGACCGCTGACGAAAGCGTCCAACAATGCAGCGGAGTTCCAGCCGCTGTCGGCTGCCTTAGTTCGGAACTCGATGGCGTAGTCAGCCACACTCCGCTGATGTTGTCGCAGCTTGATCAGAGCCCGAGCTGCTTCCCTGCCCGGCGTGGTTTGATCGAAGGTCTTCCTCATAGTGTCTATGAAGTTTTCCAGAGACCCGCAGATAGGCGAGCCTCGGGACCATTCTGCCGTGGCCCACGCTGCTGCTCGGCCGGAGAGATGAGAGATCATAAAGGCCACTTTGGAAATATCCGTGGGAAAAGCAGCCGGTTGGTGGTGATAGTGTAACTCACACTGCACGATGAACGGCCGGCAGCCTTCTGAGTCCCCGGAGTACCTTTCGGGTGGAGCCAGACGCATGGAAGCACTGTGCGGCTCAGTAACCCGGTTGGGATCGAATCCGGTCACCGCTGGAACCGGAGGAGTCGTAGGAGGAGAAACAGCCTGCAGGTGAGTGAGCACACGCTGAACCTCTGCTGCCAGTAGATTAACTTGGGTCGTCAACGATGTTTGTAGTTCCCCCTGGCTGCTGGTTAGATCCTGCACTCCCTGCTGCATGGTGGCCATACGCTCCTCTTGTTGCCCAAGACGTTGGCCCTGAGAACGGATAGCGTTCTTAATCTGATCTGAGTCGGCTGAGTTCATTTTGATGGTCAGTTCGTACTGTCAAGGGGAGAACACTGAGGCATGAACTCAATTGCACGACTCAAAACTCAGACTCAGATAGCGTTTCAAAATAAAGACTTTACTGGAATTTGCACAGTAATAAAACAAGGAAAACAAAACCACTCTTTCGAGGAAAACTATAATGCGATCTATAGCATAGGTCCGTGAAAGGTCCGTGAAAAGGTCCGTGAGGTAAGCCGATACGTGGTCTTCGAGAGACAACGAACTGACAATTAACAGGAGGGAGCTAACACAATATATACACAGGTAAAGGGGACACAGTTGGAAACAATCAGGGCGGGGAAAATAATCAAGGACGCAGGAGACATAAAAGGGGCGGGGAGCGTAGAGGCCTGAAATGAGAGGAAGAAATAATTAAGGGTATAGACATAAAGCACAAGACAAAGGGACATGACAACTCTAACATAAAGAATAAACTTTCACAATAAGTTTCTTGGACATGACACCCTCTGCCCCTACCTTGTCAACCTTTTCAACTCCTCCCTGTCCCAAGGAACCGTTCCCTCTGCCTTCAAAACTGCTGCTGTCACTCCCATCCTCAAGAAACCCGGTCTGGATCCCTCCTCCCTCAGTAATTACCGCCCCATCTCCAACCTCCCCTTTCTCTCAAAAACAATAAAACGCATCATATCCAAACAACTCCACCGCCATCTCCAAAAAAATGACCTTTTTGAACCTCTTCAGTCTGGTTTTCGTCCTCACCACAGCACAGAAACGGCACTCATCAAAGTCCTCAATTCCTTCCTCACCTCTGCTGACACCGGTTGTCTCAACATTTTCATCCTCCTTGACCTGAGTGCAGCCTTCGATAACGTGAGCCACACCATCCTGCTTACCCGACTCCGGGATATCGGTATCGAAGGTACTGCACTCAGGTGGCTCCAGTCCTACCTCTCCGACAGATCCCACTTAATCTCCCTCAACAATCACTCCTCTACCACAGCTTCAGTCACCCAAGGTGTTCCCCAGGGTTCAGTACTCGGCCCCCTCCTCTTCATCCTCTATATCCTCCCCCATGGTCAGATTCTCCACCATCACAACCTGGACTTTCACTGCTATGCTGATGACACACAGATCTACCTCAGCACCAAATCCCCCCACAACCCCCCTCTCAGACACATCGAATCCTGTCTGACTGCAATAAAATCCTGGATGCAACACAACTTCCTCAAACTCAACAGCAATAAAACTGAACTCCTCCTCATCGGCTCCAAATCCACCCTCAGCAAAAAACCCAACCTGACAGTCACCATCGATGGCACCCCTGTTTCCCCCTCCACCCAGGCACGCAACCTTGGCGTGATATTCGACCCCACCCTCTCCCTCGACCCCCACATCCGCCATGTTGTAAAAACCTCATTTTTCCACCTCCGCAATATCGCCAAACTCCGTCCCTCTCTCACCCGCCCCGCAGCTGAGCGACTCATTCACGCCTTCATCTCCTCCCGCCTTGACTATTGCAACTCACTCCTCTTCGGCATCAGCACAACATCCCTCAACAGACTCCAGCGTGTCCAGAACGCAGCCGCCAGACCCCTCACCCACACCAAATCATGGCATCACATCACCCCGGTCCTCAAAGAACTCCAATGGCTCCCCGTCTCACACCACATTCACTACAAACTCCTGGTCCTCACCTATAAAGCCCTCCACCATCTGGCCCCCCCCTACCTCACTGACCTCCTCATCCTCTACCAACCACCCCGGTCCCTCAGATCAACCTCAGCCGGTTTGCTTTCAATCCCCAAGGCTAAACTCCGGAGCTTCGGGGACAGAGCCTTCTCTGTGGCAGCCCCAAAGCTCTGGAACTTCCTCCCCCAAGACCTCCGTGAGTCTGATTCCCTTACCCTGTTCCAGTCCCGTCTCAAAACCCACCTCTTCAACTCTGCTTATCCTTAAAGCCGCCCCTCCCCCCTCTGAACCAACATCCTCCTGACTGCTTTTCTGTTTTTGTTTTTGTTTGTGTTTTTGTTCTTGTTTTGTTTGTCGACCTTACTCGTAATGTAAAGCGTCTTTGGGAATAGAAAAGCGCTATATAAATCCCATTTATTATTATTATTATTATTAACCACCTAGATGGTCACCCAACATTCATATTTCTATCCATGTAAACAGTTTTTCATTCATTTGTCATTTGTCAAGGAGATATTTGAAATGTGATTATCTCTGAAATATCTGCTGTCATAATATAATGAGTCGATGGATTTTTATTTTGGAGGTCGATGTATAGTGGAGCACCCGTGTGAACTGCGAGCGCCGGAGCCTCAGCGGCGAAACTGTGGCGCGCTTAATTGCGGCGCATTTGCGCAAAAGCTGAAGTGCGCCGCATTTGCGCATCAGGGGCCTCATTTATAAAAGGATATACGCTCAAAAAATGGCGTACGCCAGTTTCTACACAATGTTTGCGATTTATAAAATACTAACTTGACGGGAAAATGTGCGGTCCTCCACGCAAACTCTAACCCATGCGTACGCACTAAGCACAAAAACGGAAGAGACGAGAAACTGCGACACCGTTGGCAGAAGGAAGAATGGAGAGAAATATGTGGAAATAATACCATAAATAAAATGTTACCTCTCATTTATCATATATGAAGAATTCATTTTCAAACATTGATTAAAGCCAATCTTAAAATGATTAAACAAACGCCTGTTTGAGACTCCTCAGTGCACAAAAAAACATAAATTGGAGAAATAAATAAATACGGATATGTTATTTAAAACCACCTCGAATATGTTGTGTTAATGTTATGAAATGTTTTCTCATAAATGATGCGGTAAGCAGGAGGACAGAATTACTTCTAAACTGACGCCGTTTTGCATTTCTATAGGTTGTAGATACGAGCATGGTTTTATATACTATCACGTTTAATCGTGTTTTATGCCGTTTGCCAAGACTTGATAAGTCGCTCGTAAAACACAGGAGGTATGGAAACTAAGAGCACCATAGTGGTAAATTGTACAGCTAATATAACACAACACATTAGTTGTATTTCCTTTAACTGCTGGATATAGAGTTGCTGCGGGGGGGGGGGGTGGTTGAGATGCACAGACTGCAGTGGAGACGCTGCGCACAGCTGATCGACAGCTGGGACACAAACCACCAAATACAAAAACATAATTCAGATCCAGTCTGACTCCACTCTGGAGGGATTCCCTGATCATTTCTTAGTTTCTCATCAAGGGGGTGTCTCCTGTCCCCGGTACAAACACACTGCCTGAGGAAGGCATGTGTATTTATTTTGTCATCAACCTTTTTTACGTTACTTTGACTATTATAGGCAAATATGGGCATTATCTGAAGCCCGCAAAAGCTGCACCGCATTTCGAGTCGATTGTGATTTATAAAGGGAAACCGGCGTAGGAAGTGCCGTATGCACTTTCCTCGCCAGTACGCAAGGTTTGGTGAATCGGAAAATGTCGGAACATTTCTGTACCTATTTTTGGGATTTCTACTACGTAAGCAACCTTCCCACGTGAATCCTACTCGCGGCGTTATAAATGAAGCCCCTGATGAGGCTCCCTCCGCAAGGTGAGGCCCCACGCAGTCTGCGTGATCTGCGTGTAGGGAGGGGCGGGCCTACCATACTGGATGTATGAAGTACCTGATCCAATCAGCTTGATGTAACAACACCAAACATGATTTGCTCCTCAAAATGCAAGACTAGTCCTCTGAAACTAAGCATCTGTAAGCAGCAATTGCCATTATGACTAAACAAAGAAAGAAGAAAGCCCCTTAAAAAAGTGATCCAGTGACGGCTGAAAGACACATACAGCAAATAATTAAACAATGCAGAATAGAATGAATATATTTCATCTATCAGTGGAAAGGTGGAAGATAAGCTGTTGAAATCTTCCCGTCAGACGTGGTTGCCTTGATCTGTTGTTTTAACGGAATTAGGAAGATCTGAGGTGGATTATTGTTGGGGCTGAACCAACACTGTGTAGGACTGCTGGGCTGTGCTTAGATGTTCCATGCATTTTACACTGTCAGATTGATGTGAGGGGGAATGAAAGGCTTTTCTGTGCACACAGGCCGAGACTTCGGGAGGAGGAATGTAGCGTGCTATTGAACTCTGCTGGAGACACAATGATTAAGGAAAATACATATTACTATTCTCCCTATTAATTGGGGATGAAATACATTCCAAAGTGATTACATTTTGGCAAGAGAAACCTTTTCACTGAAAACTCCCGTTGCTTTTGTGCCATGTCAAACTAACCCTGTCATGCAACTGTTGAGTGATTTGTCATACAATTTGATTATTTGGCGGAGCTGAAAATGGAATTACAACTAATCTGACATCCAACTTCTGTTTTACACAGACACGCACACTGCTGGAGTTAAAGGGGGAATTCCAACCAAAAACTTTGTTGTACCTCCACAAAAAGCTAATGCTGTATGAAAGGTTCAAGAACACGTCCAGGCATTGTTCCTTTCTTTATACTAATTCATTTTACTTTGCTTTTGTCCGCACAAGATCAAAGAGTGCACCTGTTGGTTCTGTTGGAAGTCATTCTGGAACTTCAGTAGCTGATATCAAAGTACACAATACAGGGAAAGGTCAAAAATACTGTCTTTCATCTGATGACATACATTATTATTGACACTTAGAAAGTGAATTATAATGAATAAGAGCAGCTGTAATAATGCACTTAAAAACTAGAACGTTGACTTTAATCAAGGTTTTATGTGAACAGATTTCACATAACTGTATCAGATTAGTTGAAAGCAATGACATTAAGTTGAACGCAATATGTTTTTATTTAAACTTAATATCGTTGATTTCAACTAACCTTTCTGTATATATAATTTGTTATGTTGTTAAATTACAAAGGAATTAAGAGTTTAAAAATATAAATGTAATCAGCAATGGTTATATAATGTTTTCTGATATGCATTTGTAGTATGCTTTCGACTCATTTTTGCTGTTATTCGCCGCTCATTTGAGCATTCACAATAGCTACATTATAGACTGAATTGTTCCTAAAAACCATAGAGATCAAAACAGACCGTAAACAGTAAAGAGTCCTGATTTACAGACAGTTAGGGGAGGACAATAGTTTATTTTAAAACAACTATTATCTTTATTGTCACGATCCTAATGTTTTGTCACGTTTTTGTATTTCTTGTTATGGGTGTTGTTTTGCCGTTCTGTTCTCCCTGTCTCATGTTTTCCTCTTTGTTTCTTGTCTGGTCCTTCTCCCTGTGTTTTCCTCCCTGTTAGTTCCCCTGGTGTGTCTAATTGTCTGATTGTGTTCACCTGTTGCCCTTGTGTGTCTGCCTCCCCTGCCCGGCTGTTTCTCGTCTCGTGATTACCCCTCCCTGTATTTAGTCTTGTCTCTTCCTGCGTTCTCCGTCGGTTCATTGTTTGTTTGTCCTCCCTCCACGTCACGCTTCTTGGTTGTCTCGCCGGTCTTCCTCCATGTTTCTCACTGTCCGTTTTTGTGTAGTTGTTTTCTGTTACCGTTTCAAGTTATGCCATGTTTTGTTAATCAGCTTTTAAATACAGCTCACTTTTGTTTCAAGACCTTTTTCCGTTTTTTGTAGTCTGCATTTGGGTCTTACCTTTTCCGCGATCATTACAGTGATCCTAACATTTATAGCTGTCACGAACGAGCTGAGAATCAAAGTGCAACACAAGGGAGACCAGGGAAAGTCGGTAACCAGCTTTATTATAAATAGTTTCAACTGAACAGTTCTGGTACAAGACAAACCGGCAGACAGTAGGCAAAGGGCTGGTCGGGGACAGGCGAGGGTTCAAGGGATAGGTGAGATGGGAGACGCAGGTACAGGCAGGGTCAGGGAGCAGGCGAGGCAGAATAATCCAGGTACAGGCAGGGTCATGAAACGGGCTAGGCAGGCTGGTCAGGGACAGGCAAGCTCGAAACCGTGAGAGCAATCTGGGAGGTATTACGGGAAAGACTTGCATGCTGCGAAGTACGATCTGGCACTGAGGTGAGAGTGAAGGGGGCCTATATACTAGTGGAGCTGATGGGTGTAACAGAGTCTGAGAGAGAAGCAGGGTGTGACTACAAGGTGACTGAGAAATACTAATGCAGAAAATAGGTGAGTGAGGGAGCAGACTGACACTAGCAGCATGCCAACAAACTGCTGCTGAACAAACAGTTGTCACATTCTTCTGTTAGCATGTAAGCCTACCACTGGCATGTTCTTATTTAGCTAGCATGCTAACCGGCTACAGTAAGGGAAGCCTACATGTGTACTGTTTCGTTTCTTTGAACTGCACTTTTTGTAACTGTTGTCACAAACGGTGATGGTTATTAATTTAAGTTTAAGATTTAAGAACTTTATTTTCATTGCTTAGGCACAACAAAACATATTGTATGCTGGTCCCGTAGGTGCAAGCTTTAAAAAGATGTGTGTTGAGTATGAATGAATATTTCCTTGTAACTGAGGGATGTAGTGGTTTTCGGTTGAATAGTACCTGATGGCCATTGTTAGCAGTATGAGCACAGTTAGTAATCTAATTAAAATAAATGTTTGCCAGTGTGCTATCTTGAAATAGGCTAATAGTTAGTGGTTGTAGAGTTTGTTAATATGCTCGATAATAAGACAGGTAAATTAGAATTAAATGTTTCTTTATATCCCTGTCCTTGTATTTGGGACAAAATTGATTCAACAGAAAGCAATGAGATTACAATGAAGTTGTAATTCAGAAATCCATTCCATTACTAAGTATCATTTGCAGCAGGTGTTCAGTGTAGTGTAACAGAAGACACTGAAGGTTCCTCACCTCAATGTAACTGTGTGGAATAGAATGAAGCCATATAGCTAATACGACTCTTCAATTTGTGGTATTACTTTGTTGGTGGTATAATTGTTTTTAACAACAGGATATTACCTTGATGAAGAGCATTATAGGGTAATGTGATGATCAATAATTGGAGAATTTATGGAGGGTGGATGAGTGAAAAGCAGTCCTCCGTGAAAGAAAATCAGCCACATGGTGTCAGTTGGAGGAAATAAGGAAAATTCACAGACAGTGCTCATGTCTTCCTCTCTTCTCATCTTGATTTTGTTGTAAGCAGGACCAGAAATGGCTAGAAGAGGCTAGCATGGAGGAGGGAGGGGGAGGCTAGTGCGAAGAGACAATGTGTGTTTTAAAATTCTAGTCATATTTGTTGCCATCCCACAGCTATGTGTCACTGTCAAATGCTTTATCTGTCAGCAGCACTCCGGCCCACAGACAGCCCTGGGCCTTTGGGAGACTTCACGGCGGCTTTTATGTTCCTTCCCTCACGTCTGCCTGTGGCAGGTATGGAGTCATCACAACTCTATTAGCTTCACCCAGCAATAAAAACACATTAACCTGCTCCTCTGAGCAGAGCGGTCATTATCCTGCTGGGGCTCTGAGGAGCTCTGCACACTGGGACGGACTGCTACTAATGGAGGGGGAGGGGGGGTCAATACCTCTGTGTACCTGCAATGTCTGAATTTGTGAGCCCCTGACGAGACCAAAAGTTCAGATTATAAGTGTATAAATACAAAACATGTTTTAATTCAACCTGAGAGGACAGAAGACAACTCCTCAGTTCAAACCGGCCGGTAATCAATATTTTCAATTCTAATTCAATTCTAATTTATTTTAAACTTTTGTTCATAGGATTCTGCAGAGTGTCTGAGACACCTAAAGTAGGCGGTGTCGGCAACTAAGGTCTCGACAGTGACATCAGATTCCAACTCCCGCCTGCTCCAAATAAGGGCAAGAGGCGGAGCCGAGGCGGGACCTGATGCCACCGAGCTGGAAGCTCCAGAGCTAGCTGAAGCTACCAAGCTAAGCTAACATGTTCCCCGTCTGCACACTGCCGTCGCATTTTACGTTTCAAAGGTAAGCGGACATGAAACTATTCAGCAAAACTATAAATATTAATCTAAGTTGAGTTTTTAGCATAGTACTTCAGAATCTTAAAATCCCTTGACGTTTATATGCAATTGTGCTAAATTCAACACTGGAATCAAGCAAATATTAATATGTTTGCATGACATTAGTTATTTATATTTAGCTATCACTTAATTTTACGTTTAATACATTTAAGTCAAGCTAAGGTACATGTGATGGTAGCTAGTTAGTGCTCTTACCTGTGAGGCCTCCTCCAGACAGCATAATAACCAGACTGTATCATTAAAACTATAAGGAGAATACCAGTTCTAGATCCTTGACTTAAGACAAACAATTCAAAAGACAAAATCAACTAAATGTATTTAAAGACCAATCTTTATTTGAAGGTGCCTCTTAACCTGAGATATTAGTTATACAGTAATAGTATTGACTGAGCAACTCAACAGTTAACTTTATATTTCTTTATATAAGCATTTATTATTTCCATTTTTCCCCTCGGTTGAGGACGGATTGAGACAGCGTGGTGTCCAGAGAGCTGCAGAGACTTCAGGGAGAAACCTCCGTGTGATGGATGTCCTGTCTGTTGGTTTGGCCGGAGAGGACTGAGGGGTCTTTCCTCTGCGAGGAGGACCAGGCCGGATGGAGGAGCCCATGCTGGGCATAGCTGATACCAACTGCACAGGCCTAGTCTGTCACTTTATTTGACTAAATGTGTTTACTTATACATTTAATAGGTCAACACCTTCTGTCCATATGTGACCCGCTCTAACGAAATCAGTCGGAAGTCGCAACGGCTCATTTAAAAATAAACATACTTTTTCGGGGTTCGGGTGTTTTGTTTGATTTTAAATAAACAAAGTGTTGGCTTTCAGAATATGAAACTTTTATTTCCAAAATCACACGATAAATACATTTTTGAAGCTTGTAAAGGGAAGATGACTGCTCTCACTGAAATTATGAATGTAAAGCGTATAGTAATCATAGATAACACGGCAGGGTCCGTTACACTTTGTTTTCATCTGATTTCAATCAAACAAAGTCTTGGCTTTCAGAATATGAAACTTGTTTCGGCAAATTCAGATGATAAATACAACTTTGAAGCTTGTAACGGCATAATTACAAGCAGGGCCGGCCCTGGACATTTTGGTGCCCTAGGCGAGATTAGGATTTGGTGACCCCCCCCCCCCCCTCCAAGCAATACACAATAGAATATATAAAGAATAAATGAAAAATCTCTACAGAAGACCAATACACTACAAAAACTGTAACATATTGACATGTTGGTTATATACATAAAGAAGGTTTCAAATGTATTGTATGAACATTTTTTAATTGGCGGGTGGAGGTCACATCCTCTAGGGGGGTCCGGGGGTATGTGTTTTTTCTCCCAGCGCAGCGCCCCTCCAGATCTGGCGCCCTAGGTGACCGGCTAGTTTGCCAGTGCCTAGGGCCGGCCCTGATTAAAATACACAAACACACACACGTATACACACACACACACACACACACACACACACACACACACACACACACACTCGCGAGCTTCCCCCAGACCAGTAATCCAAACAAAAATATCTTCCCTCCGTAGTATTTTGATCATTTGCTCCGCTAATAATCAATCAGATCGATGGATTCCAGAGAAGAGAAAGCTTTGAAGGCCTTTTTCTCAAAATGATGACTCTGTGACAGTCATTATATAATGGGACATATTTTGCTTAATATTTGGAGTACAACAACAATCCTGATATCATTAGAAAGCTAGGAATCTCCTCTTTCCAACAATGTATACAACACAAAATGTGTCTTCTGGTCAATGCGACTGATTTCGATGGAGCAGGTCACATATGTGCTTTTTATTTAAAACATTTTTGATTAACTTTTGGTTCACATTTCAATCAATTTAATTTCTATTTGCACTCCTTTTGTCCATTATTCTTACTGAAAATGTTAGATTACACATTCACATCTGACTGAAGATTGGCCCCATTTATGTGTGACGTTAAAGGTCTCCTATCATGCTAAATGCACTTTTTGATGTCTTTTATACATAAATATGTGTCCCCAGTGTATCAGGAGACTCACAAACTTTCAGAAAACAGTTAATTTAAAAAAAAAGATTTTTTAAAGCTACGGACCCAGAATCAGCACTTCTCTAACATGGCTGAAATAGAGGGGGATGAGGCTAGAATAGGTAGACATGTTTTTATATTTTTTATATATATATATGAGACCCTCAGTGCATAGGCCTGGGACCCAAAGTTTCAGGAGACTCCTGAGCCTTATGTTGAAGGTGTCCTCATTGAAGTTGTGGAAGCCTAACTAATTTGCTATTCTTAAACTTTAATCCTGATGCTTTGCTGTCAGATATCGGATAATATTGATTTTCAATATAGTTTTGTTCACTTTCCCTAACATAGCTTCACAGTGCATACATCATTTATGAAGACATGTTAATAACCTCTTAGGCCCCACGGACCCGGTTCCGGGGCCGAAATCGCGTCATTTGCAGGAAACAACGTCAAAGGAACCTTAATATTTAATAAACCATGAATATTTTGTATCCATATAACGGGAAAAAACTCATTTAACTGATCTTTTTCATTTTTCTTTTAAAAAAAAACACAAAATGCTAACAGTGAGCCTCTGAATTAGCCCCGAGCGAAAGATGCTCACCTATTACTGCACCGAAAATCACTCCTAGCTCCCTTATTACTTATCCTAGCTGCATATCCAACACATCGTTTATGATCGTAAAGACACAGAATCTAACGGTGCCCACCTCCAACACTGAAAGATACAAACTCGCGACGTTATCAACAAAAACGTACATCAAAACAAGCGGCGCTAGGTAGCCCACAACGTTAACATGGCTTACCTTCGTCTTTGTCTGGTCTAAACTGGTCTTCAATGGCATTAAAACGATAACAACAACAATGATGTAATTAATCCATAGGTTAATATCCAATGTGGCTGTGTCCCCTTTGAAATGTTCTGATAATCTATAAGCAATAAAACTGCAATTCCGTTTTAAAAAAGTAGAGCAGGCCATTCCTAGGCTCTGTAGCTTCATTGAATGCGCGAAGACGCCATCTTTTTTTTTTTAACATGAGTGTGTGCGGGACGATTTCCCTTCGATTCTATTGGCTCTATCAGAAAGAGATGTCACATGTCAAAATCGAAGAAGGGGGGCCAGAGATATGGAAAATCCACCCAAATGGCCCCAGAAGAGGTTTCTTTTGCTAAATTTGTCAAAAAAGGTCAAATATCACTTGTTCTGCATCAATCTTGATACAGGGTACTTATTATATGTTGTACTTTGGATTCCTAAAGCTTTTAGTCTACTAACCCATCATCCAAGGTTAGTTTTCACTATAAGTACAACACATTTTTTGGAAGGACACTATAATTTACAGTTATTTACCATGTTCAATCTGAATTTTCTTTAAAATAAAAAACATCTATATTGAATTTAACCCTTTTAGAAGGGAAGATATGGTCATTTGTTCTGGGAATGTCATTTTCGAGCCTGAAACCTGAAAAACAGGCTTGGGGCTTAAGAGGCTTTAAGATGTTGGACTGCAGATTAACTGATAATGTAACCCCTATTTAAAGTTTTGTGGTGTACATTATTCCAATGTATCTACAATTTACAAATGATTATTTTTTTGTGATTCTGAGACAGACTAACATACTGTATGACTTGGTAAGACACCTAAAGTCATTAAGATTAGACCCACATTGTAATTAAGTTTCCTTAAGCAGGAATAGTTCTTATTTAAAAAAAAAATAGAATTGGGCCCAGAACATAACAGGATAAAAATATGTGATCTTGAAAGTAACTCTCCACCAACATGTTGGTGCGGATTGCCTAACATTCCACTCTTCAAAAAGAAAAAAAGAAAAATCCAGTTGAGTTGTGAAATGCTGAATTCCTTTCCTGTGTGTCTGACCGGGCTCAGCTCCAGTGGCTGTCAGCTCCACTCTGACCCAGAACTGTATAAAAAGTCACAGGTAGTATTTTAGACCTTTGAAGGCCTCTAGCATTAAACTCTCTCGCTGGAGTGAGTGTAAGATCACACTGTTCTCTGAGGCTGCCTTAGAGAAGTTGAAATCCCCCTTCACTCTCCCCAGCAGTGCCATCTTTCAACAAAAGATGAGCATAATACAGTAGGTAGCTACACACCACAACTGAGCCCTCAGCATGCATTTCCATCTGCACCCTGATAAAGAGGCCTATCGGTTCTCTTGTCAGCAGGGTTGGACGTCTGACTGGCTCTTTACAGGGGTTGCCCCCCCCCTCGCTGTCCTCACTAATCCCGGACTTGTCTACCGGTGAGAGGACCAATCAGGAGATGTCTGGCAGGTCCATCAAATCCGACGAGGGCAGCGATAATTAGTCCTTAGATTTATCTTTCTTCGCACTGTCTGAGAAAGGCCGGCTGTATGAAACACATTTTCTGGATCTCAGGGGAGTTGTGGAGGTGCAGAATGGGGAGGGTCCGCTGCGTCCAGGTCTCTGCAGGAGTTCAGAATGTCTGTCTGGAGATTTGGCAATGATATGAAGCTCTGCTGATCTATTCAAGCGAAATTCAGTTTAACACCATCAGTGCTCTGTTATGTTCTGTTATGTGTTGACTCATTATATTGAAGAATAGCTTATTTAAAAAATGTTTAACGTCAAAAGCAGTCGCTACACACATGCTTTTTCTCAACAGGCCTAAAGAACAGAAGGAACATGTAAAATCATTAATGAAACAATCCCAACACAGCGTCCACATACTGCATACAAAGGGTTAATTTGGAACCAATGCTCCATCGTGTAATGGGTAGATGGATCTGTTAAGTATGGAAGTTTATCTATGGAACGGTGGAAATAGTGTTGGGATTAAGAAATAGTCGTTTTTGCTTTCAGATCAGCTGACATTTCACCTTCCTTCATCATCTTCACGTCTTGATCAGATATTTGAGCAGCTTTTAGTGATTACACGTCATCTCACAGTTCCACTGCTTTTATGTCTTACTGGCTCAAATTTCAGCAGTTACTTTTCAAATGGTATTTCAATTTTAATCCTGTATGACTCTTTATCTTACATTTCAACCACTACTGCTGTCAGCATTCACTATGAAACTGACAGTTACACCTCTGACGATTTATACTCTTTAAGTGCTTGAATGTCAACTGATACTTTTCAATCATTTCTGTAATTACAAGATTTCAGAGACTTCAACACGTCAGCACTTTTATTTTAACTACTGCTTAATCATTTTGCTTTCTTTGTATTTCAACTGCCACTTCAACATTTAAATTAATTTTAAATGCTTCAACTGCAATCCCTCAGTGATCACTTCAATTTCCTGCACTTATTTTCTTAGTATTGTGATTAAAAACACTGATAAATGTTCCGGCAAAACAGCACAATTCTCCCTCTAATGCTGCTCTGTGTGTCCACAGATGGTGATTTAGGAACTCTGTACAGACAGCACAGAGAGGAAGGTAACTGAAGCCCCATCACCAGCACTGTTATTATTAAACTCTGAGCCCCTTACTTCATTCGCCACCCATTCAAGAATCACATTAAGGTTGCCGAGAGCTGTTTTATTGCTTTTAGCTTTTCAATTAGGCTGGATAATTTGTGTCCACCTCCTTTAGATTAGATTTTAAATGAGAAACATGTTGTGCCATTAATTATCACAATTCTTATTTAGTGGAAAAAGCTCTTTAGCGGCCAGCTGGAGATATGAGAAAAGAACGAAAGGAGAAGAAAAAGTGTTAATGTGATGCACAGCACGGTGCCTGATGGGTAATGGACAGGCTTAATGATTAGTTCAGTAACGAGAAGGGTTGTGACAGTGAAGCCCTTCAAAGAGCCTGGTGATGTCAGACCAGCTGGTGTGTGTGTGTGTGTGTGTGTGTGTGTGTGTGTGTGTGTGTGTGTGTGTGTGTGTGTGTGTGTGTGTGTGTGTGTGTGTGTGTGTGTGTGTGTGTGTGCGTGCGTGCGTGCGTGCGTGCGTGCGTGCGTGCGTGTGTGTGTGTGTGTGTGTGTGTGTGTTCTGACCTGAGGTGATGTTGGTGAGTAACAGAAGATGTTTGACTCTTCCTCCAGTACCCGACACTCCTTCCCACCCAGATGAGGAGCAAACACTTCACTCCTAGTCAGCTCTAAAAGTAGGTCAGGCCTGTATAGCTGCAGTTTGTCTACGGCAGTGCTACAAACACACTGCACTGCTACACACACACACACACACACACACACACACACACACACACACACACACACACACACACACACACACACACACACACACACACACACACACACACACACACACACACACACACACACACACACACACTGCAGCGCTACACACACACACACACCACTGCACACACACTGCAGCCTCCGGAGGCTCGACAGCAGGATGTGCCTCTGCAGCACCATACTGTATATATAGTATGATCTGCACACAAACATACATATTTTATCACTGGTCTATACTGTCTTAGTTTCAAAATGTAAATCAATTAAACACAAAAATAACCAAATAACTAGTATTTTATTATGATTAATAAAATACTAGTTATTTCTTGTATCTTGGGGGGGACGGGGGGAACAAATACAGGTACGGTGATGTAGAACAAAACCTGAGGATTTTCACATCATTGTTACATCTTGGCCCAGTTTTTAGGATTTCTGAATTGATGGCATGAGTTTCATTTATTGCAAACAACCACACAAGGAACAGTTAGAGTGTAACATCTGCTAAAAATCCAATGTTCCGTTCAACACACCGTGGAATAAATCCTCAGTGTCGGTTCTGCATTGGCTAAGTGATAACACAGGTAAAAAACTGCACTGGCATTACGGGGGCGCATTGGGGTGAAACTTAATAGTTGGATTACATTGCATTTATTGTATAATATGTCTTCATGTATATGCCATCATATCTTTACATAAGTGTGCAGGGAGTTCCTCTGGAGTCCCAGGATGCTTTACATGTGATGACGACCCCGCCGGCTGAATTTAAATCAGATTACTGTACTCTCTCGGGACAGCCTGCATGTGTCTCCAAATTAAAATGTTCTTCTTGTGGAAGCTGCTTCCTGCTGCAGGAGGGAGCAGATATGTATGAGGAGGGAGCTTGTAAAAGAGCCAGAGGTCGATCAGCTCCAAGATGTTTTTATCCCCCTCTGAGGAAGTGACTGCATGTTTTGGTATGACAGGCAGATGGTGGCTGACAGTAATGTATATGCAGCATGCTGACCATCCCAGAATGAACGGTGTGTAATGTGGATGTAATACAGCCACAGGCACACTTGTTAGAGAGCGTCTTTGTTGTGCTTGATTAGATTGTGACTGAAAGTGAATTATAGTGAATCTTTTGTGGCATGTTCAGTTATTTTTAATGATATAAACTTTGTTCACAAACCAAAAAGGGCTATTAGAAGAGCTAATCCTCCACTTTGAATTTGACTATAAATCATTATTATGCTGTATTATTATATTTTTCCTCGCCGAGGAGGCTCTGCTTCAGAAGTGGTGCGCTGCAGCAGTCTCAAAGGGAAACACTCCCTCAGGGTTTTTTTTGTTTCATATCTCTGTAATTCCTTCACACTGAACTAATTGTAACCTGTTTTCCATACAGAGCTTTACGAATTTCCTCCATCCTCTTTTGAAGTTGTACCAATAAAAAGCTGTTAAACTGATATATTCAGATAAGCAAATATTCCTGTGGAAAGTGAAAATGCAATATGTAATAAAAGTCTTACACTTTAAAGACTTGTTTTAGGTGTATGCTAACCATTATCTTAATTATCCATATTTGTGGTAACACTTTATATTAAGGTACACAAATTCACCATCAACTAGTTGTTAATTAACATGCATATTAGCAGTATATTGGCACTTTATTAGTCATTATAAAACACTTATGAATGCCTTATTCCAGATGACCATATTCTACAAGTAATAAGCCATTCGAGTTTTTCCTCAATAACCCTCTAACTAGTGCTTATTTTTTGCAAGTAAGGAAGTTGTTGCACATGAGTTTTGTCTCTGCTCAATATGGGCCTAATGAGGCAGTAGTAGCACAAGAATAGTAATTCTCCCATAATAACACTTAACAAATATGATCTATTCTTATGTAACAAGACATGAAACTATAAGTGTTAATTGTGTCTAAATAACTCGAAATTAGGTATTTATATCTAAGAATATGTTTTGGGTTATTGACAGTTCAGCTACCAATAGCAAGCTGATATTGACCTGTAGCTATGTTTCATATTTTCACATTTATATATTTGTAAAATTTACACTGAAGGTTAGACAGGAAACCGGGTACCGGAAGTAGGAGAATGTGAACTGAATAGTATGGCAGTAGACTACTACTAATTTTCCCTATGCAACCTGAAGAGTAAAGTACGGAAGAGGATTAGGGCCATAGATTTTTTTTTTTGGGAGGATTTGAAAAAAAAACTTTTTTTTTGTTCTGAGAAAAAAGGCAGAATTCTGACTTTAATCTCAGAATTCAGAATTTTTCCTCAGAACAAAAAAAACTAATTTTTTCTTGTGAGAAAAAAGTAAGAATTCTGACTTTAATCTCAGAACAGACATTAAATTCTTAGCAAAGTCAAGTTTTGAAAAAAAAAGTCAGAATTCTGAGATTAAAGTCAGAATTCTGAGATTAAAGTCAGAATTCTGACTTGTTTCTCACAACAACAAAAAAACATATTTTTTTCAAATCCTCTCAATGGACCTAATCCTAATTAAAATATTATAGGGCTACTATAGCTAATAAAATGGCAGAAAAAACTATAGTAATACGATAGCAGGTGAAAAATACTACAGAACACTACAAACTTACTATAGGACACTATACAACTCTTACAGTATACTATAGTTCATTTATAGTTAATTTCGTAAGAGCAGACAGTAGACAGACAGCAGACAGTAGCTAGCAGTTTTCGACAGATACAGCCAGGGTTGCCGCCAGGGATTTTGGGCCCCGTGAAAATATATCAAATTGGGCCCCCCCATCACCAGGCCCAGGCCACGCCAACCAAGCAAAATTGCTAACCACACCTCCAGAACCCAACCCACTCATTTATGCTTTAAATAACTCCACCTGTACAGGCTTGCATCTATCTTGTAGTCCAATACTAACCGCACAATATTTACTGACACTGAGCTGTGAAAATATAACACTGTGCAGACGTGCAACATTCTGCTGCAGTAGAATTCACTATTTGATATAACACTAACATTCCTGACAATAAATATCAATAGTCATCTTTTATGGTGTACATGCCTAACAATAACATTTATGAATGGAACATTCTCAACATCAATGCATAAATCCAAATAAATATAACTTAAATATACATGACCTCTTAAATTAAAATAAAGTGAACATTACCACCAACAAAATCATTTATAAAATGCTATAACACAAAAAATAACATAAGCAGCAGATTTTAAAATTAAATATACATACCAACTACAAAATATGCAGGTATTAAAGTGGAATACAACGGCAATGGAAATGAAAAGGCCTTATGGTGGTGCCAAATCAGAGCCTATTACCTTTTCTCAGTCTTTTTTTTACAGCTTCCTCACTTTGTCTGTCCTTTTCCTCACTTTGTCTGTCCCTTTCTGTACACCTTCTCTTGTCTTCACTGGAGCCTTCATCCTCATCATCTATACTGGTACTGCCACTGGCACTGTCACTGTCCTTCACCTCTTCCTCCACTTCCACACACCTTCCTGACAAAACTGAAGATCGCCCTGGCTCTGTAGAGTGTACATGACACATATGATAATATATTCTTTAATATTAGTATTAATATCATAACCAAAATGTTGGTGATTAACATTTTATTTACCTAATACAGACTGATCACTCAACGCTTCAAACATCCTAAATAGACTAAAAGCAGTTTTTTGTCTTATATAGATCAGTGGCTATGTGGGAAAATACTGTGTTTGAAATGTATAATTTAAATTAGATGTTAGCTTTTTGTTTTGATATATATATGTGTTGTATTCCAGTCTCCCTTCAAATATGTTAATGGGCATGTCATTCAACACAATGCTGCTCACCTCCTTCAGTTGGGAGAAAAGCTGGTTCAGGTTCAGCCTTATAGGGGGACAGGGCTGCTGAGCCTGAAGATGGATCTGTTGGTCCTGGCACCAGGGGGAGGGACAACTGATTTAGTATGAATACTGTAGCTGATAAACATGTACCTGCATCTAATGTCAGCTAAAAGAGCAGTGAAATGAAAAACCTCTGCATTTTCTGTGAAGATATTAACAGTAGCCTACTTAATGTCAGCTTAGTAAAAAAAAACATTACAATTTACAATGGACTACGCTTAGCTAACAGACTAAATTCCACCACTCATGGACCACACCCACCACATCCCTCCTCACATGCTTTCACTCTGCTAGAAAAGTGCTGCGTTTGGAGGCAGGAGTCTTAGGACCAAACCATTATATGTAAATAGAGGGGGGTGTACAGAGGCTTTGGATAATTAACTTTTGGAAGAAAATAAGTTAAATGAATCGTAAGTTTAGTGAGTAGCCTACTACGCAATATAACGTTATATTAATGTTAATTATTGATGAAAGGGTACTTACATTTTTTTTCTTAATGTTCTAAACATTTTGGGGCCCCCTGGTAGTCATGGGCCCTTAGAATCGTCCTAACCTTTCACCCCCTTACGGAGCCCCTGGATACAGCCCACTCAAAAATATATTGTTTTATATAATATATATATATATATATATATATATTAGCTGTACACTTTACGAATAGAATGGTTTTTTATAATAATATTAATAATGCATTTATTTTATAAGGCGCCTTTCAAGGCACTCAAGGTCGCCGTACAACAAGGTTAAAAACAATTTTTACAAACATAGTTAAAAGCAAAACACAGTTTAAAAACATAACTACTAAAAACATACAGCTTGCAGCACAGGTCAGCCATACGCTTGCCTGAACAGGTGGGTTTTGAGGTGAGTTTGGAAAGTGGTGATAGTGTCCATGTTTCTAATATCAGGGGGGAGGGAGTTCCAGAGGTGAGGGGCAGAGCGGCTGAAGGCTCTTGACCCCATGGTGGAGAGACGGGCTGGGAAAACTTTGAGAGTGATGGAGGAGGCAGACCTAAGAGACCGGGTGGGAATGTTGACATGGACAAGGTCAGACAGGTATGGGGGGGCGAGGTTATGAATGGCTTTGAAAGTATGAAAGAGGATCTTGTAGTCAATGCGGTGTTTAATGGGAAGCCAGTGGAGTTGGTGTAGTACAGGGGTGATGTGACTGATGACAGGGGTTCTGGTGATGATACGGGCAGCAGCGTTTTGGACCAGTTGGAGTTTGTGTAGGTGTTTGTGGGGGAGACCATAGAGAAGGGAATTGCAATAGTCCAAGCGGGAGGTGACGAGAGAGTGGACCAGGATAGCGGCACTGTGGGGAGTGAGTGAGGGGCGGAGGCGGTTGATGTTTCTGAGATGAAAATAGGCAGACCGGATGGTGTTGTTGATATGGGTGTGGAAGGAGAGGGTGCTGTCGAGGACGACACCCAGACTCTTGACCTGAGGGGAGGGGGAAACCGGGGAGTTGTCGATGGTGAGAGTAAAACTGGGTTGCTTGGTGAGTGTGAGTTTTGAACCAATGAGGACTACCTCAGTTTTATCACTGTTGAGTTTTAGGAAATTTGAGGTGAACCAGGATTTGATTTCCTGTAAACAGGTACAGAGGGAGGGGGGTGGGAAGGTGGAAGAGGGTTTGGAGGAGACGTATAGCTGGGTGTCGTCCGCATAGCAGTGGAAATTGATGTTATGTTTACGGAAAATCTGTCCAAGGGGGAGGAGGTAGATGATGAAGAGGACGGGGCCAAGGACAGAGCCCTGGGGGACACCGGAGGAGATGAGGGAGGGATGGGATGTGAATGATTTTAACTGAATGAACTGAGTACGGCCGGAGAGATATGAGTGAAACCAGTCTAGGGGTGTGTCAGATAAGCCAATGGATGTAAGTCGGTCAAGGAGGGTGGAGTGGGAAATGGTGTCAAAGGCTGCACTTAAATCAAGGAGGATGAGGATGGATAATTGTCCAGAGTCAGCTGCTATCAGGAGGTCGTTTGTGATTTTAATGAGGGCTGTTTCTGTACTGTGACGGGGGCGAAAACCGGACTGGAACTGTTCATAAAGGTTATTGTTGGTGAGGTGTGTCTGAATCTGTGATGCCACTGCTTTTTCTAGTATTTTAGCGAGAAAAGGTAGGTTGGAGATGGGGCGGAGGTTGTTGAAGATGTTGGGATCTAGACCAGGTTTCTTTAATAACGGTGTGACAGCTGCAGTTTTGAGGGCTGAGGGGACAGAACCAGAGGTGAGGGAGGAGTGAATAATGGCAGTTATCAGGGGCAGCAGTGAGGGGAGGGAGGCTATAACCAGGGAGGATGGGAGGGGGTCAAGTTGGCAGGTGGATGGCTTGGAATTCCGGATGATTTTGGATAAATCCGCAGCAGAGGGGAGTTCGAAGCAGGAGAGAGGTAGAGAGAGGGGGGGGTGGGGGACAAAAGGAGGTGGACAACTGGACGTGTGAGGGGTCAGTTGCTGGTGAATGGTGTCTATTTTTGTGTTAAAAAATGACATCAGGGAGTTGCAGTGGTCAGTGGAGTAAAAGTGTGGGGGGAGGGAATCAGGGGGACGGAGTGATTTGTTGACCACTGAGTGCAGGGCCCTGGTGTTTCCAGCACCAGCAGTAATTTTTGCTGTAAAATATTGGGATTTGGCTGAGGAGAGGGCATCTTTGTATATGAGGATGTGGGTATGGTACATTTGTTTGTGTATGGTGAGTCCGGTTTTGCTGAAAAGCCTCTTCAGCTGACGACCTTCGGCTTTCAGCTGACGTAGGTGGGGGGTGAACCAGGGAGCAGAGTGGGGGAATGAAACAGTCCGGGATTTGAGGGGGGCAAGTGAATTTAACAGAGTCTGGAGACCATTGTTATACAAGAGAACCAGCTGTTCCGGGGTACATGGGGGGGTGATGGTGGGAAAACAGTCAATACCAGTTGTGAGGTCGGTTACATTGATGTTTTTGATATTACGGAAGGACATAGTGCGTGACAGTTTGATTTTGGACAGTGACAGACTTAAATTAAATGAAATGAGCATGTGGTCAGAGATGGGGAGACAGACAGCAGAACAGTTTAGGGGAGTGACACCAGCACAACAGACTATGTCCAGAATATGACCTTTCGAATGAGTAGGGAAGTCAACATGTTGTTGAAGACCAAAGCTGTCCAGGCATGAGATGAAGTCCTTAGTGAGAGAAAGATTAATGTTGTCCAAATTAATATGAGCATCACCTAACAGAATGATATTGGATGAGAGTGAACAAATGTGAGTGAGAAGTGTGGTGAATTCATCAGTGAAGTCCTTGTTAGGTTTGGGTGGGCGGTATATAATGACTAAAATAGTTGGAGTAGGTCCATTTAGTTGTATAGCCACGGACTCGAATGAGCGAGACACTGGCACGGTGACAGCTGAGACCTTCCAAGTCTCGCGGTGTAATATCGCGAGACCGCCTCCTCTTCCGGTGAGACGGGGTTGAAAGGTGTAAACAAACCCAGGGGGAATTGACTCGTTTAACTGAGAATAATCATCAGGATGTTGCCATGTCTCCGTTAGACAAAGGAAGTCATACTTGCAGTCACGGAGGAGGTCCTGTAGAAGTAATCCCTTGCCAGTGAGGGAGCGGATGTTAAATAAGCCAAATTTGACGTCGGACTGCTGGTTGGAGAAGCCAACGTTAACCGACCTAGCCAGGCGAGTTAACGAGCTGTGATCCACCTTCCTACGGATTTTATGGACATCTTTACCATTCAATCTCGTCCAACTGATATTGCTGCTGTCACTCGGCTCTTGGTAGTTCAGGCATTTATCAAACCTGGCAACTCCAGGTTTCCTGGCAGCTGTCAATCAAAGTCCAGTGGCTCCGCCCCAAAGTGTCAGAAACTTTTCACGCGCGCGCAGACAGACTCCGTGAGCGAGTGAGGCTGACACTCCCGCGAGCGAGCAAGAGGGCTGTCTCTGCTGGCGGGGGTTTAATCTGCGCGCGAGGGTCATTTCATGCGCGTGTAAAAGCACATTTTCCACTCGTGAGTAGCTTGTTTTGCGCATTAGAATATTGACCCAAATCTGACTCCATACTTTCACTCTCAATCTCACGCTCTCACGCTGCCCAAACTATTCTCACGCCAAAAACAAGATGAACCGGCGATCGTTTTTGGTTGGTTATTTACAATGTTGAGTTGACAGCTGCTAAAGCTGTCGAGATATAGGATTAGTTTTGTATCATAAAGATAAAGCAACACTTTCTCAGAATAAAGCAAAACTATGAGTTTTTTACATCTACATTTAATAGATTTTATTATTATCCACCTTTTTGTTTTATGTCCTTTTATTTAAAACATTCTTTGAGACTTCATCTTCTGGTTCAAATTTCAATAAATTTAATTTGTATAATCACTCTTTTGTCTTTATTCTACATGAAAATGTTAGAGATTCCATTCAAATCTGTTGATTATTCATATCTTCCTTTGTCGAATTTGTAATGCTAAATGTATATGATTTTCAACACAGTTTGTATCCATTGTGTATGAATGCTTTAGCTCTTCAGACCAACATGGTAAGATGTGAGTATGTTCCTAATTGGGTTGGTATGCAGTAGGTCTGGTCTGTTTAATAAAGCAAATCTGCCACTTTATATTGTAGAATTTGTTAAATTAAAGCAGTCTTTAATTGTTTGTCCTAAACATAGCAATATATGCTTTTGAAATGTAACAAGTCTTAATAGTTTACAGTTTATATTGTCTATCACCTTTAGCTTGAAAATACATAGATGTGTTTTTTTTATCTATAAAATAAATAAACAGACGGACACTTTATCAATCCCAAATTGGGAAATTATTTAACAGCAGCAGTGTGTTCAGGTATTAACATATTTAAAGTTGGAATAAAGTATAAACTACACAACACAAGTATAATGCGCAGCAATCCATAAAATAAGTCCGATATGTTAATGAAAACTCCCAAGGAGACACCAACACTCCAGAGTCCTGCACGGGTCTGATTTTCAAGACCCGCTCCCGCCCCGCACCCGCGATGTGCAATACCGAACCCGCCCCGCTACCTGCACATATTACCAATTAGTTCCGCAACCCGACCCGACCCGTCGGCACAGGATCCGCAACCCGACACGAACCCGCATATATATATGAGCAGTGAAAACGTGCAATTATTAACACACGCAGTTGCATATTTGTCTCAAAAAGCGTGGGATGTTGGTTATTTTCTCCATCTAGGAGGACACCAAAAGCCTCCCAGACGTTGGATTTCGCTCTTGAGGAAGTGTTGGAAAATGCTGTATTCTCCGCTGGAGAGCTTCACCTCAGCCATTCAGAATTTACAGCGCTCAGAAGCAGATTGATGCGCTGCAGAGGTTATGATTATGCACGGTCCCGCGGGGGAGAGGTCTGAGGATTTAAACATTAAACTAAATTATTATTATTTTAATATATTTATTATGCAACACCCGCGACCCGACCCGCATCATCTTTGTTTTACCCAGAACCGAACCCAGAAAAAAGTGTTTGAAAAAATACCACCCGCGAATCACCTTTTTTGCGGGTCACCCAATGCAGGACTCTGCAACACTCACGTGGCCGAGTGGACTCCGGAGTTTGCTGCATGAGTTGCACTGTATGATCTGTGGTGTAGGGGGCTGTCACTCAAAAACTGAGTAGCCAATGGGGACACACCCGTGAAAGTCCCGCCCACCTGGGACGTTGTGGGACCGCACTTTGTACTAATTCGGTAGAATGCCCCATTTACAAAGTGTGAAGAGGAGGCAACTTTAGAATAGGGAACCTGTTCAGGTCAATTAGAGTCAAACTATTAGCTTATTGGTTATGAACAAGACTTCCCTTTAAAATAGGGAACATGTTCTTAGATATAAATTAGGGCTGTCAAACGATTACAATTTTTAATCAGATTAATCACAGCTTAAAAATTAATTAATCATGATTAATCACCATTCGAACTATGTCCAAAATATGCCATTTCTTTATGTATATTGTTTTGGGAATGGAACGATACATGAAAGAAGGCGGATATATCCACTTAACATGTATGATATAATGTATGTAGCCTATGTTTATTATAACATTGTTCTGTGTGTCAAAATGAAAGACAGCCCACACACCTATCAATCATCAAACCGTGGGGTCTTATTTCATTACGTGTTGATGTATAAAGAGATGTACTACGGCACAAGTATTCTCCGTCGGGACTTCCTGCAACAACACCACGCCGTTATCTTGATTCTGATTGGCCAGAAGACATTATTAAAGAGGTTCTATTGAGAAGACGATCACTACGTGACAAAAGTTTTCAAAACCGTTTCTAGTTTTCGGTATTTCCAGACAAGTGGCTGCTGAAATCAATCTTACTAACTGCTGTCTGTGCAATTTACTCTGCGCGAGTTGGCAGACTTTATTTTGCTTACTTTAACATCATTTTCATGGTGGGGCTAAGGTGGGGCTAATCCATTTCTTGGTATGGCTGTAGCCTACCCCAGCCATTCTCCGCATGCGTTAAATATTTTAACGCAATTAATTCAAAAACTTAATTACCGTCTCTATGGGCCCTCAAATGCAAGGGAACAGCAGCACTATTATAAGAGTCCTCTCCTGCTGATGCTCAGGGGCCGTATTCACAAAGCATTTTATTTTACCGCTAGGAGTGCTCCTAACTCGCGCTAAAACATTTTACGTAGGAGTATTTTCTTAAAAGTTATTCACAAAGCCGCTGAGACCTACTCTAAGGATAAATCATTAAGAGTGAACTAAGAGTGACGCGCCGTTGCTATGGATTACGTTGATTCTTGTGCATGAGTTTAGAAGCGGTCAGTACGGTGATTGGTTGTTCAGAGCAGGCGGTCTCGGTGAAACTCATTCGCAACATCCCACAAACGAGCCCACTAAATCACCGAAAAACAAGGAAATAGCCTAGGCTAGAAATGTATTCCTATCAAATAGTTATGGACAGTGCAGTTAGCAGAATACACGCATGATTACAAGTTTGTGCAGACCACGATAATGACGTTGTATATGCACGTTAAAGAGAGAGAGCAAACAATACAAATACGTAAATTGCATTAAATCAAGGGGGCAATTAAAAGTACCCTGCAAACTATTATCCAATGAGCATATTTCCAGCACTTAAACACTTTCAATAACAGCCCGTACCGTCGTTCAAGTCCCCCTATCATGATGAATGAAAACCATCTGCGTGTTGATGGAATGTACTTTCTTTCTATTGACGAACAGGTCCTCATCTTTTGATGGCGCAATTATTTTTATGTTCGTCCCGTCAATAGCACCGACCGCACCGGGCATACCTGCAATTGCCATGAAGTTGGCTTTGATCCTGTGTAGTTGTTGATTGTCCAAAGGAAACCGGATAAACTGTTGGATGATATGTGGTCTAGAGAGCGCGCTGATGGTTTGGTTTATGGCACGGCTGACTGATGGTTGCGATATTCCTAAATCGTCGGCATTGCAAAGTTGGATTTTCCCTGTTGCTAAATATCGTAGTGTTGCCAAACATTTTATTTCCGGACTAATTGGGTTATTCCTGTTAGTCGGGGATGTTATTGCATCCTGCACTAATTCCACAACAAGTTTGATACCCTCACGATTTAGCCTATATCTCTTGATCAATTCACAGTCTTCCATTGTCTCCAAAACATTTTGTCTCGCAGCCATTTTCAGATTCTTTGTGAATAGGTCTTACTGAGTTAGGAGTCCTCTCGAGGACTTTTAAGCTCTCCTAAACTTAGGTGCTACTTTTAGGCCTAACATACTTTGTGAGTTTCTCTTAGTGAATAAAATTAGGAGTCCTACATTTAAGACTGACACGCCCATTATGTTTTGGAGTTTCTCCTAAATTCGCCAGTTAGGAGCTACTTTTAGCCCTAAGATCCTTTGTGAATACGGCCCCAGGTGTATATCAGTATGTAGTGTCTCTACTTTAAAGAGTCCTCTCCTGCTGATGTTCAGGTGTATATCAGTATGTAGTGTCTCTACTTTAAAGAGTCCTCTCCTGCTGATGTTCATGTGTATATCAGTATGTAGTGTCTCTACTTTAAAGAGTCCTCTCCTGCTGATGTTCAGGCGTATATCAGTATGTAGTGTCTCTACTTTAAAGAGTCCTCTCATGCTGATGTTCAGGTTTATATCAGTATTGTCTCTACCGGGACATGTCTCCATGATTTAATCTTCAAAAAGCTCTTTATTTTTCTCATACTGCCTGTGCTGCAGCACCTCTTTTCAACCTCTGTCTGAAACCAGAGGCCAGTCTGCTCTGATTGGTTAGCTGGCTGGCTCTGTTGTCATTGGCGCCCCTTTATCCTATCACTATGAGATGGCGAGCTAGCCAATAGAAGCATGTGTGTGACATAGTGATATCTAGAGTTGGGTGTAACACGTTACAAAGTAACGCGTTACTGTAATAATATTACTTTTGTCGGTAACGGAGTAATGTAACACGCTACTTTTATAATTCAGTAATCACACTACAGGTACTAACATTGCCCCGACTCGCGTTACTTCGTTACTTACTAAAATCTGTCATAATCACACTGACAGACATGAGTTTTTTTACTTTTTTTAAAGTAATATGTAAGATGTAATATATTACATTTTTTTAGTAATGACCCCATCTCCGGTGATATCATTAAGTATAGAACAAAACAAAGGTGAACAATGGAGGTGTTTCCGGCCGGGGGTGAGAAGTGTGTCACGGTTTGTGAAACAAGCAGGACCCAAATGCAGATATAAACTGAAACTTCCTTTATTTCAAGGCTATGATATATATGTACAATGACAAACAGAACACTCACCGCAGAACTAGTCAGGGAACAAGATGAACCGACCAAGACAGACAGACAACCCACAACTTAAATACACACAAGACTAATCACACAACAAGACACAGGTGAGGAGGGAGGAGAAAACACAGGGGCCCAGGTGAACATAATCAGACAATTAGACACACCAGGGAAACCAATGACAAGAGGAAAAACACAGGGAAAAGGACCAGACAATAACCCAAAGGAAAACATGACATGGAAAACAGCAAAAACACCCAAACCTACAAAACTATAAATGTGACATAACATGAGAATTGTGACATAATCCCCCCCTCAAGGGACGGATTCCAAAAATCCAGCAGGGTGGGTGGATGGGGTCTGGAAGACGGGTCTCGGGCGGACGGCCCGGGGGCAAGGCAGAGTTCAAAAAGGGGAATTCGGGCGGACGGCCAGGGGGCAAGGCAGAGTCTGAGGAGGGGTGAAGACCAGACAGCTCCGGAGGCCGGTCAGGAGCTGGTGTGGGCAAGATCCCCCATGGAAGAGGACACAGGACCGGCAGGACCCCCGGCAGGAGAGCAGTCGGCGGAATCCCCAACGCGACAGGACATGGAGTTGGCAGGACCCCCAGCGGAAGAGTAGTCGGCGGGACCTCCAACGTGACAAGACATGGAGTTGGCAGGACCCCCGGCAGAAGAGTAGTCTGCGGGACCTCCAACGGCACAGGACATGGGGTTGGCAGGACCCTCGGCAGAATAGCAGTCTGCGGGACCTCCAACGGGACACGACATGGAGTTGGCAGGCCCCCCGGCAGAAGAGTAGTCTGCGGGACCTCCAACTGCACAGGACATGGGGTTGGCAGGACCCCCGGCAGAAGAGCAGTCTGCGGGACCTCCAACGGGACACGACATGGAGTTGGCAGGCCCCCCGGCAGAAGAGTAGTCTGCGGGACCTCCAACGGCACAGGACATGGGGTTGGCAGGACCCCCGGCAGAAGAGCAGTCTGCGGGACCTCCAACGGGACACGACATGGAGTTGGCAGGACCCCCGGCAGAAGAGCAGTCTGCGGGACCTCCAACGGCTCAGGACATGGGGTTGGCAGGATCCCCGGCAGAAGAGTATTCTGCGGGACCTCCAACGGGACACGACATGGAGTTGGCAGGCCCCTCGGCAGAAGAGTAGTCTGCGGGACCTCCAACGGCTCAGGACAGGGGGTTGGCCGGACCCCCGGCAGAAGAATAGTCCGCTGGACCTCCAACGGGACAAGACATGGAGTTGGCAGGACCCCCGGCAGAAAGGCAGTCTGCGGGACCTCCAACGACACTTGAGTGGGTTGGTTCGCCAACAGAACACGGGGATCTGGCGTCGGCCGATGAGTCAGCAGGTGACGAGGAGCCGAAGTTGGGACCATGGCTACTGGAGCCGGCACTGAAGCCGGGACCATGGCTGTAAGGTCCGGTTCTGGAGCCGGAAACATGGCTGTAAGGTCCGGTTCTGGGGCCGGAAACGGGGCTTTAAGGTCCGGTTCTGGAGCCGGAAACATGGCTGTAAGGTCCGGAGCTGAAGCCTGGATCTTGGCTGTATAAGCCAGGTAATGGAGTATGGAAGCAAAGCTGCGTGGGCCGGTACTGGAGCATGGAGCCATGGCTGCTGGGGCCTGTTCTGGGGCTGGAACCATGGCTCTTGGGGCTTGAGCTGCTAGCTTGGCCTTGCGACTCCTCCTCTTAGCAGCCGCCTGAATACTCCGTGGACCTCCATAAGCCAGACGAGTTCCAGAATATGACTCCTGGACAGGAGCAGGAACTGGGGCAGAAGCATGGGTTGACCGCAGACGGAACACCCCAAGGCGTATGGTGCCAGGTTGGGAATTGGGAGGCCGGGAGCTAGCATGCCTGGGGCTAGCAGGCCGGGAATCCCACACAGGGAGGATCTTTGAAATCCAGCCAGGTAAGAACTTCACCATACCTGGTTTCTCCCTAGCCATCTGGCGCGCCTCCGACAACACAGCCTCCCGCTGCTGAACTCCGGGTGCTCTCTTGCATCTATCCGAGCAGTTAGACAAAAAAAAGGAAAAATTTGATAATTACGACTCGAACGGATCTGCTGGGCCCATTTCTTGGTTGGTTCGTACTGTCACGGTTTGTGAAACAAGCAGGACCCAAATGCAGATATAAACTGAAACTTCCTTTATTTCAAGGCTATGATATATATGTACAATAACAAACAGAACACTCACCGCAGAACTAGTCAGGGAACAAGACGAACCGACCAAGACAGACAGACAACCCACAACTTAAATACACACAAGACTAATCACACAACAAGACACAGGTGAGGAGGGAGGAGAAAACACAGGGGCCCAGGTGAACATAATCAGACAATTAGACACACCAGGGAAACTAATGATAAGAGGAAAACACAGGGAAAAGGACCAGACAATAACCCAAAGGAAAACATGACATGGAAAACAGCAAAAACACCCAAACCTACAAAACTATAAACGTGACATAACATGAGAATCGTGACAAAGTGTGCTGGAGAGAAACTCCCTCTGGAGGGCATGCTCTGGAGTCTAATGATTTTAGACTTTACAGACCATTTACATTGACAAAAACCTATATAGAAAACACGACAGCAGAGGGAAAACCCAAAAAGCAGAATAGGGCCTTTTAAAATGTTTGTGGTTATCACTGACTCACAACACCTTTCATCCCTCTTTCCTCACTGATAACACGCTTTCCCCCTGTGTAAGGTTTAAGAAATACACTATTAGCTCATTTATAATTAATCACACATCTCAAAAATATGCATTACATCTGTTCCAAGCGAACAGTTACAACCATCAACAGCCCCTAATTAGGCAAACATTCAATGATTACCAAATGTTCTATGAGGAACAGCGTGTATCCTGAAAGAGGAGGAAATATTCCATCCTGAAATCATATTGCTGTTTGGAGAAGCACAAATAAAAGAACAGCCCCAGAATTCTGCAGCCAGAGGCAGATGGTGTTTTTCTGTTGTTTCACTGTTAATTAGTATAATATTCAATGAAATATGTAATACAAACTGTTCGTTAGTAAACCACTGCTGTTTTAGTTGTAAATCTGAATTGATCTTTTTTTACATCATATTTTAATGAATGATTCACCAGCTTCGTCATGCATTTAAATAATAAACCACTGCACTAAAGAAATAGCTTTTGTCAAAGTTGTAAAGGTTCTGAAACATCCTGGTATTATCTGCTGACTCATTGAAGGTAACCCAGTGGACAGCTGTGTGTTATGGCGCTGCGCTCTGATGCAGCATTTCAAAAATCAAAGGCTGCAGATTTAACAACATATCTGTCCTGGCTGTGCACCAAACACCACACGGACAGGTGGGGTATGAAGCTGTTGATCATTAAATGGGAGTCTGGTTTGGACAAGAGCTCTCTTATGGTTGTAAAAACATAAATAAATAGTAACAGCAACAAAAACACAATCCTAAATGCACGAGGCAGTGGCTCCAATCTTTATCTGCTATAAAATGCTCTCTTCACAGTCTGATCCAATGCTCTCTTACACTATCTGTGGCGGAATATATGTATATATTATACCAGCAACTGACCTCCTCTAGCTATACATCACTAGAGGAGGTCAGTTGCTGGTCCTCTAGCTTTACATCACTAGAGGAGGTCAGTTGCTGGTCCTCTAGCTATACATCACTTCACTCAACTCTGTATGCTCCCCTCATCTCTACTATATCGAGCTTCGAACTTCCCACTGTCGCTGAAATATCAAATCTCATTTGTAAATCCAAATCATCCATCTCTTGTCCATACTCATCCTCCTTGACCTGACTGCAGCCTTTGACACAATCTCACACCACATCCTCCTTGACAGATTATCTTCCATTGGTATCACTGGTACACCCCTCACCTGGTTTAGATCTTTCCTCTACGGCCGTACTCACTTTGTCCAACTCAAACACTTCAAATCACATTCCCATCCAGTCTTCACTGGTGTTCCTCAGGGTTCTGTCTTGGGCCCCTCCTATTTATCATCTACCTTCTACCTCTCGGCCATATCTTCAGAAAATACGCAATCCAATTTCACTGCTACGCGGATGACACCCAGCTCTAATTCTCCACCAAACCCACTTCCACTCTCCCCCCCCACTGCCCTTTCTGAATGCTTACTGGAAATCAAATCCTGGTTGTCATCCCACTTTCTAAAACTAAACAGTGATAAAACCGAGTTTCTTTTAGTTGGCTCCAAGTACACTCCAAAACTGACAAATTATTCCTCACTATTGACAATTCCACAGTCCCCCCCTCCCCCCAAGTTAAGAGGTGTCATCCTTGATAGCACCCATATCTTTTGAAGCTCACCTCAACAACATTACTCGATCTGCCTACTTCCAGCTCCGCAATATTAACCATCTCCGCCCGTCACTCACATCCAACAGCACCGCCATCCTCATCCACGCCCTCGTTACATCCCGTATTGATTATTGCAACTCCATCCTCTCTGGTCTTCCTCACAAATCTCTGCGTAAGCTCCAACTGGTCCAAAACTCAGCCTCCCGTATCATTACCAGAACTCCTTCCATTGATCATATCACTCCGGTTCTCCAACAACTCCATTGGCTCCCCGTTAAATACCGCATAGATTTTAAAGTGTTGCTCCTCACCTTCAAGGCCCTTCACACTCTTGCACCTCCATATCTCTCTGAACTCCTTCACACCTACACTGGCTCTCGTGCCCTCTGATCCTCCTCTGCCTTCCAGCTCACTGTACCTTCTGCCCGCCTGACCACCATGGGGTCAAGAGCCTTCAGCCACTCTGCCCCCCGTCTCTAGAACTCTCTCCCACAAGACATCTGCAATATGGACTCACTCTCAACCTTCAAATTCTGCCTGAAAACCCACCTTTTTAAACTGGCGTATTCAATATCTTAATTCTTCTAAACTGATTGTTGTTTTTAAGTCTTTGTTTTTTAAGTCTTGAATTACTGTTGTTGCTTGTTTTTAATGATACTCTGTAAGGTGTCCTTGAGAGCTTTGAAAGGCGCCCATAAATAAAATGCATTATTATGATTATTATTATGATTATTATTATATTTAGTCAGGTAGTCTACTTAAGTAAACAATGTACTTGTACTTTACTTGGGTATCACATTATGCTGTATACTTTTACGCGACTACAATTTGTAGAATCAAAAATGCTCATTCTGAATAATGACACTTTTAACTTTGGTACTTAAAGTACATTTTTATGCTAGTATTAGCAGAAGATTTTCACACTGCAGTATTGCTAATTGACTTCAGTAAATATCTAAGTATAATAATCTAGTTGTTCCCCTTCTGCACTGTGTCCACAGCAAACAGCAATTTGTGAGGACTCATGTCTGCCACAACTGCATGTAGTTTCTATAAAAAAGTAATGTTGTACAGTACAGTACTAACTGAATATACTGAGCATGTAAAAAGCCTCAAATGAACATTGAAGTCCCGTTGGTTATAGTGATGAAAAAACGTAACGTTAAAAACTATCTATAAATAAAATCAAAAGGTCATGTTTGTTTGACAAAAAATAATCCCGTACTAGTCCACTCTAGACTTTTTTTTACTAATAGTCAAGACTAGTAGAGGTGTGAGTCTAGACACCTGGGACTATTATTTTTCATAAATGTACTGTTGTGCCTTCTTTTTATTTATACCTTTTAATCTGTGTATATGAATATATGTGTCTATGTATAGCAGTGTTGGGTTTAATGTGTTACAAAAGTAACAGAGTTACAGTAATATATTACTTTTTGCTGTAACGAAGTAATGTAACGCATTACTAATGAAATGTGGGTAATATATTACCCGTTACAATGCTCAGTAACGCAGTTACAACACATTTTAACCCGAAATTAAATGGTGTTTTGTTTTTTAAGAATGTACTAACATAGCAAGAAATTCCGACACCAGAGACAGATTGTGCGGGTAGATTAGTAAACCTGGTGTTTTATATGGATTCAGATTTGGGTCAATATTCTAGCGCGCAAAACAAGCTACTCACGAGCGGAAAATGTGCTTTTACACGCGCATGAAAGGACCCTCACGCGCAGATTAAATCCACGCGAGCGGCTATGCGCTCTTGCCCCCGCGAAACAGCCCTCTTGCTCGCTCGCGGGAGTGTCAGCCTCACTCGCTCGCGGAGTCTGTCTGCGCGTGCGTGGAAAGTTTCTGACAATTTGGGGCGGAGCCACTGGACTTTGATTGACAGCTGCCAAGAAGCCCGGAGTTGCCAGGTTTGATAAATGCCTGAACTACCAAGAGCCGAGGAGTGACAGCAGGAAGATCAGTTGGACGAGATTGAATGGTAAAGTTGTCCATAAAAAAACATTATATTATATTCGTAAAGTGTACAGCTAATATATAATATATATATATATATATATATATATATATATATATATATATATATATATATATATATTCTAAAGCAGTTAAATGAATTTGATACAAAAAAAATGACACATTAATTCTAGGAGTGTAATACTCCTATTTTACAAACACTATAGTAATAATATGCATTCATTATGACAATATCATACTATTACTAGGAGTGTTCTATAGTGTGTTCAAAAAACAACTACAGAAACACTATATATTATACTATAGTAATATTTAAAAATAATATAGTCTTAATACGGAAACACCAAAAAAAAACACTATAGTAATACTTTTACAAACACTGACTATAGTAATAATATGCATTCACTATGAACATATCATGCTATTATTAGAAGTGTTCTATAGTGTGTTCAAAAAACAACTACAGAAACACTATATATTATACTATTTAAAATAATATAGGAATACTACAAAGATACATAGTATTACTTTTGAAATATTATACGGCTACTATAGCTAATAAAATGGCACTACAGAACTTTTTTAATTAATTGCGTTAAAATATTTAACGCATTTACCGCATGCGCAGAATGGCCCGCCCCATACATCCCACCAGTGGCAGCGCTGGGGTAGGCTACAGCCATACCAAGAAATGGCTCCCTCTCCAACCGCTCCACCTCCTGCTGCAGCTCGGTCAAATGCTCCCGGTTGTCCGCCGCCTCCTGCTGGTAGTCTACGATGCTGCCGTTGAGCTGGGCCAGCTGGTTCATCATACGCTCCTCCAGGTGGTCCTTCTCGGCTTCCAGGCTCCTGAGCAGCTCTTTGGACTGCGCCCCCCTCTTGGCACCCTCCTCCACCAGGCTTCTTTCTCTCTCTTCGCCCTCTTGAAGGCACTTCTCCAGAGAGGCCACAAGGCTCTCCTTCTCTTTACTCTCCTGGAGATCTCGCTCAAGAGAGGCCAGCTCCGCTTTGAGTCTAGCCTCCTGTTGCTGCCACAGTTCCCTCTCTGCATTGACAGCTGCTTCCATCTCCCTCATTTTCTCCTCTAATAAAACTGGAACACTTTCAGTCACCTTGGTAACCCATACAGGCTTCTCCTCCTCTCTGCAGCTCCTCACAGCCGGTGGTACCGGCCCTCCGCTGCTCCTCGCTGCCACACTCCACACAATCTCTCTCTCCACAGCCATCTCCAAGGCCGCCTGCAAGGACTGTGGATGCTGCAGCTGCACCCCAACCCTCAAGTCCACAGGGAGGAGAGCCCTGATTAATTGATCACGTGCCAGCTCACTCTGCACTCCGGGTGGCATGTGTGCAGATGCCCGCCGCGTCAGGCTCTCCACTTCGTTAGCCAACGCCTGCAGCGTCTCTCCAGACTTCCGACAGCGGTTACTCAATTTGTTCCGGAGCAGCTCTGGCGGGAAACACTGTCCAAACTGCCTCTTCAAAACCTCCGCTAACGCCTCGTAGCTGTGTCTATCCTCAGGGACAGTGGCGGCTGGTGTAAAATATTTTTGGTGGGGCTGTTGATATAGTGAGTAAAAAAGTTTTTTTTGGGAGAAATGACCCCTTAAATTGGGACTTCTGGTGATGTAATGGTCCCATAAAATCGTGGTTCTAGGGCCAGAAACAACCAGGCTGAGTCGGGCTGAGTATACTAAACTAGAGAGAGAATCGCTGTCAAGGGGGCTACAACTACAACAAGATGAACATATTTGACCGTGATTTAATTGTAATACACGTTTCAAAATGATGCCGAAGTAACAACATACTGATACCGGATAGTAAAAACCATGAATTAAGGCTTTGACAAGTCTGCAGACAGACGGCAGGCAAAAAATCTTTTAAAATGCGTGTTTTCTAATGGAGATTTGGCTAAGCTAACGTTGTAAATGCTCCGACCGTCCACACTCACAACAACGGCCTATACAGACATAAATAAACCAGCGACTGTATTCGCCATGACACAGACAGTATGTGGTTTGTACTTGTTTAACTTTTGTCTAGTTTCTGAACAGATATGAAGAGCTGTGAGCTCTAAGTGCTAAGAGCTAACAACTGTGTTGTTTTTCTGGGGAGCTCATTGAAGATGACGTCACGGCTCCGCCTACACTGCGTTACTATAGAATAGATAGATACTACCCCAGTTCCTCACGAGTCTAAAAAAACAACTCACGTCAACGCACGTAAGCAACGTGGGTGCCAACGTGAGCGCTCTCGTGACCAAAATATTTGACGGCGCTGATTGGCTGAAATTATGTTTCGGCGGCACAGTTTACTCTTGAGACTTTTGCAACATGCTGGTTGCTGCTGTTTGGCTCGGGGGCAGCGCCCCGTAATGATAAACTAATGCCAAGGGCAAGGCCAGGCAGGAAACATGTGACTTATCAGTAACTTTAGACATCGTAACACAATTTTAAACAAGATTTTATTGTAGATTATACATTTTACTGATACCAATTGTATGATATTTACCTTGTTCATTAACAATAAAAAATATAAAATATATATATTTTTGAAATATATATTTAAAATATATTTTTTTTTTAATTCATTTTTAAAAAAAATATTTTTGTTTGTATGTGGGAAGAGGTGGGGCGGCACCCCTAGCGCCCCTATGGGCCGTCCGCCACTGCTCAGGGCTAAGCAGCAGCAGACATGACAGAGCCTCATCCGTGAGGCACAAAGCTAGCTGTAGTGCCTTAGTCTCTACTGACCACCCCCCGGCATGTGCAAGCAGTTCAAATTGGGCATGGAAAGCCTCCCAGTCAGCCTTACCCGAGTACTTGGGTGTCTTCACGTACGCGGCGGCTGCTACCGGTTGATGGGCTCCACCATTGTTGTTTACATCCCGCTTGGTTTTGGCGCGAAACGCAGCTGAAGATGGCGACATTCCCGCGTCTCTAGCCATCATCACCGCCGACTCCCTCAGGTGCTCTCTCGCCTCCCGTGCCTTCACCAACTCCCCACTCATGTCCTTCGACCACCCACATGCTCCTTCTTCCTCTCCATCCCTACTTTCCTGCTTCACTCGCATCTTGCTGAATTTTTCCATCTCCGCTAGCTTACCTGCCAGCTCCGTGACGCAGTTACGAACACCCGTCAGGATAGACGTCCTCCGTTCGAAAAGTCACTTCTGACACCAATGTAACGTTCACAGATGGAGTCGGAAACAGGCTTCAAGTTATTAGGCTTTAATAACTCTTCTTTTCTTAGGATCACAGATTCAGGAACAGCTTGTGGATACAACCTCACACACTCTCCCTAAACTCTCACCCACACACACACCTTTATAACCAAGACTACGTCTTCCCGCCCTCCCCCATCTGCTCCCCCAATCACAGGCCCGCACCTCAACCAGTATCACGGTACAGCTCTATGATTGGCAGAGTGACACCCTCAGCATCCTCTTAGGGTCGCTACAGTATCAAAAGGAAACTACAAAAACATGGAACTAAATAACATTACATGACATGTCACAGTAGACGCCTTTATCCAAGCGTATGAATAAACTTGACTATAGAATAAAACAACAAAGATTATTGGTAACAAACTCTGGCCCTTTCTCAATGTCGAGTAGAGCTGCTGCAGAGCCACTATTTCAAGTATCGTCATTGAGTGGCGCCGAAGGACTGTTTAAATGCATGTTAAATGCCCAGCATTCGGCGCCACTCGATGACATAGTATACTTGAAATAGTGGCTCTGCAGCAGGTGTACTCGAACTTGAGAAACGGCCTCTGATTCTGTTGAAGGCAGAAGACAAACTGGCGCAGGTCAAATGGAGAAGAGGACTATATACAAGAGGTGAGGGGAAGGGAGGGGCTGACAATCACACAGGCGGGAAAACACACAATGGCAGGAAGTGCTCTGAAACGAGAGGGAAAGGTAAGTACAAAATAAAACAGGAAGTGCAGGACCAGACTAGACATGAGCAGTGTTGGGACGCGTTACTATAAAGCCGTTATTTTTGGCAGTAACTAGTACTCTAACGCATTCTTTTTTAAATTCAGTAACTCAGTTACCGTTACTACATGGTGCGTTACTCCGTTATTTTTTGTATATAGTCTCGGCTCTGAAAGCAATTCTAGAACCCTGAAGGCAAGAGAGACTGAAAAGAGTCAAGGGAAGCTTATAAAAGTTAACAGCATTTAATTACACAAAAGATGCGGTGGTGTACAAAATGAAATGTGCGAGTGGAGGCGCTCTCCACATCCAACGACCGGTCAGTACAGGTCAGGGGGTAGAAGAGATCAATTCTTGGCTTGCTCTTCCTGTTGTCATCTGAGGTCTTCTCCTATTGGCCGGCGTTGTCGGGGGGCGGGTCCAATGCATTTCCTATCCAATGCCTTTTTCTGTAGCTAAATTGCATCATTCTGGCGTCTGTGGTTATTTAAACATTCTCTGCTACACATTATTCAGCGTCAATAAATGAGTGCTAATCCCAGTGTGCTCAGTGTACAACATCACATGTAATTTCACCTTGGTTCAAGGTTTGAAATCGTATGATTCCGCCAGATGCTAAATGCTAACCGGAAGTGACGCATTTTCAGAATAAAAGTGTTAAGCTAATAGTGAGAACTTCCGGTTTTTCAGAATAAAACAGATTTAAATCAAATAGTGTATTTAATTCAAATTACGCCATATCAACATTGATTTTAATTTCTAACAATCCCTCCTTACATACCATTTAAGGTATGTAAATAATATTGAAATCAATGCGTTCTTGATCCGAACATTGCATGGTACATAACTCATAAAAGTAAAAAATACAAATAAGAATACATATTCATCATAAATATAAAGTTTTTCATTTGTGCATAACTTCTATCTTAAACCTTTAATGTCACTTCGCAAAATAGCAGCAATTAGCTTGGTATGGAAAATGTCTAACGCCCTCCTTTCACATCAAAAATCATCTTCCTACTGTATCTGGTGTAAAGGCACTTGTTCCTTTACAAAGTATAAGAAGGATTAAACTATCTAAAAATAGCTAAATATTACTCTTTATTTAAACTAGTCTAGCGCCATTCTATCGGTCTGTTTTTATCTAACTGTTTGTGTCATCCTTTTACTGTGTCTCTGGTGCAATTTACGAATCTCTGCTGGCTCCAGTAGATATAGTTCTCTCCATCCACATTCTTGTTGGTTGTGGGATAGAGGAATAATAATTCAGAACCTGCTGATATTTGAATCTTACTACTTGGCATATGTTACAAACAAAAAACATCTTCTTGGTGAACTAAATAAAATCCTTGTAATCTTTCTCAAATCTAATATAACAATTAACTATTCCTGTTTGTGGTAAAAACACACTAACGTTATGTAATACAATTTCATTATGATTCAAAAACAACTAAAGTCATGATGATGTCAGAGTGAATGATTTCCTGAGTGTGTCTGTCCTGTAAGGTACGTCATTCTCTGCTTGGATCGTGTGCAGAAATCCCATCGATTGCACCTGGCAATACTGCTTCTACATATCTATTATCAAGCTGAAAAATGAATACAGAAATCCAACATACTGTCATCAAATGTCTTTCTATTATGAATTTAAATTAAATGTATATCCCCATAATGATAATAATAACCTAAACAATAAAGTCTATGGCCTTTACTTCTTTTAACAGGCTAGTTACAAGATGTTGTCAAAATTAAATTCTGTCTCATTACATTACTATGTTTTAGCTTAACTGTAATATGTTCTTTCTACATTTCAAACCTCAGGTACTTTAATATCTGTTGAAATATTACAAAATTGTTTCATTATCACAGGTCAACTTCTTCGGTATTCCATTCTGGAATTAGATCTCTCACAGTAGCCCCTTGGCCACTGATTCTGCATCTGTGTTACCGGTTATAACTCAATCAATATTAGAAACATGTCAACATTCACCAAACAGTATATTATCCCTAGATATGGAGCAGGTTAATCCTAAAACTATCTTCAATGCTCAGTTTGAACATCTGGGTTGGGGCGGAAAGTTTCTTTCAATCCTTAAAGAAAACATTTAAATTGTGAATTTTACATTTACATGTTGACATTATACATTATACACACACTCCCCCCTATTTACACATGAACTCATGTGTAACAAAATCCTGTAATGGGGAGGGGGAAAACACTTTCAGGTAAATATTGGTTAGGGACATAATGAACATTGTTTACAATTTTAGATCCATTATTATTATTTCCACAGTAAACACTTCAGTGAAAATAAGTGTTTCTCTCCGTCTTTCAGGCCCAAAAGAAACAGAATCTTCAGATTTTAGATTGAGTTTTACATTTGCAAACCGCCAACTCCTGTGGGAATAAAATATCATCAAGTAGATTAGAAACGTGTCCGGTTTCCCCTTTTTATGGAATTTTTAGGAAACCTCTTGTTTCCCTTGGAGCTCCAAAATAATATGTTAGTCCAAAAACATGCTTGGTTAGTTATTGTTTTAGAATCATGCAGTTACACTGATCACATGCCGGCATTCATTCACACTCACACTATCTGGTTGTCAAGTCAGGTTTGGTTTGGTGACTGACCCCAGGGTCAGTCATTGACAGTGCTTTTGTCACACTGTCAGTCAGGGTCAAAGGTAATTTGGTCTCAGTCTTTTGGCCATGTCGTGCTCTGCAGAGTCTTTTCAGAGGTATTTCAGCATAGGCGGGTTCCCTTTATCTACAAAAATATGTCATATGTGGAGCGCCATTCCTTATTCATTCACGATTTCAACTATGATTTTCAAGATGGTTCTAACTTTCCTTTTGGACTTCTGCCTCCCATCTTTCCTGAAACTTGGTACAAAACTCACTTCCTTATAGTACTACTACTACTGCAATTCATTTACACCTAATTAGTATTACAATGTCTAATAGATCTAATTCAGAAACTTGTGTACATAACTATTATCTTGAGTCAAACCATTACTAGGATCTGTGTAGCTCTGCTATGTATTTCATAGCTCATCTATCTTCAATTCTGGTCCACTTAAAAAACAACGTTAAACTCTTTAGCAGTGTGTGGAACCTTGGGTGTCCGAACATGTAACAATTACTCCCTCCTTTATCAAGGATTTTATATTTCCATCTGAAAGCCCTCCTATGGTAATAAGAATGCTACAATGGAGAAATCAACACTTCAGATTGGAATACTATATTTGGCTTGGCACGAGCTCTTCCTTTAACATGATCCATACAAATACAGATGTGTCTTATAGAGTGGTTCCTAAAACTATCCTTTTAATGGTGATCAATATTGTAACAAATGAGATCACACGTGAATAAAAATCTCTAAAATAATAATTTGTTAACATGATGAAAAGATTGAAGCATATGGTTCTACTCTGTACTCCACAACACCCACTGCTTAAAGTGGAGTGAATATTTCCATCATGTCTCCCTCAGTGTGATTTTCTCATTTTACTTTAATAGTTTCCTCTTTACTGCTATTTTTAATTTACAAATTGATTAATTCATAGTTAATAAATCTGTTTGTCTTTACGTATTTATCAAGTGAATTCAAGTTATTTAAATGTGGTCTCTTTTATGTGCGTTTGTGAATAAGTGTGTTTATGTGTAAACTCACTCATTCCCGTTCTCCTTTTCTCCTCCTCTGGTTGTCTCAAGCCGTGACCCCGGCCTCCTCACTTCTAATCAACCATGCCAACTCCTCTGATTCTGTCTTCTCTTCAGTCCATCAGCTCTTGAATCCATCCGCTGTAACTCTTTTAGGCAGCCTTTGGCCCAGTTACATCTGCAGCCCACATCATGCCAATGTTCTTGCACTGCTTTTTATATGTCATCTCCTCCTTTACAGTCTCTTCGCTGTTTATATGGAGGGCGGATTCTGCTCTCAAGTTTCACACTTTGCTCTTGCCAAATCTCGTGGCTCAGCTTGGAACTTCATGCCCGGTCTGAGGGACTGATGAGAGTATCTCTGTATGTCAGCAAGCCGTTTGGTTCTGGATGCCTCAGGTGGAGATAGTTCTGGCTGCAGTTCTGTTGTTGTTGTTTCAGCTCTGGTTCTCTGTCTGTTTGATGGAGAAGGAGGAGTCTCCTGTTGGGTTAGGTCTTTTGTCTGCTTGGCGGGACGGGGTCGTAGCCTTTCTGACTCAGAGGGGGAGTCCAGGTCTCGGGACGCATTATCTATAAGAAATCTAGCACACTGAGGTCAAATAAATCGAACCCTTTCCACTCTGTCCCTTTCTAATCATACTATCTGTCTTAGTTGTTAAATGCCATCTAAACAACACAATGAATGTCTACTAATGATATTACAAATACTCCCTCTAAAAATTGTTTCATCCATTGCTACATATTTACCCAACCTGACTCTTTCAGGAAACCATTTTCTCCTATAAATTGAAACACCTGTTTCAAGCATCACATATTTCACACACTACGAAAGAACATCTCCATATTTTCTCCAATATTTTAAATCCCACTGTTACTTAGAACAATAGTAAACCTGCAGAGCACACTAATCAGATTACAGTAATGACATTTGACTCAAGTGTAGGCCTATGTCTACTTTCCATTATACTTATTACTTTTAGTGAACATTTATTTATATTGTCTAAATCCTTTGTCTATGATGTGCAAACAGTTCGAGTGTAAAAATGTGTTTTTCTCTATGTATTTACACTCTACGGATTCTTGAGTTTACTCATCTCCTGGTGCTGTCGTTGTAAAGATGTTCGATTCCTTATTGTTTTGAACCAGTTTTCCAAAATCAGTTCTAACTGCCTTGCCGTTTCTGCAAATGTAGCGGTGCGGCTACACACTGTGTAAGTGGGTGCCAACATGTTCCTTTTTTAACTTTAATCCGGAGTGCATCTGCAGTGCGTTCTACAACTTCCCACGGTCCACTCCATACAGGTTGCAACAACTTCATCTTGTGGATTTTTACATTTACCCAATCCCCTGGTCCAACAGAAATATTCGTCATGGCCCTGGCATATGCTTCCGCCTCAATTTTTCCCATATCTAACACTGGTTCTCCTCTGTATTGTGAGGTGATACCTTGTGGTGGATATTGCTGAGTGGGGCAATCTCTGGCCAAATGTCTACAATCACCACATATGAAGCAGCCGCTATCTCTTCTTCCTCTTGAGCGTTGCTTTCCTCCCCATTGTCCCTTTTGTTGATGCTGTATGGGAGTGTATAACTGTGCTTGCGACTGTACTTGGGTAGGAAGATACACAGGCATTTGCTGTTGCTGGAATTGTGTGGGAAGATACTGCGGTGCTTGTGGCTGTACTTGCGTAGGAAGATACACAGGTGTCTGCTGTTGAAGATACTGCTGTGCTTGTGGCTGTACTTGCGTAGGAAGATACACAGGTATCTGCTGAACTTGGTTTTGTGGACATACACTTCCTCCTCCGCTTTGTTGGTTCTGCATTTGATTCTCTGGTTCTTCCTGAGTTTGAACTGTTGGAGGTGTCCGCCCTGCCTTCTCTGCTAGTATGGCCATCTGATTAGCTTCAGTATCTTTCTCAGCCACCTGCATCTTCAAAAGTATTTTTTCCAGTTTCTTTGTTTCTTCATCATCTTCCTTTGTTATTTCCTGGCATTTGATGTCATGGTGAATGAGATGTAGTCTCCATTCTTCTGGGATTTTAGCTTCTAACCCCACCACATCTCTAAGGCGTGCCTGCACTGATTGGGGAAGGGCTTTAATGACCGCGTCCTTCCACAGCGTTGTGACAGCCGGCGAAACGTCATGTCGTTCTCCAGTACAGTCCTCCCACACTCCTTCGCATCTCTTCAGGAAGGCATGCATGTTTTCCTCCATGCCTTTCCTCAGGCCGGCGAGGGCATGTAAACTGTGTGTTGTCGGGTAGATGTGACGAATAGCAGCCCAATAATTCGACCTGATGTAGTTGAATGAAGTGTCATCTGGGTCGTGCGTGCAATTGGCCTCGGAATCTACTGCTCTTGCTTCCAGTCGTCCTTCAATCCGTCCGAGCAGGGCCCTCATGTCTCCCAAGCACAGGTGGTCTTGGGCTGTGTATCTTTCCAGATCAGTCACCCACTTCTGACCTCCTTTCGTGAGTGGAGATAGTTTTGCCACTAATGCTTCCATGTCCCTGTGAGTCCATGATTGGTATTGAAATCCTCCTCTTCCAGCCGCTATCAATGGCATGGAGGTATGTGCACCGGTCTTGGATCTTTTAGTTTTCTTGGTTCTTCTCGTTTTGGGGCATTTCCCAGGGTAATGTTGCTCATTTGCGTCGCTACTATTATTCTCAGGAGGAGATGCAAAACCGCGTTGTTGCTGTGACTGTTCATGGTATGGGGAGTGTCTACTGGTTTCAGACTGTGTACCGCAGGCGTCATCTTCACCTCCCTGTCCTTCGGAATAGTCAGGAGAGTAGTTTGTTCTGCGTTTTCTTTGAGTTCTTTGTTCTTCTTGTTCTCTCCTTTCTCTCCGTTGTCTATCTGCCTTCATGTCCTGAAATCTTACATCTTCTTGTCGTCTTTCCGCCAGAAGTTGTTGGTATTTATCTTCCTCCCTTTGTCTTTTGGCAATAATGTCATTATGGGCTTCAACTGCCTTTCGTCTCTCTTCAATAATGTCATTATGTGCTTCATCTGCTTTTCGTCTCTCTTCCATTCCTCTGTTGAGCTGCTCTTCCATTCTTCTGTTGAGTTCCTATTCCATTATTCTGCCTAGTTCTTCCATTCTCTTCTGTTGGATTCTTCCTCTCTTCTGCAGAGTTCTGCTTCCATTCTTCTGTTGGATTCTTCCTCTCTTCTGCAGAGTTCTGCTTCCATTCTTCTGTTGGATTCTTCCTCTCTTCTGCAGAGTTCTGCTTCCATTCTTCTGCTGAGTTCTTCCATTCTTCTGTTGGTCTCCTCTTCCATTCTTCTGCTGAGTTCTACCACATGTAAGCTGTTTGTCAATCCTTGGCTGGCATCTTCCAGATGGAATACCAGACTTGCAACCATAGCTTTTCTTTTTTCAGCTCTGTTCATAGCAATGTTTTCAGGTCCATACCAAGAGGGTTGTCCGGCTTTGATCCATGCTTTTTCCTGTTGTAGGTATTCAGCATTCTCATGTTCAACTACAGCTTTTCTATGGGCTTCCGTTGGTCCAGGTTGATCATCTGCTGGAATGAATCCTCTCGTTTGCCACTGTTCTAACAGTTTCTCCATTTGGTTCCATGTCCTCTGTCTTTTACTTGAAACTGTTAAAGCATCTGATCTGATTTTTACCCTTTCCTTGATATCTGCAGTTGAGCCTGGCTCTGCGACTGGTCTCAACTTGGTGTCTTTTGGCGACATGTTTAAGTACTTGGATAATATTATTAAGTTATCAAAGATGAAAAACTAATCCTCTGAATAGTACCTTTGTATTCTTTACAAAGATATCCTATGTCACCTGAACTTAACTTTAAAATCTGGTTGTTGTTTTTTTTGTTTGTTTGTTTCAAATAAATTAAAATGTTGTAAAACTTTCGTTTAGGCCCAGCCAAAAACTCCAGCAGTGAGTCTGTAGCCTGTCCTCCCTTTGTGCAGCCTGGTGTGATGCTAGTTAGCTTGCAGCCTTCCCCTCTACTCAGCTCTATCCTGCTTCAGGTCCACCCAGGGACGCCAAATTGAAAGCAATTCTAGAACCCTGAAGGCAAGAGAGACTGAAAAGAGTCAAGGGAAGCTTATAAAAGTTGACAGCATTTAATTACACAAAAGATGCGGTGGTGTACAAAATGAAATGTGCGAGTGGAGGCGCTCTCCACATCCAACGACCGGTCAGTAGAGGTCAGGGGGTAGAAGAGATCAATTCTTGGCTTGCTCTTCCTGTTGTCATCTGAGGTCTTCTCCTATTGGCCGGCGTTGTCGGGGGGCGGGTCCAATGCAATTCCTGCCTTTTTCTGTAGCTAAATTGCATCATTCTGGCATCTGTGGTTATTTAAACATTCCCTGCTACAAATTATTCAGCGTCAATAAATGAGTGCTAATCCCAGTGTGCTCAGTGTACAACATCACATGTAATTTCACCTTGGTTCAAGGTTTGAAATTGTATGATTCCGCCAGATGCTAAATGCTAACCGGAAGTGACGCATTTTCAGAATAAAAGTGTTAAGCTAATAGTGAGAACTTCCGGTTTTTCAGAATAAAACGGATTTAAATCAAATAGTGTATTTAATTCAAATTACGCCATATCAACATTGATTTTAATTTCTAACAGCTCCCAGACGTTGGTGAGCGGCGCCAACAGTGAGGCGAACAGAGATGAGAACTGTACTTAAGTACAGTACTTGAGTAAACGTACTTAGATACAGAGGCGCGGGAAGGTATTTTGAGTGGGAGTGCTGAGGTGCTGGACTCCAGTGAACACTATTATGGGTACTATAGAGCACGCACAAAAAAACTCCCCACACGCAAACACACAGTAAACCCGCGACTGTTACAATGAAAGCTCGATAATCAGCTCACGGCATATAGGCAGGGGTAATGTGCTATTTTTTACGAGTGGGGAGCGGACCTCACCTCCTCTAGGGGGGTCCGGGGGGATGCTCCCCCGGGAAGATTTTTTTTAAATATTGAAGTTAAAAGCATCAATCTGGTGCACTTTGAGAGCAACATTAAGAGATCTATGGATACATCTCTCAACACCCAGATGAAACACAACTGTAAGCAGATGTTCTTTTTCTTTATGGATATTTTACAAATCCCTCCCCTTTCAAACTGTATTCTTGTTTTACTGCCATATAGTATTTTCATAACTGTTCCTTTATTCTCTTATTTTTTTTATAACTATAATGATCATATGAAGGTGTGCCGTGGAAATAATCTTTTGAATATTTTTTTACCAAACCGTTGGAGACCCACTGAGATAACTTAGACTAAAGTTAACTATCTAAACACTCAGAGAGTCCTTTAGCTCACCTGAGCCTCTCAGTCTGAGAGGAGAGCTCTCCTCCAGCTTGTTGTGGAACAAACAGCTCCGTATGTCCGTTAGTGCAGCTAGCTAACCAGATGCTAACAACACGGTCCCTGCTGCTGGCACCGGTCCCTCTCTCTCTCCCCCTCTCTCACACACACTAAATCCGCTATTTCCGCACACACACAGAGCCGCGAGCTTGAATGACACAAGCACACTTTTATGTCCATGTAACTCTCTGATTGGCCTGGTGCAGCGCCGTATAGACTGAGAGTTATGTCATCTCCGTTCACTCCAATGGACCACTTTTTTACAGCAATGGCGGATCGTGGAGCCTCTCAATCGTTTCCCGGAAGTTAGCGCCAAGGCTAGCAGAGCTGTAGAGTTGCAGCATAATAGCAGTAGGGCCTGGCTCATTTCGTGGCATCTGCAGGCAGTGGCAAGTACTTCCGGCATCTGCCACAGAGGCCGCTACTCCGTGGTATCTGTGGCAAGTATATGCCACAGATGTGGTATCTGTGGCAAGTATATGCCACAGCCACAACTTGCCGTGGCAAGTAAATGCCACAACCATGCCAGTATATGCCACAACTTATATATGCCACAACTTGCCGTGACAAGTATATGCCACAACTTGCCGTGGCAAGTAAATGCCACAAGTTAAGAGTTAAGAGAAGGTTTACGGTAGCTGCCACCCGCCTTCCGTGGCAAATGCTGATATTTAAACCCGTATTTATCGCGTAAAATTTCGCTGTTTTGGCATGACTTTATCGGACTGATCTGTACACAAGACTGATGATCTGTTACTGATGGTCCGATCATATTTTTAAAAAAGATTAAACATATGTTCAGATTTTACTTGGAGAACGTGGTTTGTTAAAATAAATAAACGTGCTATTTTTATGATAATACTCAAGATATATTATTAGTAAGTTGACATAAAGATCTAACATTGTTGACCAGAGGTGGGAAATAGGCTAACTTGTATACTCAAGTACTGTACTTGTGATTTAGAAATAGCCTAGTTGTACTTTAGTTGAGTATGTAAATGGTATGTTACGTAGTAGGCTACTTACCCCACTACAACTCAGAGGTAAATTGTGTAATTGTAGCCTACTCCCCTACATTTATTTAATACGCTACCTTTAGTTACTTACTACAGATTCTGATTAATGATGATACATATAATCAAGTCTTAAATCAGACTTTATAGTTACTCCTGGAGTAAATTCACAAGATACCCTACTACAGTATACAAAGTCATTAAAACTAGCTGCACCTTTACCAGCTTTGAGAACACTTTCATGATCAATCATTATAATGAAAACATGTAATATGCACTTTAAGTATATTGTTATGCTAATCATTTTGCGCTTTTACTTGAGTAACATTTTAATGCATGACTTTTACTTGTAACAGAGTATTCCAACATTTAGGTTGGCTACTTCTACTTTTACTTCACACTAGAACCACAAGGGGTCGCTGTATAGCCTACCTAAAACCACCAACGTGTCAAATGAACGAATGCATTGATTTTCAAGGTACAATGTTATTTTATTTATCATACTAGAACACAATGAGTGTTGCCACTACATCGCCGTGGCATGTGCCTTGGCATTTGTGGCATCTCCCACAGAGGCCACTACTCTGTGGCATCTGTGGCAAGTATATGCCACAGATGCCACAACTTGCCGTGGCAAGTAGGCTATATACCACAACTTGCCGTGGCAAGTATATGCCACAACTTGCCGTGGCAAGTAAATGCCACAGATGCCACAACTTGCCGTGGCAAGCATATGCCACAACTAGCCGTGGCATTTGCACATGCTGAACGGGAGTTGCCACAAGATGCCAGAGTTAAGAGAAGTTTTACGGTAGCTGCCACTCGCCTTCCGTGGCAAATGCTGATATTTAAACTCGTATTTATCGTGTAAAATGTCGCTGTTTAGGCATGACTTTATCGGACTGATCTGTACACAGGACTGATGTGCGATCTCTATTTTTCAAAAAGATAATAAATTATCATTTATATTCAATTTTACTTGGAATATGATTATGTGGTTTGCTAAAATAAACAAACGTGCTATATCTATGATAGTATGCTAAACATAGGCCTATATTGTAATAAAAAAAGAAATATTGGCAAGTGAGCGTTGCAACGCAAGCCCTTGGTAATTGTCGCTTCTTGAGGGGAGTTTCCACTGCTTGCTACGATAACCAGGTGTATTGTTACTAGTAAAGACAAATAATTAAAAATAAATATCTGTATTGACACAGCAACGTGTACAATGGTGTTATTAGACTTGGCTACAGACTTAGGGCAGCTGTAACTGATTGCAGTTGCCACTGCTAGTGAGATGCTAAGATTTATATTTTATAAATGAGGCAAAGGACAGTTATATTTGATTGTACACATGTATAAATGCGTTATTTTAAATCCAGGCATATGTACTTAATTTGTATTATTTTCGTTGTTAATAAACAGATTAATGTCATTGTATCTGTTTTGTTGTTTAATATTTTAATTCTGGTTGAACATTTTTAATTAAATGCTTCAGATTATTCTTATTATGCACTAGTAAGCACTCTTTTATGTAGTTGTTAGAAAACTAAGATGGTGTTTTTTGTTTTGTTTGTCTTACACCATGAGAATGATAAATACTTAAATAAACATGAAGAATGTTCTCTTAAGCATGATACTCCAAGCAATCCTCATTTAACCGTATAAAGTTGATTTAATATGTTGAGGAAAGAGGGTTACAATGTAATATAATTACACCCTTGTTAAAACTTTTTTTGTGCATCAGTAAAAAGGTTATATGTCATGCATGCAAATATCAAATCATTGTGTTGCTAATTAACATAAACAGATTTTGATATGATACGTTGTATTTACTTTATTTATCTAAAATGTTGAAATCTTTGCGTTACAGCAAATAATAATAATAAAAAGAAACAGGAAATAATTTACACATTATTAGTAGATATTTATCTACAGAGTATCTAAAGAATAAACAATATAGCCTACTGAATATGTAAGAATACACTACAATAAACCATCTTACTAAAACCAATAGAAACATATATTTGTCTTTCTTAACCCTTTCATCCATGAATTATGAAAGCCTCACTCAGGATTTTTTTTACCAAGTGTTTTTATTGCTCTTGGGGCATGAAAAACAAGATTTTAACTTTAGTTTATTTTTATCTATTTTTTTCAAATTTAGAACATTTAAAAATACATTTTAAAAAATAATTTTAAGGATGATGTTTTCCTTATTAATAAGTCACAAATCACAAACTCAGTAAATGAACACTGACATAACAAAAACACAGAAAATGACCACTAGTTGTCATAAAGTAAAACAGTAACAATAGGAAATTACAGTCTTTTCAAGTGAATGTATATATTTATATATAAAACAAACAATAGAAGCACACTTACTGTCAAGTAGCCTATACCAACATTAACATAAGATAATCCTTATGTGTATTATGTATGATGGAAATCCATCAAGGGTGAAAGGTTATATCATGTGCACAGCTATTGCTTATGGCAATGAAAATCGTATTGGTCCCGCCATGCGTTTTAGAAGGGGGATGATTTTAACCGTTTTTATTTCAGGGGGGATGCCATCCCCCCTCAACTCGAGTACCGACTATTATCATAAAAATAGCACGTTTATTTATTTTAACAAACCACGTTCTCCAAGTAAAATCTATAGAACATATGTTTAATCTTTTTTAAAAATATGATCGGACCATCAGTAACAGATCATCAGTCTTGTGTACAGATCAGTCCGATAAAGTCATGCTAAAACAGTGACATTTTACGCGATAAATACGGGTTTAAATATCAGCATTTGCCACGGAAGGCGAGTGGCAGCTACCGTAAACCTTCTCTTAACTCTTAACTTGTGGCATTTACTTGCCACGGCAAGTTGTGGCATATAGCCTACTTGCCACGGCAAGTTGTGGCATATATAAGTTGTGGCATATACTTGCCACGGCAAGTTATGGCATGGTTGTGGCATTTACTTGCCACGGCAAGTTGTGGCTGTGGCATATACTTGCCACAGATACCACATCTGTGGCATATACTTGCCACAGATACCACGGAGTAGCGGCCTCTGTGGCAGATGCCGGAAGTACTTGCCACTGCCCGCAGATGCCACGAAATGCGCTTGCTGTCTCTCCATAATAGACCGTTCGTGACGGACTTTTAAAGGTAAGAAGAAGCTTAAAGATTTATATTGCGAATATTATCAGTACATCTGATTCAAATTAACATGTGTATTAAAGGATGTCAGTGGATTATCCCTAAATTAGTAGATTTAGGGAACGTTTACAGATAACAGATTAAGCTAGGATACCATACCATAGTACCATACACTATACCATAGTGGTTGAATACACAGTATTAGGAAACACTTTATACTTACTGGACATGTTATACTCATTATATACTGTATATAAAATATGACCAAGAATGTGAGACAACTTTATAGAAATTCATATCACATCTGTTACTGATGCCATTTGTCATACTTTGTTAAACTCACAAATAATAAAGTTCCATAACTTCAGTTGGGAACAAAGACCACACCTTATCTCCCCAAGGCAATTTCCCATCCAATAGGTGTGCTATAGGTGTGTATAACCCTTTCTCCTGTCTGTTACTCCCTCTTTCAGCACAAGAACCAGAGGGGGATTCAATGGAGCCTGAATACCTGCACTGAGACCCTCACCCTGCACCCTGAGTCTCAACTCTCAGTGTTTTTCAAGCCTTTCCCTGTTTTTTTGTATTAAACAAAACATTAAGCTTTCCCAATGGTGTGGTTTTCGTTTTGTGAAAAAGTGCAAATGCAGTGTTTGTATATAATAACCTCACATATTTTTTTGCTGTTGGTCGTGAAATTGCTCTGCTGATTTGAGCCAGCCATTTTTTCCTCCACTCTGTGTCAGTGGGGAAGCCGTACATTCGTACTCCTTTCTCAGAGCGATTTGAGCATCCCCAGGCAGCACAGCAAACCATGGTGGCAACTAGGAGGCAGCACAGCAAACCAGGACAACACGGAGGAAAAGGCACAGACAAACTGCATGATATGCTATTCAATGTTTATTGAATTCCATGTATTTGCAATGGATGTTCCTAAAACAACACATTTAACATCATCATCATCATCATCATGCTGCTGCTGCTGCTGCTGCTGCTGCTAGTCCTTTGATAGTCACCTGTCGGTCTCCTGTCCTTTCTGAAAGCCATAAAGATGACATTAGTCATTTAGATAACTTGTGTCCTCAATTACCATGGGATTACTGAAACTACCATGAATTTAAGAAAATGGTAGAAATTAATCTAATCTGAATTTTGAAGCATTCCTTTAGATCCCCTCCCTCTAAATATATCAATAAACATTAGAAAGTGATGCTCCTGACTACTATACAAGTTTAAGAAGATAATATTGGTTTTAAAGAATTCAAAGCTATAAATAAACAGCAACAGGCTCTTTAACCAAGGCACTGTTAGCCTAACATGTAAACTAGTTGTTCACACTAATCCTAATATTATCACTTAATATTAGCAAATTCTATTTTATTTTTTAAAACATATTGATGTAAATACATACACATATCGATTTGTTGTATAAATATTGCAAATCAAAACCTTTATTCACTAATAATTACCAAAAGTCGAAGTTCTATCTCCTGTTATCAATGCATTCACATTGCCCGCCATGAACTTCGGGGGAACGATTCTCGTCTGCATGAACCACGTGACGATAACCGTTTTTGGACTTCCGCTGTCGTAACTCTTCTATCTATACGGCGTTGGTCTGGTGTCTTGCCTCTGTTGCATTCACTAAACATGGGAAATTACAGTCCTGCCGTCCTTTCTAGTGTCTTGATAAGGTTCACGTAAAGCACGGTTAATGTATTATATTATTGAGGTAGAATTATCCGGGGCTACAGAAAAAACATTCGGGGCAGGCCAAAATATTATTTTACCAACAATGTGGAATTTATTGGCTACATATTACACAGATTATGCACAGCGGGAGCAGCAATAACCATCAAATAATAATTTAGACAGGGGAGCTCCGCACCCCCTGCCTGCCGCTAGGGGGTGCTGCAGCGCCCTCAGCACCCCCCTTCCCGCGCCCATGCTTAGATACTTCCTGTCACATGCGGAGACGTGCTGTGGGCATGTTTGTGTGTTTATTAACAAGACTAACATGACGGGGGCGGAGCTCAAGTCGAGTTTCTCACTATTTCACTTTTGTAGAGCACAAAGAAAAGAACGTTTTAGTTAAATGTAAGTTTTGTCTTGGCGGGTCAAAGATCCTATCTACTGCCCAAAACAGCAATTCAAATCTGTTGAAACATCTGCAGAAACAACATGCTGGGACGAAGCTAGTAGCTAAGACCACAGACCCAGACTCATCCGACGCCACTCCACCTCCACCTAAGCAACAGCGGCTGGATTTTAACGGAGGGACTGCTAGCCAGGGAAAAGTTGATAAAGCCATTGCACGGTATGTTGTAGAACACATGCAGGCTATTTCTACTATTTCTATTGCTATTTCTTGATCAACAGATTGTATTATTCTCCAATGCAATAACAGTACTGAAATGAAGGCTATGGGCATTAATGGGAGCCCTTTTTTTAAGTAAGTAATGCGTTACTGTTCACAGTAACGCATCTACATTTACATTTCTGTAGATTACATTCAAACAGAAGTTGGAATATTTAGATTTATTGTGGGTATTATTTTTTAATAAAAAAACTATACTCAAACAATAATGTGCCCCCAGTTTTCATGTCACTACTGAAACACAAGGGGTTTTAGCCCAATGGCTGAGCCTGCTACACCCCTGCACTTTTGAATAGGCAGTGACACTGCATCCCTGTCCCTCATGGCTGAATGGCCAGTAGCCCTATCCCATACTTTTGATATAAATCTGTTCCAAAATCAGAAAATCGTCATGTAATCTTAAGAATTGTCACTACCGAACACATATTATCTTCAATTAAGTAAACTTTGTTGGGGTTTTATGCAAAAAATATTAGGTTTGTATGTGTGTAAACCTCTTCAAAGACGTGTATGCCAGCCATGTACTTGCTAGCATTCTTTAGTTATGCTCAATTTTAGCTAGAATCGTCACTTTTGACATGCATGTAATTGACATGATCGTTTCGGTAGTGACAAAATGGAATGGTATGCAGGTAAATCCCACCATTTTGAAATAAATCGTGTTTTAAAGTCTGAAAATCAGTGTGTTACTTTAAAGGTCTCTTATTATACTATTGTTAGGCATATATTATAGGTCTCAGATATATAAAAAAAAGTCTATGAGGTGTTTTGCTCAAAATACCAAACAGATCATGCATTCTAGCCTCATCCCCCCTCTATTTCAGCCTGTTACTAAAGTGCTGATTCTGGGTCAGTAGCTTCAAACATTCACACTTCAACATAAGGCATGTTATGAGTTAAAGGTTACATGTCATGCTTTTCCCGTTATTACCCGTCCCCTTCTGTGTTATGAAGGTTTTTCTGAATGTAAACGTGTGCAGAGTCAAAACCCTCAAAGTACACCCTGTAGCAAGTAAAACTCTAAAACAGAAAATACCTCCCCAAAACGCCTCGTTGGTGAAACGTGATCATCCATTTGATTGTTCCGGGTACGTGCTTACGAAAGCACGTACCCGGAACTAAATGGGCCAATCCGTGGAGCCGTTACGTTACGTCCGCGGAGCCGTTACGTTAAGCCCCCGCTGATTGGTCCAAATTGACCAATCCACACACACACACTCAGTGCATGCAGCCCTGCTGATTTCTGCTCCCTGGCTGCAGGCTGATAACAGACAGTTGGGATCGCGCGAAATTCTCTCTGCAAACCCATTCTCACAGCGTTTATCAACCTATAAACCTTTTTCATACTCAATATCAAGCCACACTTATTGTTTTTATTTCGGCTGTGACTTTATGTGTGTTCAGGTTGAGTTTGGCTGTGTTTGGCTGTGTATCGCTAAACAATGAAATCACGGGGGAGGGGGGTGGGGGAGGAGCTGCAGCGAGCCGTTTAGTGGAGAAAGTGAATACTGCTGAATACACATACTTTACAGAGATGCTGTATGCGAAACCAATGTGAGTTTGGAAAATTGCACAGTATTTTTCTATTTTAGTATACCTCAACAATGGAATTATGATCAGTGGAAATGGCCATGACATGTGACCTTTAAGATTAAGCAATAAGGTTGAGGGAATATGATACAACCTTGAGAACAAAATACTGTGGTCACTACCGAAACACTGGATGTTTTGTAAAAAATTAAATATATCAACTAAAATGATATGATACGGATTGGTTTAATGTATGTTCAATTTCAACAATCATCAACTCTGGAAACAATATGATCAGTATTATGCATTTTACAAAGAAAGTTTGCATTATGATTTTTATGAATTGTATAAATTGAACTTTGAAATTTGATTAAAAATGCACTTTTATTAATTGAATTGTGAAAACCCTCAAGAAATATTTGTTAAAATACTATTTAGAGAAGGGAAGGTAAAACAATCTTAACAGGTGAATCCAGTACAGTCTGAAAATACAATATACAAATGTACAGTTATTTTACTAGATATGTGTAATTTAGATAACAGTACAAAATATATATGGACAAAGTATTGGGAAAAAAACATTTCCAACCTGACTTTGGTCCAATTCGGTAGAATGGCCCACCAATAGGCGTCTGTAATGAGTTTCTTTTGGTGGTAACCACGGGTTTGTGTTGATAACCAAAAGTGAATCAGTAACTGTGTGGACAAATATGACATGAGTGGTAGCCTAACTGCTGCCTTCAGTCTGTACGATGGTTTAATTACTAACGTCCATTATTATAAATCTAGCACACAAATATGCTCATTTCAACGGAAATCCATGACTGTGCCCCGCCAGATCAGGGTGTGTGGATCCAAGTTGAACAGGGAGATCATTATGTGATAGATGTTTACTTGGGACAGTTCTCTTTTTTTTGTTTTTGTTTGTTAATTGTTTTTCATTCCCTGAATACATTGGGCTTACCAAATGTGCATTATCTGCATCAGTGGCTTATGATTATTGTCTATAGTCTGACCCATTTTTAGCATTGTCTCCCCTTCTGAGATCTCAGCCATTACTTTGGGGAGTACAACAGTATGACAAGCAATATAATCAGTGACCCGGCTAATGAAAAGAAAACCCAAATTGTAATAAATTGTAGTTTTCCTTTAACAGTGTGGGCCTGGCTGGAGGACAGGCAGTCCCTGAGCCACCATGATTGTCATGTCCTACTGATGTAGTGAGCTATTAGCAGAGCAGTCAGCGGGGTGGAGTGCAGGGAGCATTCTTTCATTAGAAGAAAGGTCCTAACTCTTCATTGGTATGCAGGCAGAGCCCTGCTGCACCTCTGCCCGACACAGAGTCATTCTGCTTCATTTAAGCAAGTTTGATCCATTGATTATTTTTCTGCCTCACATTGTGAAATGAATAAGTATATCTTAAACTGTTCTGATTCACTTATCAATTTTAAATCACAAACAGAATCTTGAAGGGGCTCTCGCTGCCAGCTTTACCCCCGAGGACACCGCCAGACGAGAGCAGAGTGATGAGAGAAAGTGAGCAGTAATTCCCCTGAAATGATTTCCTACAAATAAAGTGTAGATGTCTCTCTCATGTTCAGAGCCGAGAGAAGATGACTCTTCCATCAACAACAAATGAAGGATTATCTGTTGTGAAATTATTTCCCAATCAGATTGTCATTTAATGGCAGCCTATTACCCGGGGGAGTACGGAATATTACAAAGATTCATAGACAATGAATAGTATACTGTTCAATTACACAATTATCATTTTGCTCTAATACACATGTGCACTGATAATTACTGTATGTTTAAAAGATTCAAATGTAATGCATGAATGTGTTAATCGTGAATCTTAATTATAATGATTGTACGGTGGCCGACCTGTGCAAACGTGCTTCAACAGCCCAAAACAATTCCATTATGAAACATGCTACACTTATATGTAAATATAAAAACTAAAATGTGCCAAAAAACATGCAAATGAAGAAAACATCTTCACTTGACAACACATTGGCAAGGCTTACACAAAATGTATAGCATAAACGAAACGCTGCAAATACAAAATGCTGCAAGAAGCTCAGAAGTCGACGGACCGAAGGGGACACTAAAAAGTGACTTCTTGGAGCATTTTGTATTCATTCCCTTAAATTGGTAAAGGTTTTTCTTCATTTGCACGTGTTTTGGCAGATTTTTTTATTTTATTTTCAGAGCAACATACGTAATAACTTGGAATCATGTTTGTGTCCACCTGATGAATTCAAGTCAAGCTCTGTATTTGTTTTCAGTCCACTCCTGAGAAAACCCTTGCTTGTCTGCTGTCTTGTGCTGGACAGGTAGCGTATAGTGGGTTTATCGCAGCTTTCTAAATACACTGAAAAAACAGAAACGTTGACCTTTATTAAATGTAATATGTCAAGAAATGTCAAATAGCTGTAATAGGTTAGTTGAAAGCAATAATATTAAGATAATCCTATTTAAACATTATATTAAAGTAATGAGAGAAAAAATACTTTATTACCTAGTGTGTTTGAAGTACCACATGTACTATGGCCCTGTGTGTGTGTGTGTGTGTGTGTGTGTGTGTGTGTGTGTGTGTGTGTGTGTGTGTGTGTGTGTGTGTGTGTGTGTGTGTGTGTGTGTGTGTGTGTGTGTGTGTGTGTGTGTGTGTGTGTGTGTGTGTGTGTGTGTGTGTACACGTGTGTGTGTGTGTGTACGTGTGTGTGTGTGTACACGTGTGTGTACGTGTGTGTGTGTGTGTGTGTGTGTGTGTGTTGGGAGGGGGGTTGAGTGGCAGTAAACAAGTACACAAGTAATGGATGGTTACTAATGGCTGAAGCACACATTTGAACATGTAATTTCACATCAATGGAATCGTCATCTTCACACACACCACACACACACACACACACACACACACACACACACACACACACACACACACACACACACACACACACACACACACACACACACACACACACACAGTCAGGAGGCCTGTGCTGCACACACTATGTCAAACTGCTGGAAAATCACACTGTATACTCCATATACATGCTTTCTGACAGCTTAATCAGACCTCTGCTCTACAATTGTCACTAATTGTCAGTTTGTGACAGGTCAGGCAGGAAATCCAAAGAGCGCAATGAAATCATACACCGAGGCAAATTTATAAAGAATGATCTGCGCTTAGTTTCAAAATAGATATTGCATTTATGATAAAACGACACAAACATGACCCTAAAGGTTTGCAGTTTGCCCTTTTTGACAGCTGATTATTATCCGTGTATCCAACAATGAAGGCGTCCGTTGATAGAGGAGATTCAGCCTAAGACTGAAGGCCTTGTTCGGTGACTCAGATCATTTAAATTATCTCCTTGTTATCATCCTGATCTGTGGGCAATTGAATAACACATAATTGATAGGAAAATAATCCTAACATTTTCTGAAATAATTTGAGTGTGAATGTTCTGAGTTTATTAAACACTGCCAGGAACCCACCACAGCAGGAATGTTAAGGTATGTTAGCACATTGATGCACAGTGTGACTGAGCTTAATGAGCTGACACCTGTTATACTGTAAATGGATCCCAAGAGGCACAAACGATGTCTGGGAAGGGGTGGACTGTCTGACAATGTTATACAGGATATCCAGGCAGCAGGAGTGGGATTCACCACAGCATGTTACAGGACGAAGTGGTTGGGATTCCAGCGGTGGTGTGAGGAGCGGAGAATAGAGCCTCTATCATGTACGTGGGGCTCTATTCTGTCCAACTTACAGATACTGGTGGACAGGGGGCTTGCTCATTCCACAATTAAGGTGTGTGCAGCAGCCATCTCGTCGTGCCATGAGGGATTTGGCGGCAGGTCAGCCTTTTAGTCAACCGCTTATGGCGCAGTTTTTGCAGGGGGTCTCCACCCCGCAATGGGATCTGCCGTTGGTACTCGAGGCTCTGGTCAAATGACCATTTGAGCCTCTGGAGCTCTCCTCCCTGAAGGCACTATCATTGAAAACAGCTTTGCTGCTTGCCTTGACTTCGGCCAAGAGAGTGTGCGAGCTGGCCGATCTGTCGGGGCACCCGAGTTGCTTGTTGATCAGGGGTTACCGTAGCGGGGCGGAACTCAGACCGAACTCCTCCTTTGTTCCGAAGAACCGGCTTTAGTCTTCCACCCCATATTGGGGACAGGGAGGCTAATTTGCACCTCCTCTGCCCGGTGCGTGCGCGCGCTGGCATGTTATGTGGAGCGCACGGCAGCCATTAGGTGCACTGAACAGCTGTTTGTGTGCTTTGGGGATGGTGTGGCCGGTAAAGCTCTGCCCAAGAAACGCCTGCATTTCACATGCCTATGGACAGGCGGGGAGAGCCTTCCCTACATGGGGTCCATGCACACTCTACACGTGGTAACAGCCTTGTTCAACGGCGTGAGTGTGGAGGACATATGCACGGCGGCGTCTTGGTCTACGCCAGGCCCCTTCATAAGGTTTTATCTCTTGAACATGTCTGCCTCCTTTTCATCGTCTATGCTTGCTGGTGAAACACAGGACTGGTGAGGGGAGGGGGGGCTTTGGGTCAGTAGGTATCTGACCCCCCCCTGGACATAATGCACATATGTTTTCCCATGCTCCTTAGGGACCTGGGAAACATGGTGCGCAGTAAGCCGCATACAGGGCTGGAGGACTCCACGCTTGCCTGTGGGCGGGCGGGGAGAGCCTTTCCTACTACGGTCCATGCACACTCTACGCGAGGTAAGCGTGTGTGAGTGTGGGGGACGCGGTACACTTACGTTCACCCCATGCTCCTTAGGGACCTGGGAAACGTAGTGCACAGTGTACAGTTGCAAGAAAAAGTATGTGAACCCTTTGGAATTACCTGGATTTCTGCATAAGTTGGTCATAAAATGGAGGAAGCCACTGCTGTCCAGAAAAAACATTGCTGCATGTTTGAAGTTTGCAAAAGAGCGCCTGGATGTTCCAGAGCACTACTGGCAAAATATTCTGTGGACAGATGAAACCAAAGTTGAGTTGTTTGGAAGGAACACAAAACGCTATGTGTGGAGAAAAAAAGGCACAGCACACCAACATCAAAACTTCATCCCAACTGTGAAGTATGGTGGAGGGAGCATCATGGTTTGGGGCTGCTTTGCTGCCTCAGGGCCTGGACAGATTGCCATAATCGACGGAAAAATGAATTCTCAAGTTTATCAAGACATTTTGCTGGAGAACTTAAGGCCATCTGTCCACCAACTGAAGCTCAACAGAAGATGGGTGATACAACAGGACAACGACCCAAAGCACAGAAGTAAATCAACAACAAAATGGCTTCAACAGAAGAAAATACGCCTTCTGGAGTGGCCCAGTCAGAGTCCTGACCTCAACCTAATTGAGATGCTGTGGCATGACCTCAAGAGAGCGATTCAAACCAGACATCCCAAGAATATTGCTTAACTGAAACAGTTTTGTAAAGAGGAATGGTCCAAAATTCCTCCTGACCGTTGTGATATGCAACTATAGGAAACGTTTGGTTGAGGTTATTGCTGCCAAAGGAGGGTCAACCAGTTATTAAATCCAAGGGTTGACATACTTTTTCCACCCTGCAATGTGAATGTTTACATGGTGTGTTCAATAAAAACATAAAACATATAATTGTTTGTATGGTTTTAGCTTAAGCAGACTGTGTTTGTCTATTGTTGTGACTTAGATGAAGATCAGACCACATTTTATGACCAATTTATGCAGAAATCCAGGTAGTTCCAAAGGGTTCACATACTTTTTCTTGCAACTGTATAGTCACTTGCGCTGGTACTTGGAGGTTGGAGCTCTGGGCTTATTCAGACCAATTAGGCTCTACCCAGCCAAGTAAGCTGCGGCCCCAACTTCTCCACGGTCACAACTGGATGATGGGAAGATGGGGTGCGGCGGCTGTTAATCAAAGGCCGGTCAGGGGCAGTGTGGTGGGTCGATGTTGTAGGGCGACAGAGCGTTTATCCATCGTGGCTCCACCCACTGTACCCATAGAGTCCAGTAGAGGGCGGAGCCTATGTGAGATAGAACGGAGGGTTACGTATTGTAACCCTGGTTCTATAAGCACAGGCGGAGCCCTCTACCTATGTGCCCTGTCTTTCCTATGCCGCTCGCTGAAGAGGGTGTAGGATGACAGTCAGGAGGTGTAGCTGCCTTATATACTGTGTGCCTACGCATGCATTCAGGTAGGCTCGCCCTGATTGGCCAGTTTGGGAACGCTCGCGTATCATTGATGAGAGTAGTACCCATAGAGTCCAGTAGAGGGCTCCGCCTGTGCTTATAGAACTAGGGTTACAATACGTAACCCCCCGTTCTGACCCGGGGCAGATTGGACCTCTTCCTGGAATGGGGTTGGTTCTCCATCCTATTTTGCAGGACATGAGTGCAGTTGATCTAATGACAGTTTCATTGCTGTAGCACACAAAGGCATTTATTGATTTCATGTTCACGAATTCAAACCTACATGGTATAATTACATTTTTAATTAGTCTTACCCATCAGATGCTGGTTGTGGGTGCCTGAGAGGTCTGATAAAGGTAAACAACAAATATATTCAAACTATTGTACTGTTAAAACATTCTGCTTCTTGTCGCACAAAATAATATGTTGACAATGTTTTATTTTACCCTGGCAAACTGTTGTCAGTTGAGTGCTCACTTTTGGAACATTTGGAATGTCCCACACCTGCATACACACAAATGAGTGACTGAAATAAAATTGACTCACTTTAATTTAGAATAAATGCCACGATAAATCCAAACTGACCAAGGTACATTATATTGTTGACCGTCCTTTAACTCTCACATTAGGATTTACATTGGGGCACAATAAACCAACTCCTCTCTGCACCTACAGTATGTCTATATGATGTCACAAGTTACATTTAGGTGCAAAATGCTGTCTCTTGACTTGCAAGCTCTTTTATCAAACAACCTAACGCTAGCTGGGTAAATATGACGCTTTTTGTATAAAAACAAAGCAAAACTTACCTTCTTATATATTGATTTTTTCCACTTCAATCAACTTTGTTTCCTCCGGCTTCAATTTGCATAACTCTCGTTCGTTCTCTCTATGTCTGGTCAGACATCAATCTGTTCCACGTAGCGCGCCCCCTAGAGGCCTGGAGAATTGTGTGTTTTTGGGTTTGTATGTGTTTTTGACTTTGCATATCGTTTTTGTATTTGCAGCGTTTTTCTGTTTGTTTTCGGGGTTTGTGTGTTGCATTTAGTTTGCATAATTTCTGTAAATGCAGCGTTTTTTTCGTTGTATTTGTTTTCAGGGTTTGTTTCTTTTTCATTTCATTATTTGCAGGTGTTTCCTGCTTATGTATGCGTTTTTGGCCGTTGTTCTGCGTTTGCAGCTGCCGGCCACCGTATAATTCACTTCATAAACACTTGTTGTTATATTCCATGGAATGCTCTTAACATCCTGATAGCAATGAATAAATTAAATGCTTTGACAATAAATATATTAAAACATTTCATCTGTGGAAGCCGTGGCGCTGTAAAAAGCACGACCAATCATCTGAGCCCGGCTAAAATAACTGGATGGCCTACCTGCCATTCAGCCTTCCATCTGTGCACAAACTGATCTCGTGCCCTCATTGGTCATGTGCGCGTTTGTGTGTGTTGGAGGAGGGGCTCTTGTAAGGAAGTCTGAAGGAAGGGGCAGATTTTTTCCTGCCGCGTACTTTCAAATTATAGCGCACTCAAGCTGGTTTCTCCATTCTTTACCTACCCTACATTTAAGGTTATTCATTAAAATATAACCTTTTATCATATATTGTGCCTACAGTTTGTAACTTTACCATAGCATGAGTTATTTTGATTTAAAATATCTCCAACAAATACCTTGATTCTTTCTCAATCCCTCCCTGTCCCTGAACACGTCTTACTTTAATTAGTACACAAAACACAATGTGGGATAACACAAGTGTGTGACTGAGTTTCTGTGTGTTGTTTACTCCTGTAGCGTTAATATTAACCTCTCACTATAATCAGGGATGGAGGTCCAAAAGAAAAATCCAAATAGAAAAAAATGCATGTCCAAAATATGGAATGAAATGAAGAGATTACTGAGTGCAAAACAGTTGCAACACACCAGGAGTGACCATACATAACAGTAAAACTTAATTAAGGTATTATACCCCCAACTTTCCTTGAAATTCAACTGAGCTAAGACTGGAAGCATTGTTCTAAATCCTGTTAGCTCCGTTCAAAGCTAATCCATGAAACCAATAACCAGCTATTCAAAGTCATCAGCTGAATAAGATGCATCAATAACAGGATTACTAAACCAGTCATGTGTCAGGCTGGAGAGTGGACAGGACCCAATCGCAGAAGACAGATTATTTAGATACAAATCCTTTACTGTCGTGACCAGGCAATACAAGGCAACCAAAACAGAAACTTTGTCTCAATATAAACTTTCAAGACTGACAACAACTGAAAGAAAGAAACAGAACTTCAATGCACAAGACACAGGTGGGGAGGGGTTAGATGACACGGATCATAACACCCTGCCTGACATGTTTACAGACAGACCAAAATATAAAGCACTTTTAGTCAGAATCTTCATGGTCAAATGTCTGAAAAATGATTAATTGCTCAGATAAGTAATTATTCTAGTAAATAAGAAGATATTGGCTTGATTCAGAGGAGTAATACATAATTAGAATGTTGACCATAATTACATTGATCTGCATACAAGAAAGTCTTACAATGTATTAACATGATTATTATTTCTCAGAGTATTTGGGATCCGTCCCCACACACATTTTTGCCTTTCTTCATACTTTTTACTTGTGAAGCTTGTCAATGAACAAACAATAAAATACTTAAATCATGTAATTATGTAAATTAGAGATCATTGCCTCACAAATATGTCAGAAATCAGGGTTAACAGTCAAGAGGTATAACGACTAATGAGCGATTCTCAACACCTCTGTAATCCACGATAATGAGGTAGCCTGTAGGTAAGTGTTCCATCTGTAATCACTAATTCGGGTGATGATGTGCACTGTCAATTACACATGGCAGATGGTGAAGTTATTTTGCAACAAGCTCCAGACTGTGTGCATCAGTCTATTCTGTTATGACTCATTATTCTACATAGTTTCTATCACACGCAGTTCCATTAACAATTACTGATCAATTCAATCATTAAATTCATCAAATGTTTTAGAATACAGCCCAATATCACAAATTGAAAAATGTGCCTCATAGGATTTACGACACGGCCTTTCCTTAGACTTTCACAGAATGAACACAATAACAATAAAACAATAACATGGGCGTCATGCAGGATCAGCACATCAGGGAAAACCAAGACCCATGATCCATCAGTCTAAGCTCTCAATCTAAATAAGCGTTGGAGCATAGTAAGCCTGAGCCAGCCTTAACTTTAGGCTTTAATAAATATGTCATTATTAAGCCTACTCTTAAATATCGAGGGGGGGGGGGGGGGGGCTGCCTCTGGAACATGAACTGGGACCTGATTCCAGAGGAGCTTAGAAGCTAAAGGCTCTGGCAACCATTCTACCATTGGAGACTCTAGGATCGCTGCATTCTTGGACTGCAATGCTATGGTTCAGTTATAATGTACTAAGAGCTTTCAAAGATATGAAGGGGCATAACCAATAAGGGCTTTGTAGGTGAGGAGAAATATGACTGGATTGTACTGGGAGACAAAATAGGAGAATATTGTTCAATAGTTTATTTCAATAAATGATTTGTGCGTGGGATTTAAAGGGCATTGATACATTGACAAGATACAGATGTTTCTCTGTTTGATTCCCGATGAAAAGTCCTAGCAAGAGAGCACATTGTGTTTGTGTAGCGATGAAGATGATGTCAAAGCAGCTTCCAATGTCACTTTGACAATCAGCTAAGACTATTCCCACATTTAGGGGGTTCTGTCTGCAATGAAAAAAAGTATTTGAGGATAGTACTCTGTAACAACAGCGAGTCAAGTTGAGTCAAGCCATGCTGTACCATGCAGTGGAAGTTCATCTTTTGACAGCAGGTTTTTTGTTCCTCAACTCTGAGAACAGGTAGAAACTTCCAACCGAGTTATCGTGAACTCTTCTGGTATTAAAACAAAAATCAGCACGGACATCCAACTTATTTTTTATTTATTTATTTATTTTATTTCTATTTTTATTTTTAACAGACATTGCTCCAGATAACAAACCGTACATCAAAACATGTAACAACAAACAACTAAACAAAACGTAACGGGGGAGGGGGGGGGGGGGGGGGGGTGGATGCAAGGATGACTTCCTAAGACAGCTGATTGTGACATACACAGGACATTACATACACAATACATTATACATTACACAGGAGATGCCATATTGACAGGGTTAGATAGGAGAGCTGCGGACAGTGAACCGCAATCCTCCTGTCTCCCCTCAAAATCCCCCAGCAGAGAAGCTGCACGCTCCATGTTCAGTAGGTCCAGATACTCCCTCAGCCATGAGTCCCTAGTAAAGCAGGCTGGTTTGCGTTCCTTCCAGTTTAATAGGATGAGTCTTTTTGTGGCTAAACAGCCCAATGTCCAGAGCCGATCGGTAGTCCTTGCAGGATTGCCATCTGGCTTGAGACCCAGTAGACATGCAATGGGACATGTAGGGAAATTAACTTTTAAAGATTCAGAAAATAAGGATATTACTTCTGACCAAAGTGTTTTTACCGCTGGGCATTCCCAGAGTAGGTGCAACAATGTACCTCGCTTGCCACATTCATGCCAGCATAAATCTCTTTGTTTATTGTCCATCTTGGATTTTGTAACAGGGGTGATGTAAGCTCTATTTAGAATTTTGAACTGTATGATCCTGAATCTTACACATTTAGAAGAGAACATAGCTGACTGCCAAATGGAGTTCCATTGCAAAGCAGACAGAGAGATATTCAAGGTATGCTCCCAGGACAGTTGGACAGGAGAATAGGTATTCGGGGCAGCCCTAGATAATAATTTATAAATGTTAGAGACCACACCTGATGATATGATTGCTTTCTTGAGGCGCTGGTCCTCTTCCATACATGAAGCAGGCATGGCTCCCTCCTTACATTTTGTACTAATAATAGATGCTAGTTGTGCATATGATAGAAAAGATGAGCCTGAGAGACCATACTGATTTTTGAGTTGTTGAAATGTAAGGGTTTGGTCTCTATATATCTGTCCACTTGTAGTATTACCAGCCTTCTGTCAGATATTATTACTTAAAGTGCCTCCTCCTGCAGAAATACAGGGGTTACTCCAAATGGGGCAAGATGGTAAAGAGAGCCCCTCTATGTTGAGTCTCCTGTGCAGTTGCTTTACAATAGAGCATGAAAAGCGGATGATGGTATTATCCATTGAGGGTGGTGGTTTTGGGCAGTACCACATTGATGCCAGAGATATTTTTTGGTTTACAGACATGATGGATTGCTCCAGCCATTGCCAACTGCCTACCGAAGAGGCACTTTTGTACGCCCACGATAATGGATACTTTGCATTGAAGGACAGATAATACTGGAATACATCTGGGACTCCCAAACCTCCCATTGATCTTGGAATGATCAACTTATTATGTGCGATTCTGGGTTTCTTATTATTCCAAAGGAACTGAGTGAATAGGGATTTGATATCTTTAAACCATTTTTAGTGGGAATTCAAGAGGGATAGAGGAGATAATATGAGAAAGCCTTGGGAGAACATTCATTTTCAAGGTTTCTGCTCTGCCCCATAGAGAGAGTGGTATGGCCATCCACCTGTTGATGTCCTCCTTAATGGACTGGAAAATAGCAGGGCCGTTAAGGCTAAAGATTTTAGAGATAGGAGAGACGATGTTAATTCCCAAATACCTCATTCCATTTGTTTTCCAAATAAAGGGGGTGCTCATTAGGTTGTGTTTATATGTATATGAGTTAAGTGGGATTGCTTCACTTTTGTTCCAATTTATCTTATATCCAGTGAAGCTGCCAAATAAATGTATCATATCAAGAACTGCGGGTATAGAGAGTGCTGGCTTGTTCAAAGTAAGAAGTATATCGTCAGCGTACATATTTAATTTGAAATCGTGTCACCATATCACCATATATGTCACCATTAGCGCGAATTGCACAGGCTAATGGTTCTAGAGCCATAATAAAAAGTAGGGGACTAACAGGACACCCTTGCCTCACACCACGGTGTAAGGGGAAAGGTTTTGAGATTAACCCATTAGTTCTAACAGAAGAGAAGGGAGCGCTATACAAAGCCTTTACCCATCTAATCAACTTGGGCCCAAAGCCAAATTGTTTGAGCGTGTAAAACAGATATTTCCATTATATTTGGTCAAAAGCTTTCTCAGCATCTAGTGATGCTGCAATCATTGGCAAATTACTGGAGCTTGCTTCTAGGATAATCTGAAAAACTCTCCTCATGTTATTTGAGGACTGACGGCCTGGAATGAAACCTACTTGGTCTACATGCACTATAGATGGAACCACCTTCTCCAAACGGAGTGCCAGTATCTTGGCTAGAATCTTGTAGTCACAGTTTAGAAGGCTTAAAGGGCGGTGGTTACCCATCAGAGAAGGATCTTTGCCCGGTTTAGGCAACAATGAGATAATGGCCGTGCTCATGGAGGGAGGCATGGCTTCAGATTCTAATATTTCATTGAATAACAACAGTAAATATGGTGAAAGCTGTTCTTTAAAACATTTATAGAACTCTGTTCCAAAACCGTCGTCCCCTGGAGTTTTCCCTGATGCCATCTTCATGATTGCGTTTTCTATTTCATTTTGGGAAACAGGTGCCTCCATAGCAGATCTGTCAGCCAAGCTGACGCTCGGGAGGTTAAAATCTCAGAAAAAGCTATCTAAGGCTTCTTCATTCAAGTTATTTTTTGTGCTATATAATTTAGAATAATAATTCTTGAAAGATTCATTGATTTTGGCTGCATCACACTGTAGCCTGTCATGCTCATCTCTGATCGCTGGAATGATCTGTCTGTTTTCTATTTGTTTCAATCTATGAGCTAACATTTTCCCTGCTTTGTCTCCGGATTCAAAGTATGTTCTTCGTAAAAGAAAAAGGGCAAAAGCTGTTTCCTCATCTACAAGTTTCTGCAAATTAGTCCTAGCGGTGAGAAGTGAGTTCCTTAGATCTAAATTGGATGGGTCTAGCATATGCTGCTCTTCTAGAGTCTTGAGTTTAAAGTTTAATTGGGATTTCACCTCTCTGCGCTTTTTATTCTCTGCCGAGGAGAAACTAATTAACCAGCCCCTGCATGTTGCTTTAAAAGCCTCCCAGACAGTAGTGACGCTTGGTACAGAATTTAGATTGATCTCAAAGAAATCTAAAATTTGGTTTTTAATGAGCAGTGTGCATTTTTCATTTTTGAGTAGAGATGTATTAAGTCGCCACTGTTTGGATTTGCAAGGGTTGGTTGGAGGGAAAAATGTGACAGATACCGCAGCATGATCACTTAATAATATACTATGCATTTTGATCTCAATAACATTCTGGATCAAATTTGAAGACATCATTATGTAATCTATCCTTGAGTAGGAGTTATGCACACCGGAATAGAAAGAGTACTCTCGGGCATCTGGGTGCACTAGGCGCCACACATCTGTAATACCGAGCTCGGATTGGAAGTCCCTCAAGGCGGCGGAAATGTTTTTATCTGAAGGGAGAGGGTGGCTGGATCGATCCACCATAGGGTCACAGACAGAGTTGAAATCGCCACCTATAATAAGAGGACCCTCTATGGACTGCAATACCTTTGGGCACAGCGAGGTAAAGAATTTAGATTGTAAACTATTTGGAGCATACACATTCACTAATGTCACCATTTTATTCTGTAGCAAACCTGGGACAATTACATATCTTCCCTCTTGATCAACATGTACATTGGATGATTTGAAAGGCATATTCTTAGAAATTAAAATACTGAGTCCTCTACTAGCTTTTCCTCCAGGGGAAGAGAATATCTGCCCGACCCAATTCTGTCTTAGTTTTTTAGATTCCATCGCATTCAAATGAGTCTCCTGTAGCATAGCAATATCACAATTTAAAGACTTTAAGTACAACAAAATCTTATGTCTTTTGATTGGATTCTGAATTCCATTTACATTCAGACTAAGCAAAATAATTTTGTTCAATTGACCTTTCGCAAAGCCACGCCCCCCCTTGGTTACTGTTGCTAGTCCGACAAGCTGAGAGCCAGATGCGTTAAACAAAGCCATAATGGAGGGTCTCCGTAACGTCGGAGTCGCCTTAACAGACTCATTTTGGAGCAATAACGCAGCAATATCCTCCAGGTCCCGACAAAAGGGGCTACAATACGCTATGGAGGGTTATATCCACAGTATAAACATTAGAAAAGAGGGAGGCACAACATCAATAGAGGCACTTGCATACAGGTCGCAGTGCAAGAGTGAAAAACCACATGAGCTGTATGTCAAATTCGACAGAATTATTATTATTATTTGGGAATAAAACAATACAATCACAAGAGGCATTAAATGTTGTAGTTTGTCTAAAGTTAACTACCGTTTCCTTTGTGGCTTTCTGCATCCACCTTGTTGTTCCTTTGTGGGGGTCGGGGTGCCCACTTGTGCAGCAGGGTTAGGGAAGTCGGCAGTAGGCTTTCCATTACCAAAATGCTACAAAGATTAAAGCAAAATATAAATGAATGATTGCCTGATTTCTTGTTTGTACTTTGACCACAGGTAGACTAATAACGGAGCTCAGCTGTTCAGACATTGTTATGCATCAAGTGATATACATGGTCAAAACGACCTATAAGCACACAGCTTACAGCTGTAGTTGTGTGACTTTACCTAACGTTAGTTAGTGAAATTAGTTAATTAAATTAGTTAGTTAATTTGTGAATGTAATCTTTGCTAGCTAGCTAGCTACGTTAGCACGTATTTACCTTGGAGCAAACGTATTTATGTTTGTTGATATTCGCCATATTCAGCTGGGCATGGGGCCTGCCGCATTTCTTTATCCACTGGCGGCATCTCTCCTCTCGGGTTTTGGGTTTAGGAAACGGTTAAAATATCACCCCCCCCCCTCTAAGCTTATGGGATATCTGCTATCCGATTTGCAAAGACCATAAGCACAACGCTTCACCATTTTCGCAATGAATTTGAACGCTAAGCTTGTCGGACTTCCACAGGGAGCCGCGCACGTGATCGAATATGATTGGACAACGGGCATTTAGGGGCGTGGCTTTGCGAAAGGTCAATTGTGTATCCATTTAAGTAAGGTAACAATCATATCGGATGCCCGGCTAGTATTTTGGTCAAATTAGAAGGGTGTCATCGACGCATCAAGGGAAGGGAGGGGAAATATATAAACAACAACACAAGACTGTAAAAAATACAACACAAGATTACATAAAAACATAGAGATGCTACCACCCTTCCCCCTAACAATACACAGATAAACACAAAAACAAAAAATATATTGCCAAAAGGCAATACGACGGAAAATACATTGAGATGGAGGAAAGTCCATCTCTATCCGTGAAGAAAAAGAAGAGCCGCGGAGCTCAGGTGCGGAGAGGTAATCCAGTCCTTCAATAGCCAATAGGCCCATTCATTTGTCTGCCATTAACCACAACTTTGCTAACTAGTTGGGGTTTACATTACAGTATAGCCTGCATCAGAATCCTAATGAGGCTGTGAGTCAGTGTATGTGCGGGCATGCGTCAGTGTAAATGATTGTGTGTGTGTGTGTGTGTGTGTGTGTGTGTGTGTGTGTGTGTGCGTGCGTGCGTGCGTGCGTGCGCGTGTGTGCGCTTGCGGTGGGGGCGTAGGCCAACTCACAGTCTTGTGGTAATGTCACATCCCAAATAGATCAGATTCTCTTTTCTTTTAGAACTTTCTCAGCTTCCTTGGGATCTTTGAATATGAAAGTCTCCCCGTTGATGGTTACGATGAGTCTGGCAGGGTACAGGATGCCGTGCCGTAAGTCTTCTTTGCGCAGTATGCTACGGAGCTCTCTGTATGAATCCCGCTGGCGCTGTATCTCCATTGGGAAATCCTGAAACATGCGAAGATCATGTCCGTCCCATGTCAGCTTTCCTTTAGCAGACGCCAGCGTCTTAAACACCTCGTTCTTATCGCTCCATCTGAGAAAACGTATGATGATATGCCGCGGAGGGTGCCCAGGGTCCGGGATGGGACGCAGAGCGCGGTGGGCACGCTCTATCTCAGGTGCGGGGATTGTGTCACTCAGCTTCAGGAAGTGTCGGAGAATTTTATCCAGTAGTGGGGAGATGCCACCGGCTTCTTTACCCTCGGGGTGGCCGGCTAGGATGAAATTATTTCTCCGACTTCTAGCTTCCAGATCCAGCATTTTACCCTGGAGGGCTTTGACATCTTTGGACAAATCACCTATTGTCTTCCCTTGGGAATTGGCTTGATCCTCTATTTCGCTAATGCGCTTCTCTGCGTTGTTTATTCTGTGTTCCTCTTCACCAAACATTTCCGCCATGAGGCCGCTGTCTTTCTTTGCTCTATCTCTGGTCAAACTACTGCCGGGCATTTAGACGCAGATGTTTTTACACACTAATAGAACTGACTGCGCATTACACTTTGAGACTTTCAGTTTTGGTTAAATCATAGTTAAGTCTGATTACCGCCTGCACCCGACTACTCCGCTCAGCTCGCCGGTGTCATCACATGATCTCTCCCTCTGCTCATCCAACTTATTTATTGTAGAAAATCCGAAATTGTAGGATAGTTTCATGTCCCAGTTTGAGAGACGTTTTTTGTGAAAATACTACATTTGATCTGTTGAGCATCATAGCTATTAGAAGTGTTTTTGTGAGACATGGTTGAAACTTCAGACCATGCTGGATTATATGAAGTAGATATTGTGAAGCATAATGACACCTTAAGTCTGACAAAGGTGCCCCTGTACATTTCACATTAAACAATAGAACTACTACATTAGTGATGACACCATTTCTGGACTTTAGAGGGCTCTCAATACCATTACAGCGGCAGAGAGCTACATATTCATTTGTTCACAGGTTCCTCTGGGACATATGTACCTGCGCCCATTTCCCAGAGGAGTCATATTGACCTTCTGCTTTCAGGACGGTCGGTCCGCCAGCGCGGCGCCATGCTACCCTACATAATGGAAATGTATGATTAGTCTGCACCATTTAGTGTCTTCTGTAAGGCACAGAGGTGAGGTGACTGTGATGCTTATCTCTAGAGGCGGAAGAATCCCTGTGCCAGGTAGCAAAGTGATAATTCACATCTGAAGCCATTTTAGCACATACTACATTACTAGACTGGTAAGATTGCTATGTCCGTCTTTTGGTCCAATGCACCAAGACAATTACAAAAGTAAGCCATGCATATCAGTCATTCGCTGGCTTGAAATAAAGCCCAGCGATCACTTCTCTCATAATGCACCCATATAACCTTGTTTTGGATATTGGACACTGTGGCAGTTATTTATTAGTCATCACATCTAACTCATTATAGACTGGTGTCACCTTTCATTTAGAAAAATCTCCATATTCTCTTTCGCTTCATAACACATTGATGAGAATGGGCTTTGATGGCAGTCTTATTCCAATCTAAACAAAATATTTCTCTTTACTTGTTTTTTCTTTCTAACATGCTTCATGTTAACTGTATTATATCAATAAAACCCAGCATACCCAGCAGAACACATAGCCAAGCACTGTTGACTCACACAATTTTGTTCTGAAGAAATATAGTCAAAAGCAAGCCTTTTGCATTTGCTAAATTGACCCCTAACACACTAACCCTAGTGTGAATAAGCAACATGTTGACATACAAACTTGTTACGGAAATAAAGTGTCTAGGCACTATTTGAGTGGTATTTCTACTGGTTTACTGGCATGTCTTATACATGCAGTATGTTGGTTAATGTAGGTTAATCAACACAAAGTGCAAATAGACTGGCTGAAATGGAATAAAAAACTGAGGTTGTGTTGATTTATAAATATACTCTCAGTCAGTAACGGAGCGTCCACACGGCGGCGTGCGTTGAAGCTTGCCGACGGGCGTGTCTGAAGCTTGACCAACAACCAATCACATGAATCTCCCGCCCCGGACACACAAGCACGCGGTTTGATTGGCTAGAGCTTGTACTGGCATATGATTTGATTGGCTGACGCTTCCGTCGAAGCTTGAAAAGTTGAACTTTTCTCAACTTTTGAAGCGAGCAACGGAGGCAAAACGAAGCGACGGAACCACAACACGTCACCTCATTCAAAGTGAATGGAAAGCAGCGTTTATCTGTTCTAAATGTACCTTAGAGCAGGGGTCCCCAACCCCCGGTCCGCGGACCGGTACCGGGCCGCAGAGGTGTTACTGCCGGGCCGCGAAATAGCTGTGAGTTTATCGTAATATTTGCCGAATTATAAATATATAAAAATATTTTATCAAAATATATATATTTTTTATTTTATTTTTATTTTTTACCAGTCATATTATTTCATCCAAAACATACAAAATAAATCAAAATTGGTTAGCATAAGGTCTCAGCCTCTCGTGCGCAGAGAAAGTTACAGGTGGTGCGCCAATAGGAAGTGGAGCACACAGCAGGACACAACCGTTTAATCGCAGACTGCTGTGTTCCCCACTGCAGGCTGCTACGTTTCAACCACACACACCTCTACACACACAGACATCGAACGGCCCGATTATTCCCCCTATAACTCGTTGTATGAAGGAAATTTCCGGTCACAAAGGCGCATGATGCGTGTGTGTATGTGCTCTGCTCAGCTCCGTTGTGTGTGTGTATGTTCGGTGTGTTTGTGTGTGTCCAACAACGGCATTTGTTTTCAAATGACCATGAACAGTAATTTACACACATCTGGCCAACTCCATAGGTATGTGGGTGTTCCCAAAAGAAGTTAGTTTAATCTTAATCTCGATGTAGTGCTAAATGCTGTCGGAGTGCACCGGAACGAACGCCCCGGTATGACGTTATTATGGCTGGCTAACAAGCAATGACAGATTTCAGTTATATCAATATGTGTACAGTGGTCCTAATTTGTTTTAATTGTATCCTGGTTTTAAACTGTGTTAATCTGTTTTGGATGCACAATTTGTTCTATTATTTGTTCAGGCTGTTACATACAATTAGCCACTGTTGCCACCTATATTAGGCTATATTATATATTATATTAATATTTGTAAAGCGGTCCTAATTTTTTGTTTTAATTGTATCCTGGTTTTAAACGTTGTTAATATGTTTTGGTTGCATATTGGTATTTCTTCAGGCTGTTAAATACAATTAGCCTCTGTTGCCACCTGCTGGTGAGTAAATATTCAAATCAGTTAAAATTGACAACCGGTCCGCAATTTATTTTTAATGTATGTGCCGGTCCTTGGCACAATAAAGGTTGGGGCCCCCTGCCTTAGAGGGATATTTTTCAAGTTTTTAATACTCTTATCAACATATGAGTGGACAAATATGCTTTACGCAAATGTTTGTTTATTATCATTGGAACAATGACAAATATTCTGCTGAATATTTTCAATACAACAACCTGGAACTACTCTCTCTCTCTTACACTCTCTCCCAACCCTGTCTACTTCTTGTCACTGAGACAGTTGCTCAAACAGACAAGGCTGTTTACAGTTTTCGGCGAAATGCCGCTCCTCTGTCTTTATCTTCAGTCAAAGCATGAGACTGAAGTTCCCACTGTACGTCAAAATAATGCGCTGCGCATTCGACACGTTGGATGCGATACTAATTATCTAATGCAGCCCCTCGTCCTCCACAATGTTAAGCTGTAACATTAATATAACCCGCTTTTACCCATTTAGCTATCGCTGTTGTCCAGGCGTCTCCCCGGTAAACTTTTAAGCATGGTTTGCCGCAAGCGGGCGGCAGGAGCGGGGCTGTCAGCATCAGCTGTGTAATTGGCTTGCTGTTTAAAACACTCTTTTTTGTATCCATATCTCTCGCTAGAGTCCCCCACCTTCCAACTAACAAGAATAACGTTAAGCCTTTGGGCTCTGAAACTGCAGGAAGGGCCGAGGACAAATACACATGCGTTAATCGCACGTTAAAAGAATTAGTGGCATTAATTAAAAAAAATGTTAACGTGTTATTAACGCGTTAACTTGACAGCCCTAGTATGTGTACATTTAAGTAAAAATAAGTAATATGAGCTCACATTTCAGTTTTTATTCTACGACATCTCTCACCTCATAAATTGTCACAACCTAAAATGTCAAACAACAAAACTGTTGGACAGGAGGCAATAACACAAGGGATCAATGAGCCGCTTTAATCCAACATCTCCCTCATAAATAACAGATTAAGAGTTATAACAAACCAGTCTGTGTATTTAGGTGCTATTTTAAAGCATTCTTCCTGCTGTGCAATCGCTAGAGTCAAAGTCCCCCAAAGTAACTAGAACTTGCTTTGTGCTGCCTCAGATGAGAATGAAATGTAGTGAATCTCCTTTTGTCTGCAAGTTTTAAAAGTCAACAAGCAACAGTTGCAGCTGCTTGTACAGGCTGGATGCAGTTCCCTCTCTTACAGTCAGAGAGGTGCCATCCGTATGTGTGATTCATTTTATGATTAGATTACAGATTTGACCAAAGGATAGGATAAAGGCCTCAGTATGTAAGGCAAGGTCTATTGCTGTGTCTCAAATTGCGTACTTCTTGTACACTTGCTCTCGAGTATACCAGACGGTGCACTAAAAACTGTCAAGAAGTTAAATGTGGAACTCTAGAAACTTTTCACACTCAAGGATTGCCATCTTGGCTACGCAACATCATTTACATAACCAGCCATCATTTTGGTTACTCCTGTAAACACAGTAAAACACAGATAAAAGTTATACATGCGTTTTATCCAGTGAGGGCTGAACTGCTGTATGCAATTTGACACAATGCTACTGTCGAATATGCATCGGGCTCCCTGCTCCACATTTACTGTACATGTTTGGAAAATATGTGACATTGATATAGAATAAGTAGACTTAATCCTCATTTAAAGGTAGGAGCGCAGGACAACAGACACCATTCTAACAGCAGACAGCATGTTCTGGGCTCGATGAGCCGCTTTCGTCTCCTCATGGGGGGGGGGGCTGTGTTTCACATCTCTGAAGGCAAACAGAAGGCAATCCCAAGGTTCACAGACCTTGGAGCAGTCAATGAGAGCCTCACTACAGAACTAATGAGGATTAATATCGTACACAGTGGAAGCACATGGTAAAAATATCAGGCCTCATGGGATATGGACTAAATATGACAAGCCCAAAGACATTTTGGCCCATAAGGATCACACAGAGGGATCTCAAAGGTTCGCCAGCTGAGGAAGTGCTGGGGGGATATATCTGAAAATAACCCGCTGTTACATTGCAACCCCTTCATACTATATAAATAGATAAAAGAAATAGAGATCATTCACTTAAGTATACCATGTCAAAATTCTGTATTGAAACTGATTGAAACTATTATTTTAGTTTTCTTTGTTTTTCAATGATAACGTAGCATATAAATACAAATATTACAAATTAATAAAAACTTTTCTTCCACTATAGGATTTCTGAATCAGGCAAAAAAGATGTGTTTTGCAAAAATTCCACAAATTTATATTAGCTTGCTTTTTATCATATATTACATAATGTGTAAACACTCAATGCTCGTGCACGGAAGTTGTGTGTGAAGTCTGAGAGCGTGTAGCTCCCGTAGCAAACTTTTTGAGAAATCAGGTTATGATCAGATGAGCAAGTTGATCACTCAAAGTTTATAGCGAAATATGATGTGGGGAATATAATGCCACTGAAGAAATCAAACACAAAGGCTAAAGTGCCATTGAATGAGAGCAGCGGTCTTTCGGGAGTGAGTGACACACAAGCAGCAGAGGAGAACGCCATGGAGAGCAGGGCCTCGCAGGTGAACCACTCGGAGCTGTCGGTACTAATACGCTCCATAATAAGAGAGGAGATAGGGGCTGCTTTCGAGAAATTCGAGTCGCAGCTTGATGCTTTAAAGGGTGAACTTGACTCATGTTGTCAGAAGCTCGGTGATATGGAGGAGGGGATAACCGACATGGATTGTAGGGTTGCCATACTAGAAACCGCAAATGGCAATCTAATGAAGGAAAACAAAGAGTTCAAAGAGAAAATAGAGAGGATGGAGATTCAAAGCAGGAAGTTTAATCTACGTGTGATTGGACTGAAAACGGACATTGAGAAGAGCGATCCCATTGCCTGTGTTCGGAAGTGAGCTCTCATGTGAACCGGCAGTCGAGATTGCATACAGGATTGGGCAGGGGACTGATTTGAGACCCAGACCTATGATTGTCACTATGCAGAGATATCAAGCTAAGGAAGCTATCTTGAAGCTGGCAAGAAGCAAGGGAGAGATTATTTTCCGTGACATGCGAGTGAAGATATTTCCTCATATTACTCCGGATATTGCCAGGAAGAGAGCCCTATTCAATGACGTCAGGATGAAGCTGCGCAAGGCTGAGGTGAGGCATGTACTATTGTTCCCCGCAATGCTCATCGTAACCTTTAATGGACAAACCAAACTTTATCGGGACTGTAGTGAAGCAGAGCATTTCTATAAAACAGTGATAAGCCCGGTTTAAGTTCAAACCAGAAATGAAGGTGGGAAATGACTGATTGACATGACCGGATAGATGGTATGATTATACATATAGGAGAAGAAATTAATTGTATTATGAAAATGGCAATTGTTGCAGTTTTGGTGATTTCCACAATTGTTTTAGTTTCTTGTTGGCCAATATTCACTGGTCTATGAGTTATCTACTCATTTATTTGAAGTTATTTACTTCATCATCTGCGAGTATGAATTTATGTTTATTAGATTTTGAATAGAGACAAATTTCAACTTGTCTCTATTGTTGTTCATTCCTCCTAAAATGTAATTTTGATGTATTGATTAGATCTAGTGTTGCGAGACATTACCATGAATCTATTTCACAATATTATTTTAAAAATGTTTGGGAGCTACCGGGAGGCTCGTCTAATTGAGCGAGTGTGTATGCACATTTATAGCAATCTATGTGCAGATACATGGTGGTTGAAATTGTGTTACATGTATGTTTTAGTTCAGCTCTCATTTTGATAGGAAGTGAAAAAGAGATAACATTTAAATTGCCATCTTAATGTTGAATAAGTTACCAAGTAAAGGGTTTAAATTGGGTCATATAAATATATGTAGTCTAAGAAATAAAGTGTCTGAGATAGAGGAAATATTATCATGTGGTATTCATTTGTTAGCAATATCTGAAACTCACTTAGATGACACATTTAATGACGCTGCTGTGGATATTGATGCATATAGAATATTTAGAAAGGACAGGAATGCATATGGAGATGGGGTGGCAGTATACATTCAAAAGCAAATACCAGCTAAAGTGAGATATGATTTGATGTCTGCTGATATTGAAGTACTTTGGTTGCAAATTAATTTACCTCACTTGAAACCTTTGTTGGTAGGATGTTGTTACAGACCTCCAAATGCAAACTTAATTTATTTAGACAAATTATGTGAAATGTTATACAAAGTTTGTGATCTTGACAGAGAGATTTATTTTATCGGAGATTTAAATATCGACTGTAATATGTTGCACTGTGCCCTTAAAAACAAGCTGCAGACAATAATGAATACATGTAACTTGGTACAAATGGTGACTAGGATATGCATAAAGAAAGATGGGTCAAAAGTGCAACTTGTATTGATCATATATTTACTAATTTTAGCCATGTATGTTCTCAGGCAATATCAATTCCAGTAGGGTGTTTGGATCATAATTTAATAATTATCGTGAGACAGACAAAGGTGCAAAAAGCTGGACCAAAAGTAATTGTGAGGAGATCAATGACATAATTTAGTGAAGAGTCATTTATACAGGATGTTCAAAAGATATGTTGGAAACATGTTTTTGAGAAAGTCGATCCGGATGATGCTCTTGATGTCTTTAATTTGTTATTTATGCAGGTGATTGATAAACATGCTCCACTTAGAAAACAGACTGTAAGGAACTTTAGAGCACCCTGGTTAGATGAGGAATTAAGGGATCTAATGAAACAAAGATATGATGCAAAAAATGTAGCTCTCTCATCAAGTTATGAGTCAGATGGGCAAATGTATAGAAGGTTAAGGAACTATGTTACAGCATTACATAAAAAGAAAAAAAAGTTGTATTATGGAAATGAAATTAAAGAGATAAAAGATCACAAGAAAAAACTGTGGAGTTTAGTGAATGGCATGATGGGCCGTAAGCCGAAATCCACCTCAACATGTCTTGAGGTGGATGGGACATTTTTGACAAAACCAGTACAAATTGCTAATCATCTGAATGATTATTTTCTAAGTAAAACATTTGAGGAGAAATATGAATCAAACTATAAATAGCAACTCCACATTTCTAATAAAGGATTTAATTATGAAAAATAAGAAGTGTACATTTAAAATAGAAAAAGTGACAATTACAGATGTTGAATGTCTACTAGGTAAATGTAATGATAAACCACCAGGAGTGGATAATTTAGTTGGTACATTTCTTAGATATGTTGCTAATTTTGTTGCAGAGCCTATCTGTCATATTATAAATTTGAGTATTGATAAATGTATTTGCCCACGGGCATGGAAAATAGTAACAATTATTCCACTTGCAAAAAATCCAGCTGGACCATTTTCTGGTACAAATAGCCGTCCAATAAGTTTATTACCAGCGTTAGCAAAGATAATGGAGAGAATAATTTTCAATCAAATACAAAAATACTTTGAAGATAACAAACTTAATACTGTGTATCAACATGCTTACAGACCTGGCCATTCCACATGCACTGCTTTAACACAAATGACAGATGACTGGAAGGGCGAACTAGATAATAGGAAGTTAGTGGGTGCAGTACTACTTGATTTTAGTTCTGCTTTTGATGTCATTGACCATTCTTTGTTGTTAAAAAAGCTGGAACAATATGGTTTTAATTTTGAAACGCTGAGGTGGTTAGACATTTACCTGACAAATCGAAGTCAAACTGGTTTTTTTAATGGAAGTCTCTCAAAGATAAAAACAGTCACTTGTGGAGTACCTCAGGGTAGTTGTTTGGGACCACTTTTATTTTCTATTTTTACAAATGACCTACCATTAGTGTTAAAAAAAGCAAAAATTGTAATGTATGCAGATGACTCAACAATATATTATGCAGCATCAACTACAAGAGAGTTGACAAATGTTATGAATAAAGATCTACTACTGATATCAGAGTGGGTCATAAATAATAAGTTGGTACTTAATGCGTGAAAAACCAAATCGTTATTAATAGGATCAAATCATCAGTTAAAAGGTGAACCAAAATTGCAACTACATTTGAACCATATTGAAATTGAAAGGTCAAGGAGACAAAATTGCTAGGTATAACCCTGGATCATAAATTATCTTGGTCTAAACAAATTGATAATGTTGTATGTAAAATGGGAAGGGGTGTGTCAGTTGTAAAAATAATTGTAAAATATTTGCCTATGGATGTCAGTAGACAAGTTTTGGATGCTTTGGTTCTGTCGCAGCTTGATTATTGTTTGGTTATATGGTCTAGTGCTGCTGAAAAAGATTTAAACAAACTACAAGTAGCACAAAATAAGGCAGCACAATGTGCACTACAGTGCTCCTACAGAACCAGAGTCACTGAAATGCTGGAGACATTGAAATGGTTAACTGTCAGACAGAGGTCAACTTAGATTTTATTAAATTTTGTCGGAAATATTACAGTGACTCACTCACCAGATATATAATCACAAAGGTTTATAGCGCAATATGCACAACATAACTATCAAACACGACATACAATAGAAGGAAGGTTTGTATTACCCAAATCTAAATCAAATATGGGACAGAAAACAGTCATGTACAGAGCCATGATCAGCTGGAACTCTTTACCGGTTCACATCATGCAGGAACATTCTCAAGTACATTTCAAAAGGTTGCAAAACAATTATTTAAGTATTATAAAGTAAATTTGAACTGTGCCTGTGGCTATGTATGCATATATTATGATCTAAACTTATTGGTATTTACTTTTGTTTGGCCTTAGGATGGCGATAATTGGATGACCATTTTAGTTTTCACTTCATTTCACTGTAAATTGCATCTAATGATGAGCTGTTTTGTTTTGTTTTAATTTTGTTTTGTTTTAATTTTGTTTTGTTTTAATTTTATTGTATGTATGTTTATGTATGTTTTGAGTGTGTGAGGACCCCAGGAAGAATAGCCAATGCTCATGCTAGTGCTAATGGGGATCCTAATAAAGACAAAGACAAAGACAAAAGTTTACACATGCAGTTTACCTTTAAGTTGCTCTTGCTTACTCTTTGTAAATTATATTTACCCAAACTAAAGTATTTTTTTCATTTATAACCTTTTATTTTCACAAAACCACATTGCAAAGTGCTTCACAGAAATAAAATAACAAGTATACCAAAACAATGTGTGGACGCCGGAGATGAAGATGCTACTTCAGCTACAGTAAATGGGGATTCTTAAAAAATTACACAGAACAAAAAACAAAAACATACAAAAACAATTTGAACCATGAAGAACGCAAAGATCACACATTATTCAAATGAATTAAAGTTCCACAGAAGATGAGCTTGGAAGCTAAAGGCTCTTGCAAAAATTATTCTATTGGAGACTCTTGGAACGACCAGTAATGCTTTCTTGGAGCGCAATGCTATGGTTCGGTTATAATGTACTATGAGCTTTTTAAGGTAGGAAGGGGCATAACCAATAAGATATTTGTAGGTGAGGAGACATTCTGACTGGAGACTGAAGAAAGGGCAGAGGAATGCCACTTGAGAGAAACAGTTCTTGTAGATATGTTAGGTAACTAAGGCTCTTCTGGGGTTCGGGGACCTGACATTAAACCAACATTAACTCTACTGTTTCTAGTAATTATGTTACAGGAAGTGAAGTAGAGTGTGGGGAACGCAACTGCAAAAAACCTCATGAATTTATGTTGAAGCCAGACCATGAAATCGACAGAGGTTGGAAGTCAGAGGAGCCTGGTGGCCAAGGCCAAGAAGATTCCACCCGGGGAGGTGGATTGCAGAACAAAATTATTCAGGCACATGGAAAACAGAACCTGCTGTCACAAAGCCTAGAAATGAAGGCAGTGACCTCCATCGGTGGAAGGACATTGCAGTGGTTACACCGGTGTGTTTTGGCCTGGCTGTTGGCACTCATTTACGCAGCTGGATGACTCTAGGACACCAGGGCCGGTGGGGTGGTCAGCCAAAGCTCCGACCTGCTGCCCCTCGCTGCGGCCCCTCGCTGCGGCCCCTCGCTGCTCTCCCCACAGACCCAGCTCACTGTCCCCCCCCCATTCACTGACACCCTCCACGGGTGTCCAGGCAGCGGTCCAAGAGATGTTGGTGTTGCAGTGGAACGGAGCCTCTGAAACCATACTGTAAATGAGGGTGCAAACCAGGGGTGTCAAACTCATTTTCACCGAGGGCCACATCAGCATAATCGTTGCCCTCAAAGGGCCAGATGTAACTTATAAATGTAACTAAATGCAATGTAACTAAATGCAATGTAAAATAAATGTAACTACTCCTTAATGTTAAATAACTCTGAATTTTGAAGGATTATTTGAATTATTTGAAGTATTAAAGTAACGTGTTATGGCAGGAAAGTTAAATCTGGTATATTCATTTTAATGTCACCTTATATATATTCATGTGTGTTAAATTTGAAGGGACAAAGTATATTTTTCCTCCCCAATATATTGAGGTGAAGTCTCTGTGTTTAGAGAGGGATGTGAGCAGGGGACATCCTAATTTGGGGATAGCTCCAAGACTCTGGAATGTTTCCCTCATAAAAGAAGAGTGTGCGTTACACATGCTTAGGGAAATCGGTGTGTTTTCATTGTAGTAAATATATGTGCTGCGTGATTACTGTTCAACTATACCTCTGTTTTTATTCTTTCATGTGTGGGTACTAAATGGCTTCAAACATTGTGGAGAAATTAGCTTAAACATGTTTTATTACTCTATATGAAATGGAAGCAGCTTTTATAACAGGGACGAGAGAGCTGGGGGAGGGGACATTCTTCTTAAGATTTTCAGCATGCCAATTCTCAGGGAAATCTACTTGTTTTAAATAGATGTGTGTGGTTAATTACTTTGTATTAATAATAACAGTAAAGGAAGCTGGAAATATGCAATGTGAAACCTTTTATTTGAAGTAAAGATGTGAACAATAGCTCAAATGGCTGAAAAGGCTGCAGGACAAATGAGTGTGTTCTCTATATTGGGCCTGTGTGAAGTTTGACTATTTGAAAAGCATCTCTAATACTGCTTAAGAGCATAGGTAATGTGTTCCTCGTTATTATTGATATGAAGGTAATTTACATGTATTTCGTATAATAATAATAATAATAATACATGGGACTTTTATAGCGCTTTTCATGAAACTCAAAGACGCTTTGACAGAGAATTTAAGAAAACACAACAAAAAAAAGACAAAGAAATGCAAAAAGAGATAAACAAAACAGAAAAAATACGGGGGGAGTGGGGTGGTCAGTGGTTGAATGCAGTGTTGAACAGGTGGGTTTTGAGTGATGTTTTGAATGCTGTGAGGGAGGAAGAATCTCTGATGGATTGGGGTAGTGAGTTCCAGAGGGTGGGTGCAGCAACGGAGAAGGCTCTGTCGCCCCAAGACTTGAGGTTGGTCCGGGTGGGGAGGGACAGGAGGTTGGCAGTGGCAGAGCGGAGGGAGCGAGTGGGAGTGTGTCTGTGGAGGAGGTCAGTCAGGTAGGATGGGGCCAGGTTATGGAGGGCTTTGTACGTCATCAGGAGGATCTTGTACTGAATTCTCTGGGGGATGGGGAGCCAGTGGAGCTTGATGAGGACGGGTGTAATGTGTTCACGGATTCGGGTGTGGGTGAGTAGACGGGCGGCGGAGTTCTGGATATATTGAAGTTTGTTGAGGATTTTTGCAGGTGAACCATAGAGGAGGCTATTGCAATAGTCCAGACGGGAGGTGATGAAGGCGTGGATGAGGGTTTCGGCAGCAGTGGGAGAGAGGGATGGACGTAGACGGGCGATGTTTTTGAGGTGGAAGAAGGCTGTCTTTGTGATCTGTTTGATGTATCTGTTGTAGGAGAGGGTTTGGTCAAATATGATGCCTAGGTTCCGGATGTGAGGGGAGGTTTGAACTGGGAAGCCGTCTATGTTGAGGGTGAAGTTATGGATAGGTGTGGTGAGCTTCTTTTGTCCAATGATTATTATTTCAGATTTATCGGAGTTGAGTTTCAGGAAGTTAAGTTGGAGCCAGGATTTTATTTCAGTGATGCAGTTTGTCAGGATGGAGTGGGTAGCAGTGGAGATGGACTTGGTGGAGATGAGAAGCTGGATGTCGTCGGCAAAGCAGTGGAATTGAAGTCCATGACGGCGGATTATGTGACCAAGGGGAAGCAGGTAGAGAATGAAGAGGAGGGGGCCGAGAACTGAGCCTTGAGGGACACCTTGGGGGAGAGGAGCGGTGGGGGATTTGCAGTTATTGATGTAGATGAACTGGTTTCTGTCAGAGAGGTATGAAGTGAACCAAGAGAGGGCAGTGCCGGTGATGTTGAAGGTGGTTTCAAGACGGGTGAGGAGGATGGAGTGATTAATGGTGTCGAAGGCAGCGCTGAGGTCAAGGAGGATGAGGAGGTTGAGGTTACCAGCATCGGAGGAGAGGAGAAGGTCATTTGTAATTTTGAGGAGTGCGGTTTCGGTACTGTGGTTTGAGCGGAATCCGGATTGAAAAGTTTCATAGAGGTTATTAGCAGAGAAATGATGCTTAAGTTGTGACGCTACAGCGCGTTCCAGAACTTTTGACAGAAAGGGTAGGTTCGAGATTGGTCTGAAGTTATTAGGGTTGTCAGGGTTTAGTCCGGGTTTTTTCAGAATAGGGGTGATAGCAGCTATTTTGAGGGACGGTGGGACGGTGCCAGAAGACAGGGAGGAGTTGATTGCTGTAGTGATGAGTGAAGAGAGAGTAGGAAGGCAGGCCTTAACAAAGCTGGAGGGGATGGGGTCCAGGGTGCAGGTGGCAGTTTTCATTCCTGTGAGGAGATCAGAGAGGTCAGTAGGGGAGACAGAGGAGAACTGGGACAGGGGTTGGCAGGATAAGGGGGGGCAGGTGGCTTGAGGGAGAGCTGGTGTGGTGGTGGTTAAGCTGCTGTAAATGTTGTCTATTTTGCTTTGAAAAAATTTGAGAAAAGAGCTGCATTTGTCTACTGTGAATGACTGAGTGGTGGTGTCCAGGGGGCTGAGGAGTTTGTTTATTGTGGAGAAGAGTGTTTTGGGGTTTCCGGAGCCAGAGTGGATTAACTGAGAGTAGTAAGTGGTGCGGGCATGGAAGAGGGCATCTTTATATTGCTGTAGGTGGTCTTTGTAGGTTTGAGAATGAATTGTGAGACCTGTTTTATTGCGGAGTCTTTCAAGTTGCCGGGCACGGGTTTTCATCAGACGGAGTTCAGGGGTGAACCAGGGAGCAGAGTGGGTGAAGGAAACTGTTTTGGTTTTTATGGGTGCAAGTTGGTCAAGGCAGGAGGACAGAATGTTGTTGTAGTAGTCAGTGAGATCAGAGGGGCTATGGAGGTCCACAAAGGGAGTGGTGGATATTTTTTCAGAGAGGGAGGATGAGAGCAAGGTAGCTGAGACAGAGCTTAATTTACGGAAGTTGATTTTGCGTTTTTGCTTTGGTGGTGGGGTGGGAATGTTGATGGTCATGGTGATGGCTAAGTGGTCGGAGAGGAAGAGGTCTGAGCCAGACAGATGGTGAAGGTTTAGTCCAGTCGAGCAAACAAGGTCCAGAATGTGGCCACGGTTATGGGTCGGAAAGTTGACATGTTGAATGAGGTTGAAGCAGTTAAGCATGTCCGTGAAGTCTGTAGTTATTGTAGAGTCAGTGGAGTCCATGTGGATGTTGAAATCACCAAGTAGGAGGACTGAGGTGGAGAGAGAACAGAGCTGGGTCAGAAATTCAGAGAAATCAGAGAGGAATGATGGGTTTGGTTTGGGAGGGCGGTAGACAACTGCCAGGACTGACTGTGTGTGACCAGAGAGTTTAAAAGCCAGGTGTTCAAATGAAGGAGCAGATGAGATTGGGATGAGGCTGGTTTTAATGTCCTGTCGGTGTATTACGGCAATTCCACCACCTCGGCCCTCCGAGCGTGGCTTATTTATGTATGAGTATCCATTGGGTGTAGTGAGGTTGAGTGAGAGATAATCCAGAGGTTGTTGCCAGGTTTCTGTCAGACAGAGAAAGTCCAGTTTATTGTCCAGAATGAATTCGTTGAGAATGTGACTTTTATTGTTGAGGGACCGCGTATTAAACAGAGTGAGCTTCATATTGCTTTGTGTGGTGAGGATTGACTCAGGTGTCATTGCCAGGGCTTGCAGACAGGGGGCGCGCTCGTCTGTATTGTTGTGATGACGTAGTCGAAAGGTGGGTGTGCGCTCAGCTGACCAGAATACGGGGATGGAGTGACCTGTGTGAAAGTAAACAAACTTGCGACCGGAGCCTCTATGGATGTATCTGGTTCGTTTTAGAAGTTTGTGGTTTTTGATGACAGAGATGCATAACGGTGTGGAATGGTTGTTGAGTTGTAGAAGTCTCGCAGCGGAGTACCTCAATGCCATGCCAGGCAGGAGAGACGGAGCGTTGAGTGGACAGGTGAGCCGGGCAGCCGCTAGCATTAGCAGCTAGCGGGTATCCTGCAGCTTGATGACTGCAGAGGTGCAGGCAGCTAGCTCCAAGTAGTCCACGGAAGAGGGCTCCAGGCCAGCCAAAGGCAGGACACGTTTTGAGAAGTCCGGGAATGGGGTGGAGGCAGCGTTGGAGGAGCTAGGCAGGTGAAGCCGGGAGGATCAGAAGGAGAGCAGGTGGAGCGGCGAAACGGAGCCGGTGTTTTCAGGTAGGAAAACAGGACACATCTCATTGATTCAGGCAGTGTAAGATTGACATAGATCTTAACTGGACTGGTCGGCTAAAAAGCTGCTAAGAAATGTTGAGGAAAGAGTAGAAAAGAGTAAAAAAGAAAAAAAAAATCCAGACAGAGAAGCAGCGAGCAAACGACGCCAGCGTCCTCTCACATCCGGTCATGATGTGATACAGTATATTTAGCCAACTATAACAACTATATCTTAAAACATATTTTTAACTTGTGTGTGGTAACCTGAGGGGGGGGAAGATGGCCACAGAGACAAAGAGCCATAAAGGGGAATGTGTATGTGCTGGCTGCAAGATGTGAAATAAGATAAGGAAACTTGTTGTTTAGAGCAGGTTCGTTCCAGACACCAAAAGGTATCTGGTTTTCGTCAAACTGAAAGAGACTTTTTGTTTCCGGGTTTCTTCTGCTGTGTCGCGCTGATTGGGTACGACAGGCCATGTGTTGGTCTCTCCCAATAAGATGACCTCTGGGGGAAACATCCACACACCTCCTCCTGTGTTTTTAGTATGAAAGCCTGTGTTTTCCTTTGGTTCGCGCTCTTGTTTCTGACTGGCCGTTCCTGATACGTGTCCTGAGCCCGGACTACTCTGCAGAGTGCTTCGTGATTCGGTGAAGTATTTGTATGTTCTTGCCATTAAAGCAGATTATTGTTTAACCCTTATCCTGGCTGCTTTGAATTTTTCCTTCTTTTGAGAACCCACTCATATAGGAACGGCGCGGAGCAGAGATTCTGCTCCAACAAATGGTGACCCGACGTGTCTGAGTGGGGTGTTTCGGGGAAGAGACCACCAGCAGCAAGCGGACGAAGAAGTCCAGGGATAGCACCTCGGCCTTTTCTGACAACTAAAAACAGAGCTCTGTAGAATACAAGGTAAGCAGATACCAGTTAAACTCAAAATCTGTGATTTGACCCTATTCAACATTTTAGAAGTTGTCGGAAGAGTGTACACAGTGTTTTTGAGATAACAATACAAATACGTGTTTTAGTTGTAAAGTAGGATATTGAGTTCCTGCAGCCGGAAGGGTATTGAAGTCCCTGGCTTAAAAAGTGGAGGTACAGAGTCCCCACAGTTATACTGTCTGGAGTAGTTAAATGGTAGTATTGAGTCTCCATATAAGACTGACTCAAAATAACAAATCCAAAGCTCGACGGGGCTGGAGATGAGTTATTTATGTTATAAGTGATCCAAAGGAGAGTAACGCAAACTTCAGAAAGTCATTCTGAAGTGACCGGGCCTCACTATATCCTTTGGTGTGTTGGGGTTGAATCTATAAAGCCAAACGTCACGATAAAGAGTTCTGTAAGCCTGGGTTACGACTCCATGTCAGCGTCACATCGTTGAAAGACGGTGTTGAAGCGCGCTGAGAGGCTTGCTAAACTTGTTGGAATAAACATCGGACAATAAAAGCTGAATAGACTGTACGGGGAATTTTTTATACATATAAAAGTGAATCAGCAAGTATTTCAGCGTAGGGTATTGAGTCTCTAACGGCTGGAAGGGTATAGAGTCCCTGGCCTAGTGGAGGTATGGGAGTCCTCACAGGCTATACTTGCTGGGGAAGCCAAGTAGAGTATCGAGTCTCTATCCATGGCTAAAGTGAATAACAAATCTGAGGTTCATAGGAACCAAAAGGTGCGTTATAAGTCTGTTGGGTTTAAACTCCCATTCTGTTGAAAGAAATATCGCATCTTAAAAGCTGGACAGACAGTAAGGAGGATATATTTCTGGTGAATAAATAGAATATATTACTGAACATGAAACAGCCTAAGTCAGATGAATAGATACGAAGTCATAATGAAGGGAGAATTTGAACGAGAGGAGCGTGAGTTAAGAGCTTACGAGAACAGTGGGTTCAAGCAGAAAAATTGAATAAAAAGATAGCAGAAGTGTTAATTGTTGAAAGAAGCCCCCTTCTCCTTCGAGGCTGAGAGCTGCAGCGGGGGAGAGAGAGGAGGGTGTCAGTATTTGTCTGTGAGAGTCCCCCCCCCTTTTTTCTTTCGAGAGCAGCAGCAGCAGCCCTGAGTGTGTCTGCTTGCTTTTTTCTCTAGTGATCTGAAGTTGGAGTGAAATACATAGAAAATTAACAGATCAAGGTGTGATTTGAAGTGGTAGATATATTGAAATAAATAAGAAACAATGATTTGCTGCTATTTAAACATAGTCTTTGAGAACTGATTGATACCGTTGCATTGCGTTGTGAATTTCATGGTATTTGTCTTAACTATAATGTACCCACATGCATGTGGTTTCTTTGTCCCAGTTCATTTTAAAGTCAGCCGCCTCATGGCTAAATCTATTTGACCCCATGAGTTCAAGAGTCATTCTGTTAGACCACCATCTTGTGAAAGACAAATCATTGTTCTTTTGTCACATTTTGAATTAGAAAAGAGTTCATTTTGCTAGATCAATTTGTCTATAAATGTTGTAGTGGGAGTTTTGTGTTAGCTAACATTTTTAGGAACGACAACACCAGGAGATGAGTAAACTCAAGAATCCGTGGAGTGTAAATACATTAAGAAAAACACATGTTTATACTCTAACTGTTTGCATATCATAGACAAGGAATTTAGACAATATAAATAAATATTCACTAAAAGTAATAAGTATAATGGAAAGTAGACATAGGCCTACACTTGAGTCAAATTATATTACTGTGATCTGATCAGTGTGCTCTGCAGGTTTACTATTGTTCTAAGTAACAGTGGGATTTAAAATATTGGAGAAAGTATGGAGATGTTCTTTCGTAGTGTGTGAAATATGTGATGCTGGAAACAGGTATTTCAATTTATGGAAGAAAATGGTTTCCTGAAAGAGTCAGGTTGGGTAGATATGTAACAATGGATGAAACAATTTATAGAGGGAGTTTTTGTAATATCATTAGTAGACATTAATGGTGTTGTTTAGATGGCATTTAGCAACTAAGACAGATAGTATGATTAGAAAGAGACAGAGTGGAAAGGGTTAGATTTATTTAATCTCAGTGTGCTAGATTTCTTATGGATAATGCGTCCCGGGACCTGGACTCCCCCTCTGAGTTAGAAAGGCTATGACCCCGTCCCGCCAAGCAGACAAAAGACCTAACCCAACAGGAGGCTCCTCCTTCTCCATCAAACAGACAGAGAACCAGAGCTGAACCGTCTCTACCTGAGGCATCCAGAACCAAACCGCTTGCTGACATACAGAAATACTATCATCAGTCCCTCAGACAGGGCATGAAGCTGAGCCACGAGATTTGGCACAGGAGCAGAGTGGGGGACATGAGAGCAGAATCCGCCCTCCATAAAGCAGCAGACAGACTGTAAAGGAGGAGATGACATGCAAAGCAGTGCAAAGAACAGTGGCATGATGTGGGCTGCCGATGTGACTGGGCCAAAGGCTGCCTAAAACAGTTACAGCGGATGGATTCAAGAGCTGATGGACTGAAGAGAAGACAGAATCAGAGGAGTTGGCATAGTCGATTAGAAGTGAGGAGGTCGGGGTCACGGCTTAAGACAACCAGGGGAGGAGAAAAGGAGAACGGGAATGAGTGAGTTTACACATAAACACACTTATTCACAAAACGCACATAGAAGACACCACATTTAAAGAACTTGAATTGACTTGATAAATAAGTAAAGATAAAAAGAGGTATTAACCATGAATTAATCTATTGGTAAATTCAAAATAGCAGTAAAGAGGAAATTATTAATGTAAAATGAGAAAATCATCCTAAAAACACACTGAGGGTTAAAGGGGGAGACATGAGGGAAATATGCACTACACTTTAAGCAGGGGGTGTTTTGGAGTAGCACAGTGTAGAACCATATTCTTCAATCTTTCCATCATATTAATAAATTATTCTTCAAGAGATTTTTATTCATGTGTGAATAAAGCAGTGATCTCATTTGTTACAATATTGATTTCACCATTGTGGCATAGTTATTACCATAGGAGGGCTTTAGGATGGAAACTGTTTTTAATCATTGATAGAGTAAAGGCTGATGGTTGCATGTTCGGACACCCAAGGTTCCACACACTGCTAAATAGTTTAACATTGTTTTTAAGTAGACCAGAATTGAAGATAAATGAGTATAATGAGCTATGAAATGCAGAGCTACACAGATCCTAGTAATGTTTTGACTTAAGATAATATTTATGTACACAAGTTTCTGAATTAGATTTATTAGACATTTTAATACTACTTAGTTGTAAATAAATTGCAGTAGTAGTAGTACTATTATGAAGTGAGTTTTGTACCAAGTTGCAGGAAATGTGGGAAGCAGCCGTCCCGATGACAAGTTAGAGATATCTGACTTAAAGTGGTAATCGTGAATTGATAAATGATGGCGCTCCATATATGACTGATTTTTGTAGCCAAAGGATACTGGCCTTTGCTGAAATATCAAAGTTTCTGCAGAGCACGACACATGGCCAATAAAACTGAGACCAAATGACCTTTGACCCTGACTGACAGTGTGACTTGAGAAAAGCACTATCAATGACTGACTCTGGGGCTGACCAAACTTGACTTTACAACCTGACAGAGTGAGTGTGAATGTATTTCTGCATGTGATCAGTGCAGCTGCATGATTTTAAAACAATGACTAACCAAGCATGTTTTTAGACTAACACATTATTTTGGAGCTCCATGGGAAACACAGGTTTCCTACAATTCCACACATTTGGAAAAACGCACATGTGACCCGTTTCTAATTCCCACAGGAGTTGGCGGTTTGCAAATGTAAAACTCAAACTAAAATCTAAAGATTCTGTTTCTTTTAGGACTGCCAGCTGGAAATGAACACTTATTGTCCCTGGAGTGTTTACTGTGAAAGATGATGGATATACTTTTGTGAATGATGTTTGGTATTTTCTTATAACCACTGGTTACCTGAAGATTTTCTTCCCATACAGGATTTTGTTACACATGTGTACATGTGTAAAAAGGGGGAGTGTGGGATTTTTTCATTTAGGGACTGGAAGAAACCTGCCGCCCCAACTCAGATGTTCAATCTGACCATTGATTGACAGTTTTAGATTTAACCTGCTCCATATCTGGGGATAAGATACTGTTTGATGAATGTTGACATGTTTCTAATATTGATTGAGTTATAACAGGTAACACAAATGCAGAATCAGTGGCCAAGGGGCTACTGAGAGAGGTAATTCCAGAATGAGAATGAGAAGGTGAACTGTGATAATGAAACAATTTTGTAATATTTCAACAGGTATTAAAGTAACTGAGGTTTGAACTGTAGAAAGAACATATTACAGTTAAGCTAAAACATAGTAATGTAATGAGATTTAATTTAGACAACATCTTGTAACTAGCCTGGTAAAGAAGTAAAAGCCATAGACTTTATTGAGGTACCATTATGGGGATACATTTAATTTAAATTCATAATAGAAAGACATTTGATGACAGTATGTTGGATTTCTGTATTCATTTTTCAGCTTGATAATATCCAAGCACTGACAGGTAGAAGCAGTATCACCAGGAAATTATTCACTTTGTCAGTATCATGATTTTAGTTGTTTTTAATCCATTACATTAGTGTGTTTCTTTACCAGAGACATTAGCAGTTCATATTATATTTAGATTTTAAATAGGATCTCAAGGATTTCATTTAAAATAACACAGATGCTTGTCAGAAATTCAGAGCTATTCAAATATGTTATTTAGTTCACCTGAAGATGTTGGGGTTTATTTTGTTGATACAGGCCAAGTATTAAGATTCTGAAGCTGCACTGGCAGATAGGAGGTCTGCAACTAATTTAGAAAACCTGTTCACAGACAGCTGTTGTTTTAAGACACCCCACCAACAGGCTCCAAGCAGCCTACCAGTGGTGGGTCAAACACCTGAGGGCCCAGAAGCCCTGAGCGTAGACTAGAGGAGTGGGTATCAGATTTCTCCACACAGGTTCCTGACGCCAAAAGGGGGACCCGAGGAGCAGGAGGCCGACACAGCGGAGTTCGTCTGGCTGAAGGTCGTCAGGCCTACGTGGCTCAACCCCAGGTTCTCCGGCCTCTACAGAGTGACCCAGAGGACATCTCATGCAGTTCGCCGAGTAGCAAAGGGGGACATCTGGTACTACTGGAGCCAGTGTGCGGCGAGGAAATCACCTGGAAGGACCCAGACACATCAGGACGGACCTGGCTATCGTCAACGAGGACATCCCTACAGCAGACGACTCGGAAGCTGGCGTCAGCGGACTGGAGGAGAAGGATCTCGCGGATATCCTTACAGCAGACGACTCGGAAGCTGGCGTCAGCTGGCTGGGGGACTTCTCGAGGCAGCAGAGGAGTCTACTTCTCTCTGATCAGATTAATCAGTTCCACCTTTGAAGGAAAGGCCGCATCTCCCCCTCCCTATCAGCTGCCCTTGTTGGCGTATTCCTTTGAGGGGGAGGGGGGCCCTGAGGATTCAACAACACGCAAGGATGCTGCTTTCTGGCACTCAGGCAACGACTCTGATAGTTCCTTCACTGACATGAAAAGTTGTGTTCTGTTCCCAAAGGTTTAATGAAGGGGGACAGACACAGTATTAAAGAAGGACAGTAGTTGTGTTTCAAATGTCTTATGTGTGTTGGTCTCGTGGGGCGAGACCAAAAGGGGGAATTGAAGGATTATTTGAATTATTTGAAGTATTAAAGTAACGTGTTATGGCAGGAAAGTTAAATCTGGTATATTCATTTTAATGTCACCTTATATATATTCATGTGTGTTAAATTTGAAGGGACAAAGTATATTTTTCCTCCCCAATATATTGAGGTGAAGTCTTTGTGTTCAGAGAGGGATGTGAGCAGGGGACATCCTTGTTTGGGGATAGCTCCAAAACTCTGGAATGTTTCCCTCATAAAAGAAGAGGGTGCGTTACACATGCTTAGGGCAAATGTGTATGTTTTCATTGCAGTAAATATATGTGCTGCGTGATTACTGTTCAACTATACCTCTGTTTTTATTCTTTCATGTGTGGGTACTAAATGGCTACAAACATTGTGGAGAAATTAGCTTAAACATGTTTTATTACTCTATATGAAATGGAAGCAGCTTTTATGACAGGGACGAGAGAGCTGGGGGAGGAGACATTCTTCTTAAGATTTTCAGCATGTCAATTATCAGGGAAATCTACTTGTTTTAAATAGATGTGTGTCGTTAATTACTTTGTATTAATAATAACAGTATGTGTAAAGGAAGCTGGAAATATGCAATGTGAAACCTTTTATTTGAAATAAAGATTCTGCAGGGAATATTCTTAAAGAACAATAGCTCAAGTGTCTGGAAAAGCTGCAGGCTAAATGAGTGTGTTCTCTATATTGGGCCTGTGTGAAGTTTGACTATTTGAAAAGCATCTCTAATACTGCTTAAGAGCATAGGTAATGTGTTCCTCGTTATTATTGATATGAAGGTAATTTACATGTATTACGTATATTTAGCCAACTATAACAATTATATCTTAAAACATATTTTTCACTTGTGTGTGGTAACCTGAGGGGGGGGAAGATGGCCACAGAGACAAAGAACCATAAAGGGGATGTGTGTGTGCTGGCTGCAAGATGTGAAATAAGATAAGGAAACTTGTTGTTTAGAGCAGGTTCGTTCCAGACACCAAAAGGTATCTGGTTTTCGTCAAACTGAAAGAGACTTTTTGTTTCCGGGTTTCTTCTGCTGTGTCGCGCTGATTGGGTACGACAGGCCATGTGTTGGTCTCTCCCAATAAGATGACCTCTGGGGGAAGCATTCACACACCTCCTCCTGTGTTTTTAGTATGAAAGCCTGTGTTTTCCTTTGGTTCGCGCTCTTGTTTCTGACTGGCCGTTCCTGAGACGTGTCTCACACGGTGGTAGAACCTGAGCAGAGTGCTCAGGTTTTCAGAGTGCTTCGTGATTCGGTGAAGTATTTGTATGTTCTTGCCATTAAAGCAGATTATTGTTTAACCCTTATCCTGGCTGCTTTGAATTTTTCCTTCTTTTGAGAACCCACTCATATAGGAACGGCGCGGAGCAGAGATTCTGCGCCAACAATTTGTTACTTATTCAAGTTACAAATATTAAATATATATTTGCATAGATGTAAAAAGTATGTTTGCTTGTTGCTCTGTTATTATAACATAAATCCTTTTAATTTGTCAGGTTATGAAACCCAAATTACTCCATCAATCAACAATCAAACTATCCAAGTGAATAAAGAAAAATAACATCAAACACAAGTTATGACATTAACTTTGTTCAAAACTTGAAATAACAAATAACTGTAAAACCAACAACTGTGAGCTGCTAAGAACATGTGTGAAAGATGTAGCATTTTACAAAAACAAATGGCTGCACACAGCCTTGCAAGGGGCATACATCCAACTAATGAGAGATGGTTTGATTACAGTAAACATTTGTCTGCATAAACACATAAAACCTGCAAACACTAAATACTTTGCTACACATATAAAGTACCGTAATTTTCGGACTATAAGGCGCACCTGAATATAAGCCGCAGCAGCTAAATTGAATGATGTGTACATATATAATCCGCACTGGACTATAAGCCACAGTGCAATAGTAGCTACAGAACATGTACTGTGCTGTGTAAACTGTACTGTATCAAGTAGCGTTTCAGACACACAAACTTTTCAACTTTCAAACTTAAACGGTGGAATCCCAGCGCACGTACCGGCAGTGATCTACAGCAGTGGGTTTCAACCAGTGGTACGGGGACAAACTGTCTCGCTCTCGTAATGTCTGTCTGTCTTGCTCTCGTTCTGTCTCTCTTACCACTCTCGGTTCCACTTTTACTTTTGCGCGCTACCTGTCTCACTCTTTTCCGGCCTCCAGCTTTTCCTGCTGGAGCCCACCGCTTAAAGGTGGGGGGCGCGGACCGGCCATAGAGCCCATAGAGTTAAAGGTGGTGGACTGTAACCTGTAAAATCCATAGATTTAGGAGGTCCCCTAGTGGCTGTTAGCTGTACAAATCCATAGATTAGCCGCACCGTTATATAAGCCGCAGCGTCGAAAAATGGGAAAAAAGGCGCGGCTTGTAGTCCGAAAATTACGGTAGTATGTAATAAACTCAAAATAACAAAATAAGGGTTGTCTCAGTCCACAACTATATTGGTCAAGTTTTTAGGTTAGTTTTTGATGAGGATATGCTGCCTTTCCTTGAACACACCATGTGGATCCCCTTTCCACCATCCTCATCCATTGAATTGCATTTTATTAGGTTTTTTAAAATGCTTAGCAATGTGTTTTCTGACCAGATGTCTGACACCGTTTTTCTGTGGCCAGTGTGTCAATGTCTGGTTTTAGGTCCTGTGCTTTAGCAATCCGTAGAACAGCGTGGAGGTTGTCGTCAGTGATGCGTGCTTGTTTTTGTTTAGATTCATTATTGAAAACATCTGTTCGCACAGATAGGTGCTCCCAAACATAGACAGAACACGGGCAGCATGAAGTCGAAGCTGTGGCATGAAAACAGGGGGCAGTAGACGGTAAAAGTCCTGGATTGTAGCATCCTGGAACTTTGCTCTCAGGCCACTATCGCTTTGAAGCTCTATTAACTCCATCTGAAGGTGTTGGGGTGCAGTGCACACGTCGGTGGTGAAAGGACTAGCAAAGATGGCAAATCCAGAGTGCTAATGATAATAATAATGGCTTTAATTTATAAAGCACTTCATATTTGCATTCAAATCCCGAAGTGCTAACATCGTAAAAAGAATAAAAAGCAATAAATAAAAATAAATAAGTGAAAAGAATAAAATAAGATAAAAGGGTGATAATAAATAAATAAAAGGTCTAGGGAAAGGCTCTATTGAAGAGGTGGGTTTTGAGGCCTTTTTTAAAAACCTCCACGGTCTGTGATGCTCTCATGTGGTCGGGGAGAGCGTTCCACAGACTGGGGGCAGCCGAGCAGAAGGCCCGGTCTCCCATGGTACGGAGCTTAGTCCTCGGGGGTTTGAGGAGGTTTGAGTTGCTGGAGCGGGTGGTCCGCACGGAGGTAAGGGGGGTGAGGAGTTCCTTGAGGTATGGAGGGGCTGTTCCATAGATACACTGGTGTGTGAGGACGGAGACCTTGAATTCGATCCTCAATTCCACGGGGAGCCAGTGTAGTGATTTCAGGATGGGGGTGATATGATCATATTTGCGCACCCTCATCAGGATCCTAGCAGCGCTGTTCTGGATGTACTGGAGCCTCTGGATGCTTTTCTTAGGGATCCCGATGAGGAGTGCATTGCAGTAGTCCAGCCTTGAGGAGACAAAGGCGTGGACTAGCTTTTCCTCATCAAACAGAGTGAGTGAGGGGCGGAGTTTGGCGATGTTCCTGAGGTGATAGAAGGAGTTTTTGCACAGCTGTTTAATGTGGGCCTCAAAGGTCAGATGGGCGTCCATTTTCACACCCAAGTTGGTGACTGTTGAGGAGAGGGTAATGTCCTGGCCGGAGAAGGTGATGGTCGTGATGGTGGATGACCGAACCTGATGTGGGGTGCCAACTATAATGGCTTCGGTCTTGGAGCTGTTGAGTTTCAGGAAGTTTAGCTTCATCCACGCCTGTATCTCCTCCAGGCAGGTAGTGAGTGTGGGTGAAGGCAGGGCTGCAGAGGAGGTAGGGTTGATCCTGAGGTACAATTGGGTGTCATCAGCGTAACAATGGAATGATACTCCATGTCGGCTGATGATAGAGCCAAGGGGGAGCATATAGAGTGTGAAAAGGGTGGGGCCGAGAACTGATCCTTGAGGGACACCACAGGTGACGTTGTGGGTACCCGACTCTGCCTCACCCAAGGAGACGTACTCTGTTCTCCCGGTGAGGTATGATGTGAACCAGTCAAGGGGAGAGTCAGAGAGTCCGATGGTGGAGTGCAGACGATGGAGGAGGATCCCGTGATCGACGGTGTCGAAACCTGCAGTGAGATCAAGGAGGATGAGGAGAGAGGGAGAGCCAGCATCAGCCGTCATCAGCAGGTCGTTGGTGACTCTGACCAGGGCAGTTTCTGTGCTGTGGCCTGAGCGGAAACCAGACTGGAACTTCTCAAATAGGTTGTTGGAGTTTAGGTGGTCCTGGAGCTGAGCAGCAACTATTTTTTCCAGCACCTTTGACAGAAATGGAAGGTTGGAAATGGGTCTATAGTTGGCCAGGACTCCCGGGTCAAGGGAGGGTTTTTTAAGACTAGGTTTGATGACAGCGGTTTTTAGGGCAGAGGGGACATGGCCAGGCTGGAGAGAGAGGTTTGCGATCTTAGTGATCATGGGGCTCAGGGTGCAGATGTATGATTTCACCAGAGCTGACGGAAGGGGGTCCAGGACACAGGTGGAGGGCTTCATCCTCCTAACGATGCCCTCAACCTCTTGCTGAGAGATGACCGTGAAACAGCGAAGAGGCTGGGTTGTCCCAGGCTGTGGGTCAGCAGTTGGAACTGGAGGTGCAGAGGGGCTAGAGAGGATGGAGCGGATGGTGTCAACTTTATTTTTGAAGAAGGCGGCGAAGTTTCTACACTGCTTCTCAGTGGAGTCGGAGTGTAGAGGACTTTGGGGTTTGAGGAGGTGGTTTATTGTGGAGAAGAGTTGCTTGGAGTTTCCAGTACTGTTGTTGATGATGATGGAGTAGTACTGGGATTGTGCATCTCTGAGGGACTGTGCGTAGGCCTTCTGGTGTTCACGATAGGCTAACAGGTGAACAGTGAGTCCTGAGGCCTTGAGCCGCCGCTCAAGGACACGCCCAGCTGTCTTAATTCTCCGCAGCTCGCCGGTGTACCATGGGGCTGAGCGCGAGAAGGTGACCATCCTGGTTTTGAGGGGGGCGTGTAGATCAAGGAGACTGTTAAGGGACTGGTTGTAATATGCCACTGACTCATTTACTGATGAGAAGTTGGCGGAGGAAATATGCTGGAGGTCCAGGGTCATGATGTCCGGGTTGATGATCCTCAGGTTCCTGAAGCGGATTTGGCGTTTGGGCTTGCTGAGTGGAGACTGGAAAAACAGCTCCAAAGAGATGGTCTTGTGGTCAGACACCCCCAGGTCATACACTAGCAGATTGCTGATGGGGGCGGAGTTTGTGATGACCAGGTCCAGCGTATGGCCCTTGGCGTGTGTGGGGACATCAACATGCTGTGTGAGATTGAGACAGTCCAGGAGCAGCAGAAACTCCGTGGCAAAATGGCAGGAGGGGGAGTCGACGTGAATATTCAAATCTCCAAGTATGATAATATTGGCAGAGGATGTGCATAGCGTAGTGAGAAGGTCTTGTATCTCTGGAATGAAAGCAGAATTGGGTTTGGGTGGCCGGTAGATCAGAAGTATTGTCAGAGCGAAGGGGGGTTTACATTTAAATGCAAGGCATTCAAAAGAGGACAATACAGGCAGGGGCAGGAGTGACAGTTCCAATTCCTTTCGGTAGATAACAGCTAGGCCTCCACCACGACCAGTGTTGCGGGCTTTCTCCAAGTAGCTGTAGCCAGGAGGGCAGGCTTCATTGAGTGTGGAGTAAACCTCTGGCTGATGCCAGGTTTCCGTGAGGCACATGAAGTCCAATTTCTCATCAGTGATGTGGTCTTGAATGAAGGATGCTTTATTGCTGAGAGATTGTGTATTCAAAAGTTCTATTTTGGCTTTAGAAGATGTGGTGAATCTCTGTAGGGGCCGGAGTAGGCTGTAATCCACTCCACGTTTTCCAGACTCCTTCGTGTGTGGTGGTCTCGCGATGCTCTCCGTGTATTCATGCAGCGGTCTCGCAATGTTTCTGGCGCGATTTGACCCCGCTGTAGCCGGGCTCTGATGACGCGTCAGATGTGCGACACGACGGCAGACAGAGTGGATGGATGGAATTTCTGCATCTCCGTGCTGGGAATATACAATTTGTCCTCTTCTTTGGCTTCGGTGGATATAGTGGTGCCGACGAAGAAGTCCAAGTTGTTTAATGACTGAGGTGCAGGTTGGAGCGTTGGAGTGGTTGAGACTCAGGAGTTGGGGAATGGAGAACTTCAACATAGCAACAGGTCGGGTGCCGAAGAAGTTTGGTAGCGGTGTTTAGCAGCGAGGGCTAACAGCAACGAGACAGCTAGAAGGCTATCCCGTTGGTATACCTCATGTCAGGGAAAGAAACAGAGGCTTGGGAGTCCGCCTGCTATCACAGTAGTAGCGGGAGAGAGGCAAGAAGTCAGCCGGAGATAGTCAGCGAGTTTGGGCGATACAGCAGGTGAGTTTGGGCGGTACAACAGGTGCGTCCCGACAGCCGTCGGGTCCAAAACCGTCAATGATCACGAGGTTTAAGATATAAAAGCACTTGTAAAACAGACTAAAAGTTTAGCCATGTAACTATAGCTTAAAAACAGATAAAATAGCTTAAAAGCAGATAAAATAGCTTAAAAGCAGATAAAAAGTAGGAGAAGCGGCGAACATACAAGCGCCAGCGTCCTCTCCCTGCTCGACGGGATACATCACAGTATCTTCACCTATCTGCGCTCTGAAGTCAGAGAAGCGCCGATCAAACTCATTCATCAACAGGCTCAGTTTGGTAGCTAACTGAGCACATGAGAAAGTACCGGGACATGAGGCTGAGATACTCTGACAAACAGGAAAGTGCGCAAGATTGTCCTGTTTCACTTGGCACATCCATAGGTCAAGTTGACGCTGGAAAGCCGTGATCGTGTCGGACATCTGCGTGATGACTTGTTTGCGTCCCTGCAATTTCTGATTCAGTTGGGCGAGATGCTCGGTTATGTCACACAACATAGCAAAGTCACACAGCCAATTTGGATCTGACAATTCAGACAAGGGTTTTCCTTTACTCTGCATGAAAAGAGCAATGTCTTCCCTAAGCTAAAAAAATCGTTTGAGGACTTTGCTCCTACTCAGTCACCTTACTTCTGTATGGTACGTCACGTCTCCGTGCTCCGAGCCCATCTCCTGCAATAACAGCTGGAACTGACGATGATTCAGGCCACGCGCCCGAATGAAGTTCACTGTCTTCATGACCGTTGTCACTATATCATCCATCCCCAGCACCTTCCCGCACAAAGCTTCTTGATGGATAATGCAATGATACGTTATCAGAGGCGTGTGACAGTTACTTTCTTGCATTTTCTCCTTCATTAGTCCAACCAAGCCCACTTTTCTTCAACACATTGAAGGTGCACCGTCTGTAGTTAATCCCACCAAGTTTTCCCAGGGCAATGCGTTTTTACTGACAGGTTTCTCCACCGCATCAAAAATGTCTCGTCCCGTTGTGGTCCCATGCAGCCCCAGGCAGCCACATCCAACAGCTCTTCAGTGACAGAGAGGTCCGACTTCACACTTCTAATAAAAATAGATAGCTGAGCTGTATCCGTGTGGTCTGTGCTCTCATCAGCAGCTAATGAAAAAGCTATGTAGCTGCGTGTCTCTTCGGCCAGCTGTGTTGCCAGGTTTCCTGCTAGTTCCTTAACTCGGTCCGCGGTAGTGTTTCTTGATAAACTGACATTTTTAAAAGTCTGTATCTGGTCGGGACACACCTGCTCACAGACCTTCAGCATGCACTGCTTCAAAAACGCTCCCTCTGAAAAAGACTTTGAAGCGCGGGCGATTTCTTCAGCCACAACAAAGCTAGCTTTCACTGCCACATTGTTTTTGGCTGTGGCTTTCGCGAACACATTCTGCTGCGATCGCAGTTTGCCTTTTAATTCTTGGGCAATTTGTTGTTTTTCTTGATGGCTAATTTTGGCATACTTAGCTCTGTGTTTGGTCTCAAAATGCCGACGTAGATTGTACTCTTTGACAACCGCCACCGCCTCATAACACAAAAGACATACCGGTTTTTCTCCTTGAAGCACAAACATGTATTCGCCTTCCCATCTTTCTTGAAACACCCTTCCATCTGCATCAATGTTTCTCTTCCTGGACATTTTGGGATCATTATTTGTATTTCTCAATTCCACTTGTTGGGAAAATCGCATCGATGTGGAAACACTGCAGTCTAGTGGCGGGATGCCGTCACTTCCAACACACTCTCACTCCATAAACGTCCAGGGGCGACGCTTGGTCAGGGTCTCGTGGCGTGCAGTTGTGACGCTCCTAGGCTCCTTCAGCTTCATAAAGGGACGCAAATAGCTTTCAAATGATTGCAATGTATTCCCATCTGCGGCGGGATTTGACGCTCATGGAAGCACGGCATTCGTTTGTGTCGGCTGCCCTTAAAGGCAATGTGAGTGTCCATTCCCATTGGATAACGGAGAATTGTACACCCGGAAGTAAGTATTCCCCTTACTGTCGATTAATTTTACAGTGATATCTGCACTACTCATCGACTAAAAAACACCAGATTATCCTTGTTAATTACACAACATTGATTGGTTTAAATTGTGTGCAATGCTTTTGTATTTTTCCCCTTTGATTCGGAGAGACAAATATTTTTTCGGAGTAAAAAATGGCAGAATACACTACACTACCCAGAATCCCCAGCTATCGTTTAGGAGCACACCATGTGCTCTGTTTGACAAACCCCGTGATTAGTTCTCAAGCTCTGTGATTGGTTGACCTCCAACTGCATTCCATATGAAAAAAGAAGTTTCGTAAAAGATAAAATCATACTTTATTCAGCAGTGCTTGCTTTACTCTTTGAAAGTCATCACATGAATGCATTGTAATAAATGGTTCGGCTGCATTAAATATATTACACATCTGTCATAGTTCTTTATTTTTATTTATCCACACGATTTTACAGAGATCGGGCTCAGAATAGACCGGAAACTATTCTTTTACCGTTCCGTTTGAATTTCACAATAAAGTTAGTCGTAATATTTTGTTTTGATATTATTGTTTTTTATTAACTACTAGACCGCTGGGTCATGTTAAGACCATCTTTTCTGTGTTGCTGTGGGTTTTTTCCATCGCTTTTGTGTTACAAATATCGAAACAATAACTAAATATATCCGTCGTAAACTAAACCAGAAACAGCAGTATATTTTATTTTGTTAACACTGTAAACTTGACAGCTTTTTAACCCAAACCACCTACTGGTTAAAGCACGTTATTACACGTTTAGAGTAATGCAATGCAGGTAGATTGTGTTGCTTTTTAATGACTGTTTAAAATGCCTTTTTCTTAATGTATTTTATTATTATTAACTACTTGTTACTTGTTGCTTGGGACGCTGCTATCGATATTATTTCTGTTCTATTGTGTAACTGGTGTTATCTTTATTGCTACCCCCGTCCCCGTCAATGTATAGTGTTGGTCCACAGCGCAAACGTATTAGTTTAACTAAATCCGCATCTAAAATTGTGGCATAGATAGCCTACGTTATATTCCCCTGTGCAATTCTCAATTTACTCAACAATAACACATAATTATCCTTGTGTTTATTTATTTGTTTGATTAATAAACACAAGTTGGAGTCCGTCAGGACCGAGGGTCGGAGCAGCTCATTTGCTTTAGAGAATATTACACCCGGAAGTAAGTATTCTCTCCGCTTCGCTTGACAAACCCCGTGATAGTCCTCAAGCTCTGTGATTGGAGAGTGTGCTCCGAGGGTTATGCCGAGCTTCGAACAGCACTTGAAATGGGATGGAACCACGGCAGACTGTCCAAAACTGGATTTGAACGGGTCCACCGCATCCCCCCCTCCCCCACCCCGTCCCCAGAACCACACATGCTGGCTATTGTGTTTCGCAACATGTTCTCTATCTATGGCACGTCTCTACTGGGAGTTGTAGTTTTAAAAGACGTTTTCGTATTTCCCATAATAAGAAGTTGCCAGTATTAAACTGTACATCCCTGGAGGTTTAGGGGATAGGAAACACTCAAATTTAAAACATATAATTAATAAATGGGTGGAAATTGCTTGTGCCCATAATGGGCAGCATTAATATATACCCACATGCCAGCTAAGGTCAGAAGAGCTTTATTTAACAGCTGGTCTTATGTCTGTGACCCCTCCTGTTGTTAATTGATAAGCCTGAAACATGCACTTGTCAAGGTTCAGAGGCACATTTTGCAAATATGGCAGTAGCCATCGATCATCTTAAGATAAGATATACTTTATTATTCCCAAGTTGGAAACATTTGCGTTACATCAGCATGTGTAACAGTTGTAAATATGCAGTGGTGTTTATTTGTAAATCATTTAGTATAATCACACAAATTCTGTGTTTTATATTTAATAATTCTGTGTTCTTTATTTATTGATTGTTCAATACCTGACAAGGCCAGAGATGAAATATCTACATACATCTTATAAGAGTATAATACATATGTATAATATCAGTTAAAATAAGTGCTTCAACATAGTTAACATTGCTGGAGGTATGCACAAATATTGATAGATGTCTTGTAATGCACTATTGAGGAACCTGCGACCCAAGTTTTTCATTCATTGCAGAACTACACCGTTTGTGAATATGATATGTCAATAAACCTTAGAAAATATTGAAATATTGAAAGGGATGTGCAAAATAGTCATTAAATACAGTCTTTAATTAACTATTAGTAGAGAATAACGAGTAATGAATATACTTTATAGGGATCCTATTAATATCTAATAATACAAATAATGAAATTCAATAACATGCTTTAACCACCAGGTGTCCCTTTATATCAGCTGTGCACCTTTATGGTGTAAATACAGCCTATCTATCAATTGGATCAAATATGAAAGTCAGCCGAATTAGTGTTGATACTGCAAATAGACGTATTGTGTGAAAAGAAATTTAAGATGTTGTTTAATTGCTGATATATTTATGATCCACGTCACGTTTTCAGTGTTGGCTGCAGTTCCTCATGTTTGTCTAGAAGTCTTCTCATCAGGGCTCTATAAATAGAGAACTACGGCAGATATGTCATATTTAATGCAGCCGAACCGTGTATTACAATGCCGTTATGTGATGACTTTCAAAGAGAAAAGCAAGCACACTCGGAATAAAGTATTATTTTATTTTTTTAAATGTTTTCGGTCTGTTTCTGGTATTTGTTCATGACGATGTGATGTGAGATGTGAGACTGGAATTGCGCAGGGGAAAATAACGTATCTAGGCCACAATTTTAGATGCAGATTTTGTTAAACTAATACGTTTGCGCTGTGGACCAACACTATACATTGACGGGGAAGGGGGTAGCAATAAAGAAAACACCATTAAACAGTTACACAACATAAGAGAAACATTTTCGATAGCAGCGTCCCTAGCAACCACCTTGGTAACAATGAAAACGTTCTATGGACGCAATTTCCTGAAGTAATCTTCGTAATAACGAGCAAACTAAAGATCATGCACACATAATCTGAAATAACAACTCATATTTCTCGCATCAAATGACATCAAAACGCATTTTAATAGCCAAACTAACTTTAAAATAGGCGTTTTCCACCGAGAATAAAACGAAGTTCGGCCATGTTTTTTTTCTTCTGCAATGGACGCCAGCCATTGGAATGAATGGAATGCAGTTGGACGTCAAACAATCACAGAGCTTGAGAACTAATCACGGGGTTTGTCAAACAGAGCACATGGTGTGCTCCTAAACGAGAGCTGGGGATTCTGGGTAGTGTAGTGTCTTCTGCCATTCTTTACTCCGAAAAAATATTTGTTTCTCCGAATCGAAGGGGAAAAATACAAAAGCATTGCCCACAATTTAAACCAATCAATGTTGTGTAATTAACAAGGATAATCTGGTGTTTTTTAGTCGATGAGTAGTGCAGATATCACTGTAAAATCAATCGACAGTAAGGGGAATACTTACTTCCGGGTGTACAGTTCTCCGTTATCCAATGGAAATGGACGCTCACATTGCCTTTAAGGGCAGCCGACACAAAAACGAATGCCGTGCTTCCATGAGCTTCAAATCCCGCTGCAGATGGGAATACATTGCAATCAGTTGAAAGCTATTTGCGTCCCTTTATGAAGCTGAATGAGCCTAGGAGCGTCACAACTGCACGCCACGGGACCCTGACCAAGCGTCACTCCTGGACGATTATGGAGTGAGAGTGTGTTGTCACTTCGCGGGTAACATAATCGGCATGTATTGTGGGAAATTTAGTTTTTGGTCACTGCACGCATTTGACTTATTTATTTTTAGACAATCAGACCTTTTAAGCTCTCGCGGACCACATAAAATGACGTGGAGGGCCACATTTGGACCGCGGGCCTTGAGTTTGAAACATCTGGTGTAAACAATGACGGGTAGATACGGCCGCCAACGCTGCTGTGATCTTTAAACATTTATTTACTCAAGCTTGGTATGCTCAGCCCTGGTCTCCCTTTTTTCTCCGTCACACACAGGATATTTTATACATTTAATTAAAAGCTGATGTGCACAATTCTCTTATTGAATATGCACTATGTTTCCGTCCCTTTAGTCAAGTGATATATTAAAGAGTATTCAAAAATGAAAAAACTGAAAAGTTGACTTAAATTAAGAGAATGAGGTTAGTTGGAAGCAGTGGCGAACCGTGTCTATCACAACTGGACCCCCCCCCCCCCCCTCTCCACGGCATTATAATGTCCGTCTTTTCACTGAATTGTCGTCTTGAAAAGGGTACTCACAACAATTCCGCAACAACTTCATCTTCACCTGTTGCACTTGTCATTTCAACGTTAAAAAGAATAAAACGGCATGAATTGCTTCGTTGCATTCATCTAGATCCTCTGTCTCGAGCCAGTTAACTAGCGGGTCGCGACCCAAAAGTGGGTCGCGGACCCGTGAGTGAAGAAATTTGTTTTTTTACATTTTAAAAAAAAATTAAATGTTCTTTTGGGGGGAAAAAGTCAAACTTTTATTTTGAAGGCCCAATTTTCTAACGCTGTGCATGCAGTAGGCGTTGAACTGGAAGTACCGGAGACCAGTAGTCACGTAGTGATCATCTTCTCAATAAAACATCTTTGCTGATGTTTCTTCGAGTCTTCTGGCCAATCAGAATATTGATTGTTGCCGGAAGTCCCCACGTAGAATAACTTTGCGGTAGAACTATTCTTTATAAATCCATGGGTACAACTTCAGTTAAAAATGAACACATAATGAAATATGACCCCCGGTTTGATGATTGACAGGTCACAGAAGAATGGCAGCTACCCTTACCCACAATTTAAAGTAATTCACACAGACTATCTCCTCTTTGCTCTTCTCTCTGTGAGGAGCAGCAAGCTGTCAGAACAAAGTGAAAAACAAACAATGGCATAAAATATTATTAATATGTCCGGTAGTAATAGATTTATTTATTTTCTTCTCAGAGTCTACCAGAATGCATAGTTTATGTTAGTATTTCTAAAAATCTCCTGGGGGAGAATCCCCCCAGACCCCTGTTCTGGGGATGGGTTTTCAGCTTGTGTGCATTTTTATGTTATACAGTTCAGCTTTGATTCCATCATCTCATTAACATGATTAACCTTTTTTTTTGTTCTGTGAAGGAATATAAGGGATATATGCACTGTACTTCACTTTAATTAATATTGTATGCTGAAAAGCGTATATTACAGCACGATTTTTAGTTGAGTGCTTCAAAATGTTGGGTCGCGATTTATTGACTAAGTAAAAAGTGGGTCCCGAGGCCTGACCAGTTGAGAACCACTGATCTAGAGTACCCTGGAACTGAGGGAAACTCTGAAAGAATACGCCCATTGGCTACAAATCAATATATGATTGGTTGATCAAACTGTCAGTCCAAACGTACGCTCTCATTCAGTGCAACGGCCAGGACATTCTATTAAGGATATAGAATACCTTGGTTGAAGGATATTCTACCCAGAGACCCAGAACCAGATATGATTGGTTGCTTTCTTTTCTAAAACAAAACCACTGAAATGCGTAGTGGTCTGAGAAGGACAAACAAATCAACGTAACACTGTAATATCACAGATCAACAACACAGATACGATTCTCATTTATTCATTCTATATGCATTTTATTTCTATAATTAAATCAATTTTTTGCTTGTTTTATCTGAGTGTTCCAAGGTCTGAATACCTTGAAGGCCCTGACGGTTCGCCACTGGTTGAAAGCAATAATATTAAGTTGAACCTATTATCTTTCATTCAAACGTAATATTATTGCTTTCAATTAACATTATATTATTATATGTAATTTTTTTACATATTAATACATTTATTTAAGTCAATATTTCCAATATTTTACAGTGTCTGATATTTATCTATCTACACTAAAACAAATATATATATATATATATATATATATATACATATATATATATTATGTAAACAGATAACTAATTAGTCACTGTTTAATTTGTGAGTGTATCTCCACTGATAAAACTCAAATGTGTTATGTCAACAGATTTCACATAACTGTATTAGCTTAGTTGAAAGCAATAATAGTAAGTTTAAATAAAAGTATACTACCTAACTTCTGTATTTACACACACTTTCTACTTTAAAATAACACAGGAACTTTTTTCTTTTGCAGTTTCCACCACAGCAGTTGGAGGCTTATTGTCTTCCTTTAAGGGAGAACTCTGTCACGTCCCAGATTGTGATCCTGGGTAACCGAAGCAATCATCTGATCAGATAATCTCCACACTTCTGTCGCTTAAGAAATCAAAATTGGTGCACTATAATGCAATTCTCCTATAAGCTCTTTCTGGCTGACAAATATTAATCTGGTGCATGTCAATAACACAGTCTGCCAATGGAGAATGCTGAAAGGTAAACTTTTGCAATCAGAGGCAGACAGGTGAGACAATGAGTCCTCCTTACTGGGGGGGGGGGGGGGGGGGAGGGTTGCTGCGACGTTAGCTCAGCTGTCATAAACACTGCTGTGTATTAATTGTGTTTCTGTCACACACAAGTTAATTACAACCGCCCTGGATGAAGCTCCCCTCTCCTCTCTTTGTGTCACATTTAATTTTATTTCACCAAACATTTAAATAGGTGCCGCGCCTGTTGTCTTTGTAGCTTTGGATCACTGTCATTCTGCCAAACGAGTGCAACAAATGCACTCTCCTCCCAGTCCCGTCCAACCGAAGCTGTGTTTCACATCGACACAAACTCAATTATTGTCAGTAATTACAAGTATCTTGGGGTGTTTGAGTGGAGGCTGAATTACAAAAGCTGCAAAACATGGATTAAATAGCTTGAGCTCTTGATGGGAGGAGAGGGAGACGTTAAACTGTCTCTCAGATTCAATTGGCCTAATGTCTCTGCAGCCGGTGGTCCGGCCAGTGGAGGCTGCTGCATTGGAAGTGTCTTTGTGGTCAGTTTGAATAAAAATCTCCTGGTCTTTAAGTCAGTATGGGGGTCAGCTGCTTCAGGGACAACCACATTTGAGAATTCAAATGTCCAGCCGTTGGTCTTACACACTGAAAACATTATAATTAATAATAATAACCAAAATGTTTGGGATTTACATAAAAAAAAACTGTAAATGAAACATTAAAATCCTGTTTACTCAAAAATATTTAATCGTCAAAGTCAACTTTATTGTCAATTCCTCTGTGTGTGTGATACAGACAGAAAGATGGAAATTCTGTTTTCTCACCATCTCAAAGAATAAAAATATATACAAAAGATATACTGTACATGTATATGTAGTATATAAACATACATACGCACCTGTACACCATGTATATACACACGTACATACTATACATCAGGGGTGCTCACACTTTTTCAGTTTGGGAGCTACTTTTAAAATGACCAAGTCAAAATGATCTACCTACATAAAAAATGCTAAACATATATTTATTTATATATATATATACTGAGTATACCTTATGTTGGTGTACCTTACATAAGTGCATTCACCTGTATGGCACAATACAACTCAGTACATCTTTGGTCATTACCTAAATGTTATACCCTTTCTTTACTAGAATTGTATAAATTGGAAGGCTAGCTAGGTGACCTTGCATGCGCGGTGAACTGCGTGTTAGAGTTTTTTTGTTCAATGCCATGCGATCTACTCACACTACCCCCTGCTACAGTATACATCAGTGTTGGGCAAGTTACTTCCAAAATGTAATACAGTACATATTACTTATTAATGTCTTTTGAAAGTAATAAGTTACATTACAATATTAATGTCTCTAAAATGTAATGAGTTACACTACTTTGGTTACTTTTTAGTTACTTTCACCAAAATAACCGCAAAACAATGGCTAGGTATTTTAAATGCTAAAATGTAGTTTAGTGCAGATCATTATACATCCAGTGAAGGGCAATGTGGTATAGCATAACAACTGTGTCCTTAAGGCTACAACTTGTATTACACGGCTTAGTTGAATACTCGATTCTGATTGTAAATTCTTAACATGTGAAACGTTGTTAATCCAGTACAGACCACTGTCAAGGACTATAATGAAGGTTTCTAAGGAGGATCCAGAAAGAGAAAGGAAAAGAGGTTAAAAGACGGAGCGCTGGACGTCAGATAAATCACCAGAAGAAGGCAGACAGGAAGTAAACAATAACAGGACACGGAATGGGCTCTGTAGTTTGTTTAGTATATGGCCCTGTACAGGCCCGGTTCCAGAACAAAATGACTCAGGGTGCCTCTGAGATTAAAGGGGGCGCAGCAGTAGTAGGTTTACATGAGCAATAGTGGCCGGCAACAGCAATGAAAAATAGCATTGATGGTCCCCAATGAACAGATTATGGCATTTGTTCTGTTTTGAAACCAAGCAAGTGAGAACATTTCAAGTGAGTTAAACAACTCCTTTAGGGAAAACAACTGTAACAATGCAACAGCCGAAGGTTTACAATGTTATCATTTGTTATCACACCGACACACAATCTAACAACATAAAAAACAAAAATGATCAGTCCATTCATTCTTTGGAATATTGAATGTTGGTTTTTGTCCCTGAACTTTTGACTTGTGTTTCCTCCATATTTCACCTCCTATGCTACGCTTACATCATGTCTGCAGATTGCACAGCTTCCCTGTAGTGCTCATTGATGGAGAAGTGCACTCTGGGGAATCAGAGGGAACTCCTGGATGACTTTAGCAGATGTAGATCAAAGGGTCTCTGAGATCCTGCAGAGGAAGTCCACTTGTCATAGACATGAACGTGTCTATTTTACTGCACCAGGAACTCTACTGTATATCCAGCAAAGTAAAATCGCACATGAACCCAGCAGGGATACACACACACACACACACACACACACACACACACACACACACACACACACACACACACACACACACACACACACACACACACACACACACACACACACACACACACACACACACACACACACACACACGGTCTGTTTCTGGGTCTGTAAATGATGGGAGTTCATGGCTTTGAACTGGTGACACTTGACAAATAACTTCAGATTTGAAATGTGTTTTTTGCATTTGAATGTTGCTTGACATTGTCGAGTATGTATGCTGGAGTATTTTATATATTTGATTAATATAACGATCACAGGGTGATCTTGTATGATGTTGTATCAATAAAACCAAGTTCATATAAAACATTAAGACATTTGAAATAATCTTGAAATAAAACTTGCTCTGCGGGTAAAAACATTTTCTTTTGTAAATATACATTCATTTTTATATCCTGAAACCTTTTGGCTTCAAAGAAATAATTTGTAAGAATGCATCCAGGTTAAATAACCAGTGAACTGTCAGTCTACTTTGTTCTAACGATATCAATGAACATTTTCTGTATATGTTTTAACTAGGGCTGTCAAACGATTACAATTTTTAATCAGATTAATCACAGCTTAAAAATGAATTAATCATGATTAATCACCATTCGAACTATGTCCAAAATATGCCATTTCTTTATGTATATTGTTGTAGGAATGGAAAGATAAATGAAAGAAGGCGGATATTAGTGATGGCGAGATGAAGCCTTATGAAGCTTTGAAGCTTTTCAGCCAATTGGTTCGCAAAAGGGTTCATCTCATGAGGCTTCATCATGGGCTTCATTTGAACACAAACCCCCTGTTGGTCAAAGTGTGTAAAACAGGGAGATTGGACAACTCAATAGTGTGCTCTTTCTCATACCGAGTTCCCAATGAGTAAAGCCTTAGAATAACTCTAAACAACGTACATAAAATCATATGTTCATGTTAACAATATTGTTTTTATTCCAGTTGATTGTGATTGAAAAGCCTAAGGAGGCTGGTAAACATTGCAAAAGAGGGATTTGTATTCCTTAATAATATTCATACACTTAACCATGTTGTAGCCTGAGAAAGGCTAAACCATATAAAAGAATACAATTATTAACTACATTATCTCATTTAGCTGTAGCTTTTATAAACAACAAAAAAGACGTATTGACGAGTCGTTGAACCAGGGACCCTACGGTCGTGAATCAACTGCTTTCCAGCTGAGCCACAGCACACACACTGAATCTCCCTGAAAACACTGTAAGATATTTGTTCCTGTATTTATTCATTTATTTATTCATGTTTTTATTCCTACATTTATTTATGCTTGTATCTATTTATACTTATGAAATGTTCCGACCTCTATATAAGTGAGGGTCTGAGCTCTTTTAATTCCATCGTGTCACCAGCGGGCCCGGGTACAGGAGGGGTAATATGGTTCTTATTATGTCACCATGGGTATTATGAGCGTTGTGGTTCAACGGTTCAACCCATAGATATATATCAACACTAGATGGCTCATGGGAGATTTTCTAGCGTAGCTCACCAGCCGCCATCTTGCTACAGTCAACAGCTACTCTGGTACGCGGCTATGGTAGCTGTTGTAAGGTGAGTGATCTGCACAAAAATACTCTTAAATCGCTGAAATCTTGACTGATTTAGAAACGGTTGGGTTTATTATAAACATTATTAGCATGGCTATGATAAAGGATGATTGGACATGTTGAAATTGCAGCTTTTCTTTGTGTATGTGGTTGTATTTATTAGCTGGCTAATAACAAGAGGCTGTGAGTGAAACCTAGAATTACAAAGTTGACCCAGCAACTTTACACCAGTGGGAGAGGCAAAACTGCTCTTTCTTTTCAACATAACTTAAGTTACACATGATTTCTTCCAAGTGGTTTGGCTTGTTAAAAACATCTTACATTTTAGATATATTATGATACAGGAAATTGCTGGCTTTGTGTTTACAGACTATTGCCTGAGTTTTGTGCAGCCTACGGATGCTCTAATCGCCGCTGTCTGCAAACAAGAACCCGTGGAATCACCTTTCACGTGTAAGATATGACAATATTAGGACTATAATTAGGATAATCGTTAATTACTTAGTGGATGTATGTACATTACAAGTCCTGCTACACAGGATCAGTGGGGCTATGTGAGATAATAGTATTGCAAGATTGATGTTGACCCAGCCTCTTTAGAATATGTTGCTACCATTTCTTTACACAATTATTTAATGTTTCTTTTGGACACCTTTTTTATAACTCTTAGTGTGGTTGTCTTATTCTTAAAGTATACATTACATACATACATACACACATACATACATACATACATACATACATACATACATACATACATACATACATACATACATACATACATACATACATACATACATACATACAATTACCCCAAACATATGATAATTTCGTTGTGTATTTTTGTCCTTACCCTTAATGTTAAAGGAAAGAAGGGAGGACAATGTTGACAATCATTTATATATCTGGCTACCTTTCTCATGTTTTTAAGGTTTCCCAAAACAGGAGAGAGGAGGAGGCAGTGGGAAGTTGCCCTAAGAAGGGACGGTTTTGTTTCATTGGGGACACTGCTCTTGATATATAGATTGATATATAAATATGTGATTAAATGTCACACTTTAGTTTTTCTTTCTGCAAGTTTAGGAATAAATAATGTGTTGTGTATTACAGCACATTTTAAACACTCAAAATGTCTTTAATTATGTTTATTTTAGCCGGAAGCAACAAGAAGCACAACCACTTCAAGAAGAGCGGAAGATGAACCTCAGCCTAATGTTGTGAGTAATAATAATAATAATAATAATAGATTTAATTTGTTAGCGCTTTTACAGGTGCTCAAAGACGCTTTGCAGATAATAGTGAAGAGAAAAGAAAAGAGAAGAAAGGAACAACAAATAAATATATAGTTAAAGTCAAATAATACAAAAACAATAACACATTAAAAGCCAGATTGAAGAGGTCAGTTTTTGTGAATTTTTTGAAGGTGGTGAGGTTGTTGCAGTCTCTGATGGGTTGTGGGAGTGAGTTCCAGAGGGAGGGGGCAGCGACGGAGAAGGCTCTGTCCCCCCAGGTCCGGTGATTGGTGCGGGTGGGGATGAATAGGAGGTTGGCTTCTGATGAGCGGAGGCAGCGGGAAGGGGTGTGGTGGTGCAGCAGGTCTGTGAGGTAGGGGGGGGCGTGGTTGTTGAGGGCTTTGTAAGTAATGAGGAGGACTTTGAAGTGGATTCTTTGAGGGACGGGGAGCCAGTGGAGGTTCTGGAGGATGGGAGTGATGTGGTCTCGGGAGCGGGTGTGGGTGAGGAGGCGGGCAGCAGAGTTCTGGATATGTTGGAGTTTATTGAGGAGGTTGGATGGTATGCCATAGAGGATGCTATTACAGTAGTCGAGTCGTGAAGTGATGAATGCATGAATCAGGGTTTCAGCAGCAGAGGAGGAGAGTGATGGGCGGAGACGTGCAATGTTTTTGAGGTGGAAAAAGGCGGTCCTGGTGATGTGATTTATGTGGTGGTTGAATTTGAGCTGACTGTCGAAAATGACTCCGAGGTTGCGGATGTGAGGGGGGGAGATAGAGTGTGGCTGTCAATGGTGAAGTTGAAATTCTGGATGTCTTTGATACGGGATGGGGGGCAGATGATGATGATGTCTGATTTGGCACTGTTCAGTTGGAGATAGTTTGTTTGCAACCGCTTTTATTTCTGAGAGACAGTTGGTGAGAGTGGAGTATGTTGTGGGGGTGATGGTTTTTGTTGAGATATAAAGTTGGATGTCATCGGCGTAGTGAAATTGAAGGTTGTGGCGACTAATTATTTTGCCAAGGGGGAGCATGTAAAGGATGAAGAGGAGGGGGCCAAGCACCGAACCCTGGGGGACGCCTTGGGACAGAGGAGCAGTGGAGGAGGCGCAGTTGTTGATGTTGATAAACTGATGTCTGTCAGTGAGGTAGGATTTCAGCCAGGAGAGTGCAGTGTCAGTGATGTTGAGTGATGATTCGAGGAGGGACAGCAGGATGGTGTGGTTGATGGTGTTGAATGCTGCAGTGAGGTCGAAGAGGATGAGGATGTTCAGGTTGCCGGAGTCAGAGGAGAGGAGGAGGTCGTTTGTGATTTTCAGAAGAGCTGTTTCTGTGCTGTGTTTTGATCGAAAACCGGATTGAAATGGCTCAAAGAGGTCATTGGAGCTGAGGTGGGATTTCAGTTGTGAGGCAATGACACGTTCAAGTATTTTTGACAGAAAGGGGAGTTTTGAGATGGGCCAGAAGTTGGACATGATGTCAGGTGTGAGTCCAGGTCTTTTGAGAATGGGTCTGACAGCAGCCAGTTTGAGAGAGTGGGGAACTGATCCAGATCTGAGGGAGGAGTTAATGATGGTGGCTGGGAGATGGCAGGGAGGCTCTCTTTAACACATTTGGAGGGCATTGGGTCAAGTGTGCAGGTGGAGTTAATTCCAGTCATGAAGTGGGACAGTTGCATGGGGGTCACAGGGGAGAAGTGGGACAGGGGCCGTGAGGCGAAGGGGGGGGAGCCAGGAGGGGAGGTGGGGGGTGCTGATGAGGGTGTCAGATTGCTGTAAATGTTGCTGATTTTGGTTTGGAAAAACGAAAGGAAGGAGTTGCACTGTTCGGTAGTGAAGGACGAGGTGGCGTTGTCACAGGGTTTGAGGAGTTTGCTGATGTTGGAGAAGAGACGCTTGGGGTTGCTGGAGCCAGACTGAATGAGTTGTGAGTAGTAATTAGACCGGGCTGCTTCAAGTGCATTACTGTACTGCTGGAGATAGTCTTTGTAGATTTTACGATGAACTGTTAGTGTGGTTTTCTTGTGTTGGTGTTCAAGTTGACGTTTCCTTGATTTCATTTGGCGGAGTTCGGGGGTATACCAGGTGGTGGAGTGTATGAAAGAGACATTTTTTGTTTTTGTGGGGGCCAGTTCATTGAGACAGAAGGAGAGGGTGCTGTTATAATAGTTCAGATGGGTTTTCAGAAAGTGGGGGGGGGGGGGAGACAGACATCTTGCAGGTAATGGAGGCAGTGATTGGTGAAGGTAAGATGGATTTGAGGTTTCTGTAGGTTATTGTGCGTTTTGCTTTTGGGCGGGGATGGGGATGTTGATGTCCATGATGATGGCCAGGTGATCAGAGACGTGGAGATTGAGGCTGGACAGATGATGGATGGTGAGACCAGTGGAGCAGACCAAGTCCAGGATGTGACCACGGCTGTGTGTTGGGAAGTTGATGTGTTGAGAGAAGTTGCAGCAGTGAAGGGTTTCCTTAAATTCAGAGGCATATTTGCAGGTCGGGTCGTCAACATGAATGTTAAAATCACCTAAGAGGAGAACAGATGGGGATATGGCAGAAAGCTGAGTGAGAATGTCAGAGAGGTCGGAGAGAAAGGAGGGGTTTGGCTTCGGGGGACGGTAGATGATGGCTGTGACCAGGGGAGTGGGACCAGAGAGTTTAAAGATCAGGTGTTCAAATGAAGAAGCATCAGGGATGGGGATTATGGTAGCTTTTATTTCCTTTCTGATAATAGCAGCTATACCACCACCCCGCCCTTGTGGGCGAGGTTTGTCAATGTATGTGAATCCTGCTGGGGTGATTTGATTTAAAGAAAAATAGTCCAGGGGCTTTTGCCATGTTTCGGTCAGATACAGAAAGTCCAGGTTATTGTCTTTAATGAATTCATTCTAATGTGGCTTTTATTGTGGATGGAGCGTGTGTTGAGCAGGGCTGCTCTGAGGCGACGTTGCATGGGGGGGGGGTTGTGTGGACCGGGGGAGTGGAAGGAGATTGGTCAGATTCACATGTTTTTTGTTGTGATGGCGTAGTGTGGGCGCGTGACAGGACCGAATGGACGGGATGGAGTGTGGAGACGTGGAATGAAATAAAAACTTAAGGCCAGAGCCTCTGTGTGGAGGACGGCGTTTGCGGAGTATTTCATGATCTGCGAGTATGTCCATGCAGTCCGGATGCAGGCGGTTATTAAAGGAGTGGAGATCTGACAGGGAGTAGAGCGGCAGCATGACCCCGTGAAGTGGCGCTAGCACGGAGCTAGCTAATGCTGGGGACCCGGGCAGCAGAGACCAGGAGCCGGATGACCGTGGAAGAAGGAGCGGTGTGAGTCCAGATAAAATGAGAGTGATAATCCACAGCATATCAGGAGAATGATTCCAGTGGTTTCCGGAGGAGAATCGTAGGAGGGGCTGACAGCCTGGTGCAGAGTAAGAGCCGGGTGACCAGCCTACTAGCTTGTTAGCTAGCTTGATAGCCACCGGCTGTATAGGCGGCAGGGAGAGACGATGTCAGCGGGGAAGCCGGCTGATCGCAGCGGGATGGGAAGACCCACACGAGCCGCGGAGTTAGGGTGGAGTTAGGGTGGAGTTTGGGTGGAGTTGGGGTGGAGACAGAATCGTTAGCTCAGCAGACTTCTGGGAGCCGAGGAGCATCTAGGTAGCAGCCTGCTAGGTCCGATAATGCTAGCTAGCTAGCGGGCTAGGGACCGATGAGCAGGAAAGAGCCAGCAGGTAGGAGATGACAACACAAAGATCTGTGTCGATTCGATATAGAGAAGCTGCTATTTTTGCTGATGACTGACGTTTCAAAAGTAGAGAGCCAGACAGGAGAGGTTCTGATCTGGACTAAAGAACAATATTTGGGGCGGAGGAGCGGCGAACAAACAACGCCAGCATCCTCGGCGACCCGGAAAAAAAAATGTGGCCAAGACCAGAGAGATGGTCATTGATTTCAGGAGGAAGAGGACGTCTCCTCTACCCCTGTGCATTCTGGGAGAGGGTGTGGCTGTTGTGGAGGACTACAAGTACCTGGGAGTGCACTTGGATAATGGGCTGAACTGGAGGATCAACACTGACACTGTGCACAAGAAGGGGATGAGCAGACTCTACTTTCTGAGGAAGCTGAGATCCTTCCACATGTGCAGCAAGATGCTGGAGATCTTCTACCGGTCTGTTGTAGCCAGTGCACTCTTCTTTGCTGCGGTCTGCTTGGGGGGCAGCATCAGAGCCGGTGACACCAGCAGGATCAATAAACTGATCAGGAAAGCTGGGTCTGTCATCGGCATCAAGCTGGACCCCTATGAAGCTGTGGTAGAGAGGAGGACACTGAACAGGCTGTTGTCCATCATGGATAACCCCACCCATCCTCTCCACCTGCTGCTGGACAGTCAATGGAGGTTGAACCAGACCCTTTCTTTTTAGAATAAAATGTGGGGTATCTCTAGGGTCCATTTGGTGTTTTTTCTTTTCTGTTGCTTCAGCATATGAAACTTTGTATCTCTCTGCCTCCTTTGCCTTTTTCTGCACTTCGCAGCCCTGATACGCAGCACTATGTTCCCCACACGTTTATGTTTGCTCAGTCTGTCTAATAAACCCATAACATGGTTGTGAAAGAATACCAAAGCTGAGGCTAGACGATGATTGATTGTTGGTGTGCCATGTGTCACCGTGTGTCTTATTGGTTTTGTGTTATACTGTATTTTATTGTGTGCAGCTGGTCCTTATCTCCAAGACACATTTAAAACAAAACAACCTTGAACCTTGAAGCCCCATCTCTCCCCACCTGCCCCTGCTTCCTACATCCCCTCCACACCAAGTTGTTCTTCTTAATAATAATAATACATTTATTTTGGGGGGCCGCCTTTCAGAACACCCAAGGACACCTTACAGGGCATAGGGGCAATATAGGAAACAATTAAAACAGTGGATTTAGTGAGATATCAGCCGGGGTAAGACAAGACAAACAACAGTAAATGGACTACAGAAGGACACAAAAGGACACAGGGTACAGTTTATATTATTCTTGGGCTTTTTTCGACTACAAGAACTCAGCGCACCGTGCTATGAAGTGGTAACGTATTTCAAAGGTTCTGGATTTGTTTACAAATGTAGAAACTAAATACAAAAATAGGACGTTATGAAGATCTGATTTCAAAAATAATTGTTATAAATGAGACAGAACTGGCCTGTCTGTGAACTCATTTTATGTTGGTTTGATTCTTCTGATAAAGGTGTGAATATCTAAATAATATACCACCATATGCTATTGTCATTAGTTGTGTCCCTGTTCTTCAAGCTAATGCATTGCGAAATTAACAACTCTTGTCTTACAGAGTGGTAAGATGAGACCAATTTTTATATATAAAATATAAATATATTTTAATCGCATTATTTATTTTAAATATTAACAATATAATAAATTAAATGGAAATATATACACCGGCAAATATTTAATATAAATACCTTGTGTGTGTGTGTGTATAGCTATTGCTTTATCTGCTTCATGTTATTTTCATAAGAAAGTCCATGATTATAAGTATGCTGTATCATAACTACATCTTTGATGTTTATAAAAAACCAAACCGTTTGAAAATTGGTTGAAAATTGAGCAAGCTATGGTTATTTAAATAGTAAACCATAATGTTATGAATGAGAGTACTGCCTGTAGCAAGATGGCGGCCATGTGGCAACGTCGGTCTCCATTGACCAGCAGCGCGGGTTAGTCATCTAGTGTGTATATATATCTATGGTTCAACCGATCTGAATCGCTTCCTGAAGCAGTCACGTGGTATTAACAGACAGCGAGGCTTCGTTTGTCATCGATGATGTCACTGGCCCAAAACGATACAAGCCTCGATACATGCTTCACAAAAAGCTTCGGGGATTACTCGAAACACGCTCTGAAGCCTCGGCGCAATACGTAACATCACTAGCGGATATATCCATTTAACATACAGTATGTATGTTTATTATAAAAAAATTATGTGTGTCAAAATGAAAGCTGTTTTAGCGCGTTCTCCAGTGAAGGGGGGGAGTCTCCCTCCGCAGCCGGTTGGCGTACTTTTGGCACAATTCTGTTGTACAGACCGACGTTAACCGCAGCCTTGTCTGTGCACACGGAGACCGACTCTGTCGTTCGGTGATCCAACCGCCTTCTGGAAAAGCATCACAAGTACGTCGGTACGCAAATGCGCTTTGTGACACAAGTGACGGTACGCATTTAAGATTATGCACATAACCTGCGTACCAGTTATGTGCACCCCTGTACTACAGCAAAAGTATTCTCCGTCGGGACTTCCTGCAACAACACCACACCGTTATCTTGATTCTGATTGGCCAGAAGACATTATCAAAGATGTTCTATTGAGAAGACGATCACTACGTGACAAAAGTTTTCAAAACCGTTTCTGGTCTTCGGTATTTCCAGAAAAGTGGCTACTGAAATCAATCTTACTAACTGCTGTCTGTGCAATTCTCGGCGCGAGTTGGCGGACTTTACTTTGCTTACTTTAACATCATTTTTCATGGTGGGGCTAAGCCATTTCTTGGTATGGGTGTAGCCTACCACAGCCATACCCTGGCGCTGCCACTGGTGGGATGTATGGGGCGGGCCATTCTGCAGATGCGTTAAGTGCGTTAAATATTTTAACGCAATTAATTCAAAAAATTAATTACCGCCGTTAACGCGATAATTTTGACAGCATTCGTTTTAACCTGATTCAGGCCCTGGAGGAAAAGTTAAATAACCACAAGATCATTGTATCATGCAGGCCCGGACTGGCCATCGGTAGGACAGGGAGGTTTCCCGATGGCCTGGCCTGTTGAGTGCTTTTTATGTATGTATTGAGAACGCAACGCTGCGCAAATGTGGGTCTGACTCTGCCTCACAGAGGGTGACTGGCTGTCTACATGATGTGGCCTGCAGACATGGCCACTTTCAGACAGATCATACACTAATGCCCTTGATTGGTCTCTGTGTGTCATTCAAGCTCGGGAGGGTGTGTATGTGTGGCGCGAACGAGCGAGAGAGAAAGCGTGTGCACCGGTTACGTGTATTGTTTTTGTTAGCATCTGGTGCTGCTAGCTAGCTGGGCTAACGGATATAATGAGCTGTCAACAAGGTGGAGGAGAGTCCTCTCCTGTCAGACTGAGAGACTGATAACTACAGCTCAGGTGAGGTAAAGGACTGAGTGTTTAGATAGTTAACTTAGTCTAAGTTCTCTGTGGGTCTCAAACGGTTTGGTCACCATTTATGTAAACACATATTTCCATTTGAAGGGGGAGTGATTCGTAAAATATGCATGAATAATAAAAAAAAATGTTAACTAGGTGAAAAAATGTAAGATATACTTTTAAAACTTGTTGAGAGCTAAAACTAGTCTTCGCTGTTGCCTCAAGGAGGAGAAGGGAGGAGAGGGAGACAGGTGAGGCTGATTCAGGAGCCCAGACACACTCACAACTATAAATGAACCAAAAACAAATAAATAAACAAGTGTCAATGTTTTTTCATATTGGAAATAGTATGTTATTGGTTACGGCCATGTTCTTATGATTTTATGATTATTTAAATGTATACAGTTCTGTTTCATATGGGTGTAGTCTCTTTATTTTCCCCTCAAAGTGCACCAGATTGATGCATTTAAGTCCAACATTTAAAAAAAAAAAACATGTCCATATGTTTATTCTGGGGTAGATTTAAAGTTTAGGGCTATCACTATGGGCAGCAACGCTGTAAATATTGACAAATAAATCCAGGAAAATGGCACAAAAGAAAACTGGTAGTGGCCTGGCTGGGTGTATAATTCCCGGCCTGACTTATTGTCCCAGTCCGGGCCTGGTATCATGTATCATGAGTAATTACCATGAACACACATGGCAGCATGGTTCTGAATGTACACTGAGATAGCTGCTGATAACCTGCCATGCTCTACCTGCTGCTAGCAGTGCTACACTGTCATTGGAATCAATGCTTTTTTTTGCTCCTAGTAAACCAGCTGTTATCATCCACCACCTTCATCAGAGGGGCAGAGAGGAGATAGGAACCTGAAGAGAACATGCACTCAGTGCAGAGGTAGTGTGTGTGTCTGGGTTCAAGGGCAGAGGCCTTCACTGATAGATGTACTTCTTTACCTTCTATTGCTCATACTATACTGCACTTGTCCATGTGAAGCTGCTTGTCAGTGTCATCCTGAGAAGGGTCCAGGGGGTCTTCCATCAGCAGCTGTAGCACGCTTGAGGAAGCGCTGACACATTTTCTGGAGACAGTAAATGTGCAAAATGAGTGACGGCTTCAGATGTACTGCTGACCCACTGGAGCTCCTCTCCTAAATACTGCAGTTCAGCAGAGCTGTGGATGAAGGCGCTCATCAGAAACTCTCTACATAGCCGGGGCTTGTTCCAAAAGTTGTTTCCTGCTGTTTGTCCCTGCGGGGCGCTCTTGGTGATGACAAAATAAGGGCTGAAAGCAATCATTGGCAAATATCTTCCAGGGGCTCTAAAGTTCCTTCATCCAACATATCTATATGCATTTTTAACAGGTCATGCGATACGATATGAAAACCCTTTATTGTCAGATCGAATCTGAGGTTTTTCTTGCATCACAGCAGCTCCAATTGCAACGTCAACAAGATCAAAAAAGACACGATACAAGGAAACAGACATTTGACATAACATCACAATCACTGAGAGAAACATGCTCAAGACCCTCCAACGTACATTTGACCTGAGATTTAACTCTGTATTGTTAATTTGAAGGACTGACTGGTGCACAAAGGATAGCTTCAGTCTGACCTCATTACATTGCAGGACCCTGTATCTCTAAAATGATGGAAACAATTTATATTCACCGATCAGGAGATGTTGGGGTCGGAGATTATGTTTTTTTCCTGTTTTTTTTAACTTTTATTGTCATTACGTAGTACAGGTACTATGTAAAGAAAAAGTTTCTCTGCATTTGACCCATCCTAGTGTTAGGAGCAGTGGGCTGCCATTATGTACGGCGCCCGGGGAGCAGTGTAGGGAACGGTGCCTTGCTCAGGGACACCTTGGTAACACTTGGTCTTGCCGGGACTTGAACTGGTGACCTTGCCAAACCAAGTCCCAATGGACTTCGCCACCACCGCCTTCCTTAATGTGTTGTGGTCGGCTATTAATAGAGTGTCTTAAAAGGTTGACCTACAGTCTTTGAGCAGTTTTGACAATAATAATGATGAATATTTGACCACCACTCAGTTTGGTTGTGGAAGATGAAGCTCAGTCTGCTGCCCTTGCTCAGGTTGTCTGGTCATGCCTCTGCGTTTGTGACTGCCAAATGCAGATTGTGAGGAAACAATTGAAGCGTGGCAGCCTTTCTGCCTGACAGCCTCTATACTGTGAGTCTTGTTGACTGCTGGATGCACAGCTTTTTTTGACCGTCCTGTTTTCACACTTCAACTGCAGATCCAGGAGGCTCAGACACTTTATCTGCACAGTGACTTTGGCACGGACACACAGTCTGAGACTTTGGATGTCAGACACTAATCTTCATCTCAAGTGCATGTAGGTTGACGTATTTATGTTTGACCATTGTCCTTATATTCTTGTTAATCATTCATAATTAACATCAATATTATATATTATATAATATTGTTTTTATTCCAGTTGATTGTGATTGAAAAGCCTAAGGAGGCTGACATTGCAAAGAGGGATTTGTATTCCTTAGTAATATTCATAAACTTAACCATGTTGTAGCCTGAGAAAGGCTAAACCATATCAAAGAATACATTTATTAACTCGGCTACATTATCTAATTTAGCTGTAGCTTTTATAAACAACAAAAAATATGTATTGACGAGTCGTTGAACCAGGGACCCTACGGTCGTGAGTCAACTGCTTTCCAGCTGAGCCACAGCACACACGCTGAATCTCCCTGAAAACACTGTAGGATATTTATTCCTGTATTTATTCATGTTTTTATTCCTACATTTATTTATGCTTGTATCTATTTATACTTATGACATGTTCCGACCTCTATATAAGTGAGGTTCTGAGCTCTTTTAATTCCATCGTGTCACCAGTGGGCCCGGGTACAGGAGGGGTAATATGGTTCTTATTATACATCCATGGGTATTATGAGCGTTGTGCTTCAACGGTTCAACCGATCTGAATCGCTTCCTGAAGCAGTCACGTGGTATCGACAGGCAGCAAGGCTTCGTTTGTCATAGATGACGTCACTGGCCCAAAACGATACAAGCCTTGATACATGCTTCACAAAAAGCTTAGGGGATTACTCGACACACGCTCCGAAGCCTCGGCGCAATACGTAACATCACTAGTTAACACCTAAGTGTTAAGTTGATGCCATGTTTCTTTGAGGTATTCTCTAGTGATGGCAAAATGAAGCTTTAAATGAAGCATCGAACCACTTGGACAATTGTGTCGGAAATAGGTTAATTTCTCGAAGCTTCAGTTACAGCGACCTCTCCTGGCGAAGTGCAATGCTGCAGTGGGTTTAACATATCTTTGCCTTGAAAAATATTCGATGCACACACACACTAAGACTGAATATCATGTTCTATTTGCAATTAAAGATTGATAATTGTGTGTATTGGGTTATTGAGAAGAGACTAGAGAGTGTTGGACATTTTTTTGGGCGGAGAGGGCCTTTTATCAGTTATTAAAGTATTAAAGTTGAAAAGCAATGATTAAAAGTTTAACTATTCCGGGCTTTAAACCAGCTGCGCGGAGGACATCTCCGTATCCTGGCCGCCGGATCCATCAACTGGGCTATCAATTCCTTAAACCATCGAAGTGTTTTTATATTATTCATTGTCTTTTTGTTCACAACTTCTTCACATTTCGAAGTGTTTCACGAGCCAGAACGACCTATCTTTCTTCCTGGCTTGCTCTATAATGAATGATACAATTCAAATGCAATACCAACAACAACTCAACAGCAACAACGCAAACTACGACAATAACCCACACATTGCACATTGTTTAGAGCGGTTATAAAGTGTTGAAGCGCTCAAGTTTGAAACTGTTTCAACCTGTCACCTGTCAGAATAGAGACGAGGCAGTGCATTGAATCGTGTGATTGGACCGCGAACCAGTCAAGTGACTCATTCAAGAAATGAAGCAGTTGCTGGTTCGGACGTCACATGTCACGTGATTTGAAGCAGTTGCTGCTTCGGACGTCATATGTCACGTAATTTGAAGCAAGATTCGAAGCACTGCTCCTATGGAATAGGAAGTCCAGGGTTGAAGCTCCGTTCGAAGCCTCAGTGTCAAACTGCCATCACTACTATTCTCTGTTGACCTCTTTTATCGGCCTAGTTATTAGAAATTATTGATTTATGATGTTTTCTGTGGACTTTTGGGTAAATAAAAAACCCAGTTTATTTAAACCACTCCTGTCTCCTGTTGTTCATACCCCTCACTGTTTATTCATCATTCAATTCATTCTAAATGTTATTCTGTAGATTGTGTACATTACTTTTCACTTTACTGCTTTGTGCACTACTGGTTAGAAGCTAAACTGCATTTCGTTGTCTCAGTACCTGTAATCTGTGCAATAACAACACAGTTGAATCTAATCTTGAGCAGGAACAAATGTATTCACTTAGTACATATCTGACATTAACGATTAAACACATTTGTGCATTCTTTATAAATGCAAACTGGTCAAGACCACTGACGGAAGTAGTTTTGCAAAGTAGTGGTTCTGTCTTTTACATGTAGGATTCAACCCCCCTTGTATTGATTTGTTTTAAAATGAACAGACACTTGAGTCATTCATTTGTAGTGATATAATAATTGTTCATCTGCAACGAAAAATGCAAATTCCGCCATTGCAAACCGAGTCAAGCCGACTCCGAGCTGTCCGACTTCAGGCAAGCTTTTTGAGACCTCCCCCAGCTGCAATCGGCTATTCTCGTCTACTTTCGAGCCGCCACAATAATAATACAAATTACGATTATTACCTTACTTTCGTCTATTTGTATTCCTCTGTGTTGCGTTTTTAAGGTGCAAAGACACATTCTTTGTATAAATCAGCACCACATTTGTAGTTCTTCCGGTTTGCAAAGACATTAGGGTCTTACAAATAATACATATCTACTAAGTATATAAAATATCTAGCCAAACTAGTAATTACACTGCATCAAGATGATATATATTAAGAAAAATATGTTGCTTTATTTTAGCTATAATGTTTTTTTTTCGGTTGGTCCTTTCTTTTTTGGTTACTGTGATCTTCTACAGTACATTGTTGGTTACTGTGATTATCTACAGTACATTGTAGGTTACTGTGATGTTCTACAGTACATTGATGGTTACTGTGATTATCAACAGTACATTGATGGTTACTGTGATTATCAACAGTACATTGATGGTTACTGTGAATATCTACAATACATTGTTGGTTACTGTGATTATCTACAGTACATTGCTGGTTACTGTGATCTTCTACAGTATATTGTTGGTTACTGTGATTTTATACAGTTGGGACGTTACTACTGCTATTTCTACAGTAACTCCAGAGTTGCTGTAAATTTTGGTTGGAAACACGGTATTATACTCTAAAATGGTATACAGTAATTTACTGTGCACAAACACTGTAAATAACTGTGGATTTCACAGCCATTTTTTACAGTGCACTTTCATGATCTAATGGAGACCAAACCAGAGCTAAAAAGGCAGTGAATATTAAATGTTTAAAGGAGACCTATTCTGCTCATGTTCAGGTGTATATCAGTATGTAGTTTCTCTCCTGTGACATGTCTCCATGCTTTAATGTTCAAAAAGCACTTTATTTTTCTCATACTGCCTGTGCTGCTGCACCTCTTTTCCCCCTCTGTCTGAAACCAGAGCCCAGTCTGCTCTGATTGGTTAGCTGGCCAGCTCTGTTGTGGTTGGAGATGTCCCGCCCCTTAGCCTACACTGTAAACCTCAACAGTACTTGTAACTCATAAGTATTATGGGTACTGCAATCAAAGCCAAATATCAAGTCAACCGAACAATAAACGTATATGTTCTTTTAACGAAAAGTGCTGTTTAATTTTATGTGGATCATAGTTTGAGTGAATATTCAAATTTGTATTATAATTTCTGAGTGAACAGTCACGCAGCGCCTGACGTCATGACGTTGCGACGAATCGAAAAAAATCCATCCAACATGGCGGCTCTTGCAAGCGATGGGTTGGTTTAACTTGTAAGTACCACCCGAAGATCATATGTGATCGTTAGACCCCATTCTTAAACTCAGATTTACGTGCACAGCGCTGCAGTTGCCGGCTGCTTCGAGAAGCCCCTCAATGCAGTGCACAATGCCTCAATGAGCTCAATGTGGGCGGGAGCTCAACGTGGGTGGAGCTTCACAGATGAACCGTTGCATCCTGTTTCCCGGGTAGCAGTTCTCTTCCCTCCCTTCAATCTAACCCTTCCCTTCCCTCATACCAACCCTAACCACTCCCTACCTTTTTACCTCATCCTAATCTTCCTTCCTCCCTCCCAAACCTAAACCCCAAAACCTCTCCTACTGTAAGAAATTAAAATCAATGTTGATATGACGTAATTTAAATTAAATACAGGGTTTTAATTTAAAGGGGACATATCATGCTATATTTGAACAATATATTGTAGGGCCATACCTATATAAAGTATATAAATATAGTTTTTTTTCAAAATACCAAACACATCATGCATTTTAGCCATGCCTCATTTCGCTCTATTTGCTCTTTCCAGTGCTGTTTTTGCAGGGGGCTGATTATGTGAGCTGCAGCTGACCACGCCCCCCTGCAGAAGAGGGGAGCGTGCTTTGAGATCAGCTGCTTGGCTGCAGCGGGGAGAAGAGGGGGACAAAAAGAGATCTCCGTCCACCGTGTTATATTCTTATAGAAGTAAGAAGATAAATAACGGGGCAGAAACCCTCCTTTTTACGCAGTTCTTTTCCCCATAACGACCGCGTCGCTGCACATTATCCCTTACATATTATTATACAACCCAGTCTCATAAAAAAACGTGTAATAACTACGTTGGTCCAAAACGTAGGACGTAGTATTTCTACAAAAACGCCTCTGGATTATATAGAGTCATTATTCATTTGTTTTAAAGCAGGATATGGCATATGTACTACAGCGTCTCCAGCGCTTTCGAGCGGCAATGGCCGGCCGTGGCCCAACCTCTCATTCCCCTTATAGGTGGATAATTGACCACTAAGCGGAGCACCCTTTTTGTGATGTAGAAAATAATTCAAATATGGATCAGTCTGTATCAGATCCGTTACAGCCCCTTTTTTAGAGATTTGGGTAGCCTATAGAGGAAAAGAGGGAGGGTTGTCCCTGACACACCGGGGACACATATTCATACAAATGTTACAAGAGTGCATTTAGCATGATAGGTCCCCTTTAAAGCAATTTTATTCTGAAAAAAACGGAAGTTCACACTAACTATTAACTTAACACTTTTATTCTGAAATGACATGTGATGTTGTACACTAAACACACTGGGATTAACACTCATTTATTGATGCTGAAATAATGTTTATCAGGGAATGTTTAAGTAACCACAGACATCAGAATTATATATATATATTAATAATATAAAACATAGCCTATTATGTTACTTTTGTGACCGGGTAAGTCATGGGCGCGGGAAGGGGGGTGCTGAGGGCGCTGCAGCACCCCTTAGCTTAGCGGCAGGCAGGGGGTGCGGAGCTCCCCTGTCTGAATTATTATTTGACGGTTTTTGCTGCTCCCGCTGTGCATAATCTGTGTAATATGTAGCCAATAAATTCCACATTGGTGGTAAAATAATATTTTGGCCTGCCCCGAATGTTTTTTCTGTAGCCCCGGACAATTCTACCTCAATAATATAATACATTAACCGTGCTTTACGTGAACCTCATCAAGACACTAGAAAGGACGGCAGGACTGTAATTTCCCGTGTTCAGTGAATGCAACAGAGGCAAGACACCAGACCAATCATAGAGTTGCATGGAAATAAAAGTGTGCTTGTGTCATTCAAGCTCGCGGCTCTGTGTGTGTGCGGAAATAGCGCATTTAGTGTGTGTGAGAGAGGGGGAGAGAGAGAGGTACCGGTGCCAGCAGCAGGGACCGTGTTGTTAGCATCTGGTTAGCTAGCTGCACTAACGGACATACGGAGCTGTTTGTTCCACAACAAGCTGGAGGAGAGTCGTCTCCTCTCAGACTGAGGGGCTCAGGTGAGCCAAAGGACTCTCTGAGTGTTTAGATAGTTAACTTTAGTCTAAGTTATCTCAGTGGGTCCTCAAACGGTTTGGTCAAAAATTATTCCAAAGATTATTTCCGCGGCACACCTTCATATGATCATTATAGTTATAAAAAAAATAAGAGAATAAAGGAAAAACAGTTATGAAATACTATATGGCAGTAAAACAAGAATACAGTTTGAAAGGGGAGTGATTTGTAAAATATCCATAAAGAAAAAGAACATCTGCTTACAGTTGTGTTTCATCTGGGTGTTGAGAGATGTATCCATAGATCTCTTAATGTTGCTCTCAAAGTGCACCAGATTGATGCTTTTAACTTCAATATTTTAAAAAAATCTTCCCGGGGGAGCATCCCCCCGGACCCCCCTAGAGGAGGTGAGGTCCGCTCCCCACTCGTAAAAAATAGCACTTTACCCCTGCCGATATGCCGTGAGGTGATTATCGAGCCTTCATTGTAACAGTCGAGGGTTTACTGTGTGTTTGCGTGTGGGGAGTTTTTTTGTGCGTGCTCTATAGTGCCCGTAATAGTGTTCACTGGAGTCCAGCACCTCAGCACCCCCACTCAAAATACCTTCCCGCGCCTCTGGGGTAAGTACACAACACGGGAGTCGGGACGTCACGTGCCTCAAAGGTTGAGCTCCCGCCCACGTTGATATGTTGAGGCATTGAGCACTGCATTGAGGGGTACTACGCTGCTTCGTGCTATTTTTTGAATGTCGGACTGCCGGTTAAGTACTGTAAGGACGTTAACGTTAGAGCAGCAGTATTCTTTAGCTAGAAACTCCTATTAGTCAACGGCAGCCCTACTGTTTAAAAGTGTGTTTCTTACTGGTGCTTATTAACGCTATTATCTGGTAAATGTGATGTCATTCCTGAATACTCCTGAATTAAGCTAGTAGCTAGCTAGAGCTGTTTTCTAAAATTACGTTGATGCTAGTGACAGTAAGCTAATGAAAACGACAACTTTGTATTAAAACTCTGCACATTTATTTTTTGTTTGTTCCAGGCTGCCTGCCTGCCATTTTGTTTGCCCAGCTGGTATAATAAAACCACCTATAATTATTACCAATTCCACTCTGGTCGTGTCGCTTCCCTTCCTTTCCCCTAGTCCAGTCGGGAACGTAACACGTGGGAGCTCGTGTCCAGGATATTTTTAACAGAGTTCCTGGGGTTATGGTTGGTTTTCTTATACCTATAAACATTTTGTGTAATACGTGTGGGCAGTACACCCGAGAATGGCGTCCTTCACCTTAGAGTCGTTCTTAGTTTGGCCGTCCTATGAGGAGCTGGACCGGTGTAAGAAGGACGATCTGATAGAGATAGCGCGGCACTTCAGTCTTGTGGTAAGTCGGCAGATGTTAAAAGAAGAGTTGAAGGCATTGGTAGGGGATGAGATGGTGAGAAGGGAATTACTAGTACTGGCTGTACCCGCTGAGTTCCCAGGGTCTAACGCTTTAACTGAGGACCCGTTAAGTCAGAGGCAGGCGGTGGAGTTTACATTTACCCAAGAACAGAGTGATGGCAGCGAGGGGGGCGAGCCGTGTGAAGCACTGCTCATGCCGCCTCGTAAATGTCCACCCTCTCCTGTTGGTAGTACAGATTCCCGGGAAGGGAATAAACTTAAAGTCCGCCTCGCCCGACTTCAGTTGGAAGCTAAAGACAGGCAACTTCAGTTGGAAGCTAAAGACAGGGAGCCAGACAGGCACTTTCAGTTAGAGATAAGAAAAATCGAAGCAGATAAGGAAGTCCGGATCCGGATACGGCAGATGGAACTAGACTCCGAACTGCGCGCATCCGGTGTTGTTGGCAATCCTAGAGAAAGCTTTCCACTTCCTTCTCACCACCTGCCTTCAATGTAGGAAAAAATATAGCATTAGTGCCGGTTTTCCGCGAGACTGAGGTGGATGCATATTTTGGTGCGTTTGAACGCATTGCGGCGGCACTACAGTGGCCGGCTGAAGCCTGGGCGCTGTTAGTACAGTGTAAGCTTCACGGGAGAGCTCAAGAGGCAGTTTCTGCTCTTTCGTTAGAGGACAGCCTAAGTTACGACCTGGTGAGGCGTGCCATACTTAGGGTGTACGAGCTAGTTCCTGAAGCTTACCGGCAGAAATTTAGGAACCATAGAAAGTGTTCTAATCAAACCCATGTCGAGTTTGCCCGGGAGAAGGGGATGTTATTTACAAAATGGATTGACTCGTGTAACGCTGCAGAGTACTCTGCTTTAAAATAATTAATTCTTATGGAAGAATTTAAGAGGGGTTTGCCTGATCGTATTGTGGGGTACATAAACGAACAGAAAGTAAATTCTCTCTCTGCAGCTGCTGTCCTAGCCGAAGAATATGTGTTGATCCATAAACCTATGTTTTCCCCTGTCGCTACTGAGAGATCACACAGTGTGTCTGCCGCACCATCTGAGCCATGGAATATGTATAAGGTAACAAGAGAGGAGAGAGGGTGCCTTTACTGTCATCAACCTGGACATGCCATCGCCAACTGTGCAGCGCTGAAGCGTAAAGAACAGCGGAAGAAAAAATCCCCGCCAAACGGTATTGGCCTGATAACCCATACCCACGCACAGGCGAGTAAAAGTGTTCCTGATGTCCCATTGTCTGACCCTGTATTTGTGCCGGTGCGTTCAGATAAAGCTGTGTTTGAGGAGAAGCCAGAAATTGTGGCTCCTCCTCGTGAGGATGTCGTGAGACCAGCGCAACACGCCGGCTCAGACAAGCCTCTTGACTTTAGGACTCTCCCGGTAACCCGAGAGCGTCAGCTCGTTTATCGGATCCTACTGTTGGTGTTAGCTCTGCAACACTTTAAAATGAATGTTGGACCCAGCCTTTGGCCGGTTGTGGTGTTTGCCTGTTATGACCCCTTCATATTCTGCTCTAGCGTGTCCCAGCACAGTCAGCGTCTTATGCAATGGGCTCTGATTGTGTGGGATTACAACGATAGACACCCGTCATTGAAGGGATCAGAGAATGTGTTGGCAGATGCTTTGTTCAGACTGTAGTGGTGTGTTCTGTGTTCGTTATGTTATTATGTGTTATGGTTCACAAAAACCCTGTGGGGTTTTGTCTTAATTGAGGGGGTGTTACAGCCGCTGCCTTCCTGGGGCTTTTCAACGCCATATAGACTGAGAGTTACGTCATCTCCGTTCACTCCAAAGGACCACTTTTTTAGAGCAATGGCGGATCGTGGAGCCTCTCAATCGTTCCCCGGAAGTTAGCGCCAAGGCTAGCAGAGCTGTAGAGTTGCAGCATAATAGACCGTTCATGACGGACTTTTAAAGGTAAGAAGAAGCTTAAAGATTTATATTGCGGATATTATCAGTACATCTGATTCAAATTAACATGTGTATTAAAGGATGTCAGTGGATTATCCCTAAATTAGTAGATTTAGGGAACGTTTACAGATAACAGATTAAGCTAGGATACCATACCATAGTACCATACACTATACCAGAGCTCTCACACGCATTTCACTCCATTCACACGCTCACACGCCACACCTTGTATTTCTCACGCAGAGATTTCTTTCCAGGGTATCACCAAGTCGCGCCGCAATCTTGTAAACAAACTAGGCTTGTTTGAGACTCGTGCACTCCACTAGCACCCCTGAGAGCCCTGCTATACCATAGTGGTTGAATACACAGTATTAGGAAACAATTTATACTTACTGGACATGTTATACTCATTACATACTGTATATAAAAAATGACCAAGAATGTGAGACAGCTTTATAGAAATTCATATCACATCTGTTACTGATGCCATTTGTCATACTTTGTTAAACTCACAAATAATAAAGTTCCATAACTTCAGTTGGGAACAAAGACCACACCTTATCTCCCCAAGGCAATTTCCCATCCAATAGGTGTGCTATAGGTGTGTATAACCCTTTCTCCTGTCTGTTACTCCCTCTTTCAGCACATGGACCAGAGGGGGATTCAATGGAGCCTGAATATCTGCACTGAGACCCTCACCCTGCACCATGAGTCTCAACTCTGTGTTTTTCAAGCCTTTCCCTGTTTTTTTGTATTAAACAAAACATTAAGCTTTCCCAATGGTGTGGTTTTCGTTTTGTGAAAGTGCAAATGCAGTGTTTGTATATAATAACCTCACATATTTTTTTGCTGTTGGTCGTGAAACTGCTCTGCTGATTTGAGCCAGCCATTTTTTCCTCCGCTCTGTGTCAGTGGGGAAGCCGTACATTCGTACTCCTTTCTCGGAGCGATTTGAGCATCCCCAGGCATGCAGCAAACCATGGTGGCGACTAGGAGGCAGCACAGCAAACCAGGACAACAAGGAGGAAAAGACAAACTGCATGATATGCTATTCAATGTTTATTGAATTCCATGTATTTGCAATGGATGTTCCTCAAACAACACATTTAACATCATCATCATCATGCTGCTGCTGCTGCTGCTAGTCCTTTGTTAGTCACCTGTCGGTCTCCTGTCCTTTCTGAAAGCCATAAAGATGACATTAGTCCTTTAGATAACTTGTGTCCTCAATTACCATGGGATTACTGAAACTACCATGAATTTAAGAAAATGGTAGAAATGAATCTAATCTGAATTCTGAAGCATTGCTTTAGATCCCCTCCCTCTAAATATATCAAACATTAGAAAGTGATGCTCCTGACTACCATACAAGTTTAAGAAGATAATATTGGTTTTAAAGAATTCAAAGCTATAAATAAACAGCAACAGGCTCTTTAACCAAGGCACTGTTAGCCTAATATGTAAACTAGTTGTTCACACTAATCCTAATATTATCAATTAATATTAGCAAATTCTATTTTATTTTTTAAAACATATTGATGTAAATACATACACATATCGATTTGTTGTATAAATATTGCAAATTAAAACCTTTATTCACTAATAATTACCAAAAATCGTAGTTCTATCTCCTGTTATCAATGCATTCACATTGCCCGCCATGAACTTCCGGGGAACGATCCTCGTCTACATGAACCACGTGACGATAACCGTTTTTCGACTTCCGCTTTCGTAACTCTTCTATCTATATGGCGCTGGGGCTGTTAATTGTGTGTGTGTGTTGTTGGAGATTCGGAGGATGTTCAAAACCAACCTCGTCTCCGCGTGTCGTTTGATAAGCTGGGTGAATTCGTAAAAAGGAAGGGATTAAGAAACACCAGAATACAAGTTAAACAATAATCTTGCTTTAATGATAAAGAGTAACACAAATACAAATACAAAGACAAATACAGAGACAAAGGAAGTACTTCCTGCTCTCTCTCCTGTCCTACCCTCCTGGTCAGCCTGAAGAAAAAGAGGTCGAACCCCTGGAAAACACAGTGTTTCATACTAAAAACACAGGAGGGGGTGTGTGCGGGCTTCCCCCCCCCCCGAGGTCATCTTATTGGCAGAGACCAACACATGGCCTGTCGCACCCAATCAGTGCGACACAGCAGAAGAAACCTGGTTCACATCTTGTAGCCAGCACACACCTCCTTTATGGCCCTTTGTCCCTGAGTCCATCTTCCCCCCTTCAGGTTACCACACACAAGTTAAAAGTATGTTTTAAGATATAGTTGTTATAGTTGGCTAAATATACGTAATACATGTTAATTACTTTCATATCAATAATAACGAGGAACACATTACCTATGCTTTTAAGCAGTATTAGAGATGCTTTTCAAATAGTCAAACTTCACACAGGCCTCATATAGAGAACACACTCATTTGTCCTATAGCCCCTCCATTTGTTTGAGCTTGTTACGTCCCAACTAGGGGAAGAGGAATGCAACACACACCAGTATGGAATTGGTATTAATTATAAGTGTTTATTTAAAACAGCTGTGAACAAAATGGCAGGCAAGCAGCCTGAAACAAACAAAGGCGCCAAAAGGGCACAGGTTGACAAATAACCAACTAAAGGAGGACTCAAAAAAGGGAGTCTTAAGACATACAGGGAAAATACATACTAATATACTAAATAAGGAACGAAACAAAACCTCACTCTAAAAGTGGTACAACTAACACAAATAATCTATACAGAAACACAGCTAAACTACAGGCAACAGTCACAAATCCTAACTATACTCTAAACACTAACTAAGCTACTCTACACTCTAACTAATCACACAAGTTTTAACCCCAGAACAAAGAGCAAGTAGCGAGAGGCATCTGTCCACCTACAGAGCCTCCAGAATGAGGATTGTCCCCAAGCGTTGTAGTCATCTCCAGCAGGTGTGCGCCGGCTGTGAGCTGCGATTGGAGTGCGTCGGGCCCGGCGTGCTCCAATCGCAATCTTCAGGAGGCGGACCAGGAGATGGGAGCCAATACCGGGAGGGCAACCGCACAGCTCATTTACATAGAACACACAGCTGAAACCACTCAGACGATCAGGAAGGCCGCAGCCGTAACACTCCCCCCCATAAGACACAAACCCACAGGTTTTGTGAACCTAAGCACTCTAACGAAATTCCTAATAACACACATTCATCACAAACTCAACCTGGACACACTAACATCTCAAACTCAACCTGGACAAGCATTGGCCAACACATTCTCTGAACCCTTTAATGACGGGTGTCTACTGCTGTAGTCCCGCACAATCAGAGCCCATTGCATGAGCCGCTGGTTGTGCTTGGACACGCTGGGGCAGAATATGAATGGATCGTAACAGGTACACATCACAATTGGCCAAAGGCTGGGTCCAACATCAATCTTAGCATGTTGTAGAGCCAACACTAACACTAAGATCCGATACACAAGCTGACGCTCTCGGGTTACCGGGAGTGTCGAGAAGTCTAGAGGCTTGTCTGAGCCGGCGTGTTGCGCCAGTCTCGCGACATCCTCACGAGGAGGAGGGGGAGCCACAATTTCTGGCTTCTCCTCGGACACAGCTTCATCTGAAGGCACAGGCACAATCACAGGATCAGCTAATGAAACATCAGGGTCACATTTACTTGCCTGTGCGCGTGCACGTGTAGCCAGGCCAATGCCTTTAGGCGGGGATATATTCTGCCGCTGTTCCTTGCGTTTCAGAGCTGCGCAATTGGCGATGACATGTCCAGGTTTATGACAGTAAAAACACTCCCTCTCTTCTCTGTTCACGTTACACGCATTTGCTGGCTGAGTAAATGGTGCGGCTGACACACGGCGGGATCTCTCCGTAGAGACAGGGGAAAACACAGTTTTATGCATCAGCACATACTCATCAGCTAACACAGCGGCAGCAGAGAGAGAGTTTACCCTTTGTTTGTTCACGTACTCCGCAATGCGATCAGGCAAACACTTCTTAAACTCCTCCAACATGATCAATTCTCTCAGAGAAGAATAATCCGTAGCATTACATGAAGCAATCCACTTAGCAAAACACATTCCCTTTTTCCTAGCGAACTCTACGTGCGTTTGATCAGGACTCTTCCTATCGTGTCTAAACTTTTGCCGGTAAGCTTCAGGAACTAACTCATACACTCTGAGGATGGCACCTTTTACTGAGTCATACTGCAGGCTGTCCTCTAACGTGAGAGCCACAACTGCTTCCCGAGCTTTTCCATGTAATTTGCACGTTACCATCAGAGCCCAAACTTCAACCGGCCAGCGCAATGCTGTAGCAATGCTCTCGAATGCGCTAAAATAGGCATCCACCTCAGTCTCACAGAATGTTGGCACTAGCGAAATGTTGTTACTCACGTCAAAGGCAGGTGGAGGAGGTGGAGATGGCAAGTTTCTTCCGGCAGAGTCAAAAGCACCGGATGCGCGCAGTTGGGAGTCTAGCTCCATCTGCCGCACCCGGACTTCCTTATCTGCTTCGATTTTCTTCATTTCCTTATCGGCTTCGATTTTCTTTACCTCCAACTGAAACTGATACTGCCTGTCTTGCTCCCGGTCTTTTGCCTCCAACTGAAGTTGCCTGTCTTGTTGCCTGTCTTTTGCTTCTAACTGAAGTCGGGCGAGGCGGACTTTAAGTTTATTCCCTTCCCGGGAATCTATACTACCAACCGGAGAGGGTGGACATTTACGAGGCGGCCTGAGCAGTGCTTCACACGGCTCGCCCCCCTCGCTGCCACTACCCTCTGGTTTAGCACGGTCATTTGGCACAGTGAGCTCAGCTTGTGCAGGCAGCACCAGAAAACCCCTTTCCACCAACTCATCCACCACCAGAGCCTTTAACTCTTTTTTTAACAATTGTTTTGCCACTGGGAGACCGAAATGTTGCGCTATCTCATATAAGTCGTTTCTACGACACTGAACTAACTGCTCATCAGAAGGACAGACCAAAAACGACTCTAAATCAAAAGTTGCCATACTCAGCTAAAACTGCACACAACCTTACCAATTTGTTTTCAGCTATACAAACCACTTATAACCCCAGGAATTAGTTATTTATCCCGGACGAGCCCCCATGTATGTTACGTCCCAACTAGGGGAAGAGGAATGCAACACACACCAGTATGGAATTGGTATTAATTATAAGTGTTTATTTAAAACAGCTGTGAACAAAATGGCAGGCAAGCAGCCTGAAACAAACAAAGGCGCCAAAAGGGCACAGGTTGACAAATAACCAACTAAAGGAGGACTCAAAAAAGGGAGTCTTAAGACATACAGGGAAAATACATACTAATATACTAAATAAGGAACGAAACAAAACCTCACTCTAAAAGTGGTACAACTAACACAAATAATCTATACAGAAACACAGCTAAACTACAGGCAACAGTCACAAATCCTAACTATACTCTAAACACTAACTAAGCTACTCTACACTCTAACTAATCACACAAGTTTTAACCCCAGAACAAAGAGCAAGTAGCGAGAGGCATCTGTCCACCTACAGAGCCTCCAGAATGAGGATTGTCCCCAAGCTTTGTAGTCATCTCCAGCAGGTGTGCGCCGGCTGTGAGCTGCGATTGGAGTGCGTCGGGCCCGGCGTGCTCCAATCGCAATCTTCAGGAGGCGGACCAGGAGATGGGAGCCAATACCGGGAGGGCAACCGCACAGCTCATTTACATAGAACACACAGCTGAAACCACTCAGACGATCAGGAAGGCCGCAGCCGTAACAGAGCTATTGTTCACATCTTTACTTCAAATAAAAGGTTTCACATTGTATATTTCCAGCTTCCTTTACACATACTGTTATTATTAATACAAAGTAACCAACCACACATATCTATTGAAAACAAGTCGATTCCCCTGATAATTGACATGCTGAAACTCTTCGGAATGTGTCCCCTCCCCCAACTCTCTCGTCCCTGTCATAAAAAACTGCTTCCATTTCATATAGAGTAATAAAAGATGTTTAAGCTAATTTCTCCACAATGTTTGTAGCCATTTAGTACCCACACATGAAAGAATAAGAACAGAGGTATAGTTGACCAGTAATCATGTAGCACATATATTTACTGCAATGAAAACACACACACATCTGCTACAAGATTGTGTAACGCACACCCTTCTTTTACGAGGGAAAAATTCCAGCGTATTGGCACTATCTCCAAATAAGGGTGTCCCCTGCTCCCCTCTCTCTAAACACAAGGACTTCACCTCAATATATTGGGGGAGGGAAAAGATACTTTGTCCCTTCTAATTTAACACACATGAATATATATAAGGTGACATTAAAAGGAATATACCAGATTGAACTTTCCTGCCATACCACGTTACTTTAATCCTTCAAATAATTCAAATAATCCTTCAATTTCCCCCTTTTGGTCTCGCATTAACGAGACCAACACACATAAGACATTTGAAACAAAACTACTGTCCTTCTTTAATACTGTGTCTGTCCCCCTTCATTAAACCTTTGGGAACAGAAAACAACCTCCAATGACAGTTAAGAAAGACCAAACTATGTTAAAAAATTGTGTCTTTGTTTGCCGAATCATCATACTCGTCCTCTCCCTCCGCATATGCCAACAAGGGCATTTGGTACAGTGGGGGAGGAGCAGCTTTTCCTTCAATGGTGGAAATGATAAGTTTGACACACAAGGAGCGGATGCACGGCACACAACAACAACCACATGTTATTAAAATGGCCACAAAAGTAGCTACAGAAATAAAGAGAGACATTATTAAACCTTTCCATTGACCAAACATGTTAGCAAACCACTCCTCTAAGAAATGTTGTACCCCTGATTGTTCATGCATAGTTTTAGATAGGGTGCGAAGGCCTTCCAAAGCCCTTGTGACGGAACCGTCTGGAGCCGTGTTATTGGGAATAAATGTGCAGCACATCTCCCCAAACATTGCACAAACTCCACCCTTCTCTGCAAGAAGCATATCCAACGCCATCCTATTTTGCACAGCCATAAGGGATGTTGGACCCAATTGTTCAGCCAGGCCCTCTACCGCGTCCCTAGTGAGATTGGCCAACCGGAGTATGTTGTAATGTACATAGTTGATCCTTTCTACATTTTTGATAGGGGTCACAGGGAAGAAGGCAGAGATAATTGGCAAACTTTCAAACCCTGCAGCTATTTGATCAGCTAGTTTGTAGTCGTTAGGGACCCCTCGTGGGATTCCGATGGAATCGATGTAGGTGGGAGAGTCGACAGACAAATCGAAGGAGCCCGGGGCGTGGCGTTTGGACAGCGCGTGTCTCCTACGTCGAGTGATTAGGTTGGTATTAAGTGTGTCTTTAGGGTCCGTGAGCCCCAGTTTTTTGCCTAATAACATTAGGGGTGCCTGGAGGCGCACCATAGCACACAATCCTACAGATAGTTCGGGAATACGGGTGAACAGGCGGTGACCCCCACAATAATAGTAGAGCCCAGCTCTGGCCCAATGTCCTATATTAGTGCTAGACAGGGTGAGGTTACACCAATCCGGAGAGACATTTCCTAGGTCAAAACGTGGGGATTTTTGAACCATGGAAAAACATGTGTACCCACCGGCGCCTTTGTCAGGCGTAAATGGGCCTGTCCTAGTGTCATTATCAATTGGAGGGAAAACTTTGGCTAGGGTGGTACAGTTAGGAGGGCTGGCCATCCTAGTCAGTTGTAACATACAGTTGTACCCCCAGGTATCTGTGGGAAACAGGGGCGCAGGGTCAGTGGCTAATTGCGGGCGGGCCGTAGCACAGGCTAGACAATCCCCGGCCATTTGTTCTTGGGCTGTTTGGGCAACCCATTTTAACCATAGGTTGTCATCTGTGTATCCTGTGGCCATTTGGATGACGTCTAGAGGTTGAAGTTGGCTATAATCCCCCGTGCATTTATCCGTAAATGTAATTTTAGACAGGTATTTAATATTAGATGCTGCCCGAGGAAGGTTTCGTTCCACCTTTGGTTTAACTTTAATTTCGAAGAGGCCTTGTGGCGAACCCCCCCCTGCATGTACCGCGAGGACATAAAGTCCAGCGTCGGAGAGCACTACATTTTTTAGCGTTATGCGTACGGGATTACAAAACCTGACAACGCATGGGACGTTTGGGTTTCTCCTAATCACTTTCCTTCTATGTTTGAGGGATCTAACGATTTCCGCCGATCGGTAAGGTGGCATGTATCCCCAGTCATCAGGACCCGAATTTGCTAGGACACCGGACCAGGACTCGCAGGTGCACCCGTATGTGTATGTGACGGACACAGCAGGGTCGCCTTTGGTCCTGTATGTACTGCCTCTGTAAATGTAAGGAGCACCTTTAACCGTATCTGTGACGGTTTTGTTACATACCGCAGGGGCTAAGCAGACATATTTGGCTAGGTAGGAATAGGTACGGTCGAGGCTTCTGCAGGGGGCAATTTTGCACAAGTCGAGTTGTATTATTCCATCACTACCTGCATGGAGAGTGAAGGTTTGTCTAGGAGACATTGGGGTAACTACTGTCTCATAATGGCCCCATTTGACTCTAGTTACGGATTCATTTGGCGGAGGAGTGGAGTCTGGGTGGTCAATGGAATCACATAAGATTAAAATAATGGTAACAATCACAGTAGAAACCAGGGCTAATCCTGCCAACCATTTCCAGTTACCATACATAGTTATACTGTGAGCTCCAACCCTTCTAGTGTCAGTATACGTCTATTCTAACCCCCAAGTTATTAAAAAAATGCTGTGAACCACTGGGTCACTCAACCATGATTTTAAAGGTTACAATGTACATACAGCAGGGCGAACAAGTAGATTATTACTCCTAACACTAGTAGTGACCAACAGGTTATCAGGAAATTCAGGGCTCCTTCAGACATTTTCTATTGTTCTCTGAGAGGTTTTGGTCCCTGTGTCAGTATCACATGAGGTAAAAAGAAAGACAAATCCCTTAAATATAGATTTTTTAGAAAACAACTCCCTAAATTTGGGTTTATAAATGGGGTCTTCTTATAGGTTAATAAATGACTTTAACCTGTGGATTAAGATACCACTTCCCTCAAAAATGAGTTATTAAAAGAACTTTACACTGTGGGTTAAGATACCACTTCCCTCAAAAAATGGGTTATTAAAAGAACTTTAAACTGTGGGTTAAGATACCACTTCCCTCAAAAAATGGGTTAGTAAATGAGGTGCTATGTGTAGCTTATAGCAACCTGATCAGAGGGGAGCAGGTTCCTCTGTCTTCCCGTGAAGTCCTGTGTCTTCGTGCTCCGGCCCGCTGATGGCGACTTCTGGGCTGTCGGTTGTAGGGATGTCCTTGTTGTCCTTCTCCTCCAGTCCGCTGATGCCTGCTTCCAAGTCGTCTGCTGTAGGGATGTCCGCGAGGTCCTTCTCCTCCAGTCCGCTGATGCCTGCTTCCAAGTCGTCTGCTGTAGGGATGTCCGCGTTGATGATAGCCAGGTCCGTCCGGATGTCGTCGAGGGTCCTTCCAGGTGATTTCCCCGCTGCACACTGGCTCCAGTGGTACCAGATGTCCCCCTTTCCTTCTAGGCGGACAGCATGGGATGTCCGCTGGGTCACTCTGTAGGGGCCGGTGAACCTGGGATTGAGCCACTTGGGCCGGATGACCTTCAGCCAGACGAACTCCGCTGTGTTGGCCTCGTGTTTTTCGGGTCCCCCTTTGGCATCAGCAACCTGTGTGGAAAATCCTGACACCAATCCCTTAAGCTGCTGGAAATAAGGTTTCGGACTCAGGACCTCTACTTCCTTTCCTACACTCAAGGCTCCTGGGCCAGGAAACTGATGGCCATGTGTCAGCTCAAATGGGGAGAAGCCTGTCCCTTTGTTTATAGAGCTCCTAATTGACATGAGAGCCAGAGGCAAGGCCTCTAACCATTTCATGCCTGTCTCCTCACATGCTTTGCTGAGTTTCTGTTTGATGTTCTGGTTCATCCTTTCTACCTTTCCCTGAGATTGGGGGTGATAGACAGCTCCAAAACTGTGTCTTAGTCCTAAAGACTGTTCTACTGTGCGTAGGTCGTGGTTCTTGAAATGGCTGCCATTGTCTGACCTCACTTTCCTAGGAAACCCATGTAGTGGAATGTAATGAGTGACTAAGAACTTGATCACTGAGTCTGCATCTTCTCTCCTGCATGGCATAGCTTCTGGCCAACCTGTGTATGCATCGACTACAACTAGTAAGTATCTGAACCCTCTTACTTTGTCAATCATGTCAGTGTAGTCAATTATGATTTCTTCTCCTGCCATCTTAGGTAAAGGAAACTTTCCCTGGTGCGGTTTTACAGTGGCTCTGATGTTATGGGTTAAGCAAATTACACATTCCTCTAGGTAATTAGCTATCATGTCAGGTAGGTAAGGGTGCCACCAGTGAGTCAGGTGTCTGTTCATTTGAGTTTTGCCGCAATGTGTTGGGCCGTGTGCTTCTTTAAACATTGATCTTATCCATCCTGGGGGTATCACTGGTCTCCCATCTGGGGAGTACCATATCCCGTCTTTGTTGGTAGCTCCTCTGTCTAACCATACTGTCTTGTCTTGAGGAGACCCTGTTGCTTGAGCTTCTTTAAGAGTATCATCTGTTACTGCGGGCAGTAAGTCAGCAGATTTTAAGACCAGCATTTGAAACTGGGGCATATACCCTGCTTTGGCTTTAGCTGCCTTGTCTGCTGCATTGTTACCCCAAGCCAAATAGTTGTCCACCGTGCTGTGACCTTTACATTTAAGTAAAGCTAGTTTGTTGGGTAACATTACTGCTTCTGCAAGCCTTTTGATCTGTTTCTCGTGTTTGATGGGAGTATTGGTGGATGTTACAAATCCTGCTCGCATCCATTGGCGCATTTCCACATGTATGACACCATGAACATATGCTGAATCTGTATAGATGTTTACATCTTTTCCCTTTGATAGCTCTAATGCTGCAATGACTCCCATTACTTCTGCCAACTGTGCTGAGACTTTCCCTGTTACTTCTCCTGTTGATCTTTCTTCAAACTCTCCCTCAGCTTTTTGACTCACGACTGCGTAGGCCGCTTGGAGCCCTTTGGTGGGGTGTCTAAAACAACAGCCGTCTGTGAACAGGTTTTCTGCATGTGGCATAGGCTCGTCTCTGAGATCTATTCTTAGCTTCACATCCTGGATGATTCTTTCCTAACACCTATGGGGTTCTCCGCTGCCAATGGTGTCTGCGCTGTTAACTCCTTCATGTGTGTAGGTGATGTGTGCTTGCGTCAGAGTTTTCTCTAACCTGGTCTGTCTTGTGGAAGTCATTGTGAATGCACTTGAGTTCACAAAAGAGACAATGCTATGTGTTGTCAGTACTGTCAAAGGGTGTCTCATCACAATGTGTGAAATTGTGTTTAAGATACGTGCTGTACCTGCTGCATGTCTTGTGCATGGAGGTTCCCTGTTCTCCACTCTGTCCAGTGTGACACTAATGTACATCAGTATTGACCTACATCCCCCCTTTTTCTGAAATAGAACACCATTTACTGTGTTCTCATTTTCAGAAACATCAAGGAAAAATGGCAATGCATAGGATGCAGAGGCGAGAGAGGTGACCTGGGACATGGATTGTTTGAGAGAAATGAACGCAGCTTCTGCAGCTTGTGTCCAGTCCAGTGTGACAGTGAGATTGCGCATGCCTTTCTCATTGATCAGTGTCCTCAGTACAGCTGTTCTTGGGTTATACTCTGGGATATAGTGTCTGCTGTAGCCTGTGAGACCCAGAAAAGATAACATGTCTTTGACTGTCCTGGGTTTTGGGTGATGCAATATAACCTCCTGATGTGTTGCTGACATGCCCGTACCTGCTGGAGAGATAACTCTGCCCAAAAATGTCACCTCTTTACGGGTGCATTGTAGCTTTTTCTTGGAGACCTTGAACCCTGTTGCATGGAGGCGAACCAGTAGGTTCCTGGTGGCCTCTAAACAAGAGGCTGCGGAGGGTGCTGCAATGAGAAGGTCATCTACATACTGGATCAACACCACCCCCTCTGGTAATGAAACGCCATCTAGCTGTTCCCTGAGTATTTTGTTAAATATTCCTGGAGACAGACTGAAGCCTTGGGGCAGTCTCGTGTACTGTAGTTTCTCCCCTCCCATTGTAAATGAAAAAATAGGCCTCATCTTCTCCGCCAGGGGTATGCAGAAGAAAGCGTTGGCCAGATCAATACAGGTGAACCAGGTATGTTCAGGTGTGATATTACAAATAGCCGTGTATGGGTTAGGCACTGGTACCAGAGCTGTAGTTGTAATAGCATTAATGGTCCTTAAATCATGAGCCATTCTGTACTCCCCGCTAGGTTTTGATACCGGGAGTATTGGAGTGTTCCACTCGCTTTGTGAGGGTTCCAACACCCCTGCTCTCTTCAGACCCTCAACTGCCTTGCTGATTCCCCCTTTGGCCTGTGGTTTAACAAGGTACTGTGGTTGATATACAGGCATAGTGCTACTCACTTCAAATGTTATTGGTGCAGCCTTTGAGCAGAAACCTACGTCATGAGAGTCAGATGCCCACAGGTCAGGTGGGAGGTCACGCAACATGTCTTCAGTAAATGAATGGTCAGTCTTTTCTCTACCGTGATGTCTCTCCACTTCGTGTCTCTCCATGAAGATGCATTCTTGTGTGCAGATTTTTAGAGCATAAGCCTTGTGTGAGGGAGAGTATGTGAGTGCTGCTATTTGTGTTGGTTCCCAATCCTCGACTTCTAGCAGTGTCTTTACCATAGGACCAAGTTCCCTGGCTTCATAGCCCCTCCCGATAGCTAATGAAATGTGTGGTGTGGCTTCAGCTGACATACGGTACCAATAGAGTTGCTCATCAGTGAGTTCAACAGATGCAGCCACCCCCGCTTGACCCATAAATAAATTGGTTGTGGCTACGTCCCAAATGGACATAGCCACCTCTGCGTCATACGCATATGCATAACTTTGGTCGTCCATTCTATCATAATTCAGCGTCAGATGGGGAGGATCTGGAGGGGAACCATAAGGCCTGAGGAGGTTAATCCACGGCTTCCATTGTTGAAAAATGGAAAATAGTCCTGGTGTCTTGTCTTGGGGCCGGTCGAGCAACCCCCAGTATATAGTGGCCTGCTGAGTTGCTTCTGCTGCAGTGGATTGGGCCAACATCATTTGAGAAGCTGACTTTATGGTTGACAGTGAACAATTGAGGCGAGTGCCATTTGGGAATGATATTATTAGTTCGTCGGGGGAACAGAGGATCGAGGCGTTAGCTTTGATAAGAACATCCCGCCCCATGAGGTTAGCCGGACTTTGGGGTGCCAAAATGTACTGATGAAGAAATAGCTGGCCCGCTATTCTGGTGGTTAATGGTGTAGTGAGCGGCACCTGCTCTATTTCTCCCGAAAACCCCATGACTGAGACCGTATTACTGGACTTGGATGTGTTAAAAACGGGGGAGTTGATAGTTGAATATCGAGCTCCTGAATCAACAAGGAACGGTAATTTCGCGTGTTTTACAGTCATGTCCATGTAAGGGTCCGCCAGGCCCGTACATTCAGGGTTCCCTGGGCGACCTCATTGTGGTGGGTAACAGTCTTGTTCGTACTGGACAAACTGGCCATAGGGAGCAGCCATCACATTTGGTGCAACGTGACCCTGGTCTTGGTGTTGGGCCTGTGGGGCTGCCTCATGGGGTTTCTGGACATACTGCATGTCTGCTCTGTTCCCTTGTCCCTGCCCCCTCTGTCCCCGCCCTCTCTGTGGGCATCGCCTGTACCAGTGGGTGGCCTGTCCACAGATGTAGCACCCGTTCTGCTGATATTGGATCACTCCAGGAGCTGTTCCACCCCTTCCCAAACCTTTAGCCGTGCCTCTGAACCCGCCCCTCCATTGCTGAAAACCATTATTGTAGCCGTATTGGGGCTGGTTATAGAATGGACCTCGGTTGGGAAAACCCTCCTTTGGGTTTTGCGGACCCGGTGCCTGCTCTGCCGGCCCCACAGGATGAACAATCAGCTGTTTGGCACTTTTCTTCTCATTTTGAACTGTTTTACGGGCTATTTCTAGCTGAGCACGGAGTAGTTGCACTCTTAACTCTTCTTCCTCAGTTTTATTCTTTGTAAGTTGTTTGTTAAATTTTCCTACATGATGGCCCAGATGACGCTCCCATGTCTGCGTGTTTAGTAGATCAACTTCTGGGTTGTCCTCCATAAGAGCTTTAATCTCGGCAGGTACTGCTGCTAATATTGCTTTACGGAACATCTGCATATGTTGGTCACTATTTTCTGGACTACAGTCAGTAGCTACTATGTATTGTTGGCGTGACCTGAGCAACATGGTTGCTGCGGCCTCCCCAGGTGTGAACGTGAAAGACAGTGAGCCGTAACCTCCTCCCGTCTGTGGGAAATGTTCTCTCATTGCCAAGCTCAGCAAGCTGTGTATGTTGTTGGAAGAGATAGGCTGGTTATCGTTCATTGTTCCTGTTCCTGATCTTTCCTCAACTTTCCTTACGTCATGGCTGGAAGTCTGTTGTGCTAATATCCTCCTGAAATCTCCAAGGCAGATTGTTTGTCCTACTGACATATCAGCAAACTTTCTCATCCAATGTCTCCCTCCCTCAGTAGGTAGCGGCATTTTGTCAACCAGTGCATGCACATCTCCTAGTGAGAAAGGGTGGTAAGCGGTATTCCCATTGGGGAGTGCCACCAAAGGAGCCTGTAATACTGGAGCAATAAAGGGAAAAGGTGTGGGGTCTTCTGAGGTGTGTTGGGATCTCAAACTCATACGGGGAAGTGCAAGGACCTGTGTAGCAGTCAGTTCAGAGATTGTTCCTGTCATAGTTATGTACTTAACCTTGCTCTTGCACACCCTGCCGTTGACATCTCCCTGTTTTGCTCCAGAGGAACACTCACCACTCTCATCCCCCGATGCCCCTCCCTTGCTGGTGTAGTAATGGCCTAGAACGGCAGGTCACTCAAACTGCCCTCGCCCTCGGGAGAACTTTCACTGTACCCTTCCCCACCTGCTTGTTGTTGGCTACCGCCCTCCTGCTCTCTATTCATTCTGTCCTGACGTACTTGTTCTATTTCTTCCTTCTCTCTTCTCAGTAATTCTTCCGCTTCCTGACAATGGACCCCCTCCCTATCCTGATGGTCCGCACCACCATAAGCTCTTTCCCTCTCCTCATATTTTTCTACAATGGCGATCAATTCTTCCGGTGTGGGGCTGCTCTCGCCCCTTTTAATGGAGGTCTTCCTTAAAGGAGTTAGCGAAACATTACCCACTATTTTAAAGTTACCCCCCCTTACACCTGCTTGTTCTTGGGCTGACCCAGAGCCCACTTTTTCCAGTGGCATTTGTAGACTATACCTGGGGGGTGCGTTCGGGACAGGGGAAGAGTAAGGAGGCGGTTGTGTAGATACACTGGATAAATCCGGATAAATCAGGGGGGATTGAATTGAGACATCCTGATCCCCTACATTTCCTGTCTGAGACCCCTCTCCTGAACTAGCCGTTCTTGCAGTGCACCCGTTATTTACAGTACTGCTGAGATTTCGTCTCCTCCTGTCTGAGGCCGAGGTGTCCTTTTGAGTCATATCCCTATAAAATGTGATACGTTCTGCAACATATTGATGTATGTCGTCATCTGTGGGTGGTGGTGTCAGCACGCATGCGTCCCTACTGTCCTGGGGGAACAGGAGAGTGCCAACGTCACTAGAGCGTTGAAACTCCCCCCCCTGTGTTTGGGCTGCTACCATGACTGGGGGATTGTTAACTGGGGGGCGAACCACAATCATCCCCTTCCTGACAATTGCTGCGTTGTGGCAAATCCTCCTTAATTTATCAACCGCCTCTTTCTCTTCCTTTAGTTTCTGACGGGCAAAAAATCCGGGCTTCTGCTCGTTTAGGTTACCCAGTTTCTTTACCAGCTGTCGCTCATACTGATTCAGAGCTGAGCCTACATTTCCTAGAGTGTCATCCCCTCCCACTCTATCTTCTTTTATCATTTTATCATGGAGGAACCTAAGGTCGGCACAAGCCTTCTTCTTGTCTCCCTGTTTTGTTCCACTTAGAATCAATCCCTCAATCTGTCCCCATTGTTCTTGGAAACTTCCGGGAATTGGGACGTCTAAATCACTTTTTTTGAACTGCCCTTCCATATTGACTTCGCGTGTATTTATCTGACTAGGTTAATATGTGTTCACTAGTAATTTGTGATATACAGGACAATGCTCGTCGTCACTCCTAATGTAGTTATTGTATTTATTTAACTGCCCTGCCTTTGTCTAGACGTGTAAATAGTTTGAGTGTATAAACACATGTATTTGAACTCCACCTTGAGTGATAAATGCAGTAACAGAAAAGTACCAGTAAAGCAGTTATATAGGAGCAGCGGACTGGCTTATTGAAAGCCAGTTGAGTAGCACTCGAAATGTTTTGGCACTTATAAAACCTGATTAGTTTAATGATCCTGTCTTCTTTGATTGTATGTTCCTGGTGAAACGCAGTTATTGTGAGTTGCTTTGGATTAAAGCGTCTTCCAGGTGTAACGCAATATTGCAAGAGATACTACAAAATACGTCCAGCAGATGGAGCCAACAAACTATACTATTAAGCAATACTCGAACCGCTAGTCTGTCTTTTCTGTGCCACACCTTGTTTGCCACCAGATGGCGGCACCCGACCAGGAATGAGCTCCACCTCACTGAGAGGAGAAATGATTTTGGAAGCAGCAGGCTTTGCTTCTCTATCTGACTAGTAAATATTCACAGAAAAAATTCCCCGTACAGTCTATTCAGCTTTTATTGTCCGATGTTTATTTCAACAAGTTTAGCAAGCCTCTCAGCGCGCTTCAACACCGTCTTTCAACGATGTGACGCTGACATGGAGCCGAAACTCAGGCTTTGCAGAACTCTTTATCGTGACGTTTGGCTTTATAGATTCAACCCCACAGAACAAAGGATTAATGAGGTCCGGTCACTTCAAAATTGCTTTTTGAAGGTTGCGTTACTCTCCTTTGGATTTTACTTATAACTCAACTTCGATTCCTATGAACCTAAGAATTGTTATTCAGATTCGTCACCTGGATGCCGTCTGAAAACGGTCACTGGACGTCCCCCAACGAGTCTTCAGCCGTCTCCTTTCTGAAAAAAGTACGGGGCCTTTCACCTTCGTCTTACATACCTCGTTGATTCACTTTTATGTTATATAACTTTCCTACCTATCTAAAATATGTATCTGTACTGTTACTATAAAAACACTGTAAACTTCGTCTGACAACCCTAAAATTTGGAATATGGTCAAATCACAGATTTCGAATTAAGCTGGTATCTGCTCACCTGTTATTGTCAGAGCTCTGTTTTTAGTTGTCAGAAGAAGCCGAGATGTTTAGCCCTGGACTATTCCGTCCGCTTGCTGCTGGTGGTCTCTTCCCCGAAAACACCCCACTCAGACACGTCGGGTCACCACTTGTTGGAGATTCGGAGGATGTTCAAAACCAACCTCGTCTCCGCGTGTCGTTTGATAAGCTGGGTGAATTCGTAAAAAGGAAGGGATTAAGAAACACCAGAATACAAGTTAAACAATAATCTTGCTTTAATGATAAAGAGTAACAACACAAATACAAATACAAATACAAAGACAAATACAAAGACAAAGGAAGTACTTCCTGCTCTCTCTCCTGTCCTACCCTCCTGGTCAGCCTGAAGAAAAAGAGGTCGAACCCCTGGAAAACAGAGTGTTTCATACTAAAAACACAGGAGGGGGTGTGTGCGGGCTTTCCCCCCCCCCGAGGTCATCTTATTGGCAGAGACCAACACATGGCCTGTCGCACCCAATCAGTGCGACACAGCAGAAGAAACCTGGTTCACATCTTGTAGCCAGCACACACCTCCTTTATGGCCCTTTGTCCCTGAGTCCATCTTCCCCCCTTCAGGTTACCACACACAAGTTAAAAGTATGTTTTAAGATATAGTTGTTATAGTTGGCTAAATATACGTAATACATGTTAATTACTTTCATATCAATAATAACGAGGAACACATTACCTATGCTTTTAAGCAGTATTAGAGATGCTTTTCAAATAGTCAAACTTCACACAGGCCTCATATAGAGAACACACTCATTTGTCCTATAGCCCCTCCATTTGTTTGAGCTATTGTTCACATCTTTACTTCAAATAAAAGGTTTCACATTGTATATTTCCAGCTTCCTTTACACATACTGTTATTATTAATACAAAGTAACCAACCACACATATCTATTGAAAACAAGTCGATTCCCCTGATAATTGACATGCTGAAACTCTTCGGAATGTGTCCCCTCCCCCAACTCTCTCGTCCCTGTCATAAAAAACTGCTTCCATTTCATATAGAGTAATAAAAGATGTTTAAGCTAATTTCTCCACAATGTTTTGTAGCCATTTAGTACCCACACATGAAAGAATAAGAACAGAGGTATAGTTGACCAGTAATCATGTAGCACTTATATTTACTGCAATGAAAACACACACACATCTGCTACAAGATTGTGTAACGCACACCCTTCTTTTACGAGGGAAACATTCCAGCGTATTGGCACTATCTCCAAATAAGGGTGTCCCATGCTCCCCTCTCTCTAAACACAAGGACTTCACCTCAATATATTGGGGGAGGGAAAAGATACTTTGTCCCTTCTAATTTAACACACATGAATATATATAAGGTGACATTAAAAGGAATATACCAGATTGAACTTTCCTGCCATACCACGTTACTTTAATCCTTCAAATAATTCAAATAATCCTTCAGTGTGTGTGTGTGTGTGTGTGTGTGTGTGTGTGTGTGTGTGTGTGTGTGTGTGTGTGTGTGTGTGTGTGTGTGTGTGTGTGTGTGTGTGTGTGTGTGTGTGTGTGTGTGTGTGTGTGTACATCATAGATATATATATAAACACTAGATGACTCACCCGCGCTGCTGGCCAATGGAGATCGACGTTGCCACATGGCCGCCATCTTGCTACAGGCAGTGCTCTCATTCATAACATTATGGTTTACTATTTAAATAACCATAGCTTGCTCAATTTTCAACCAATTTTCAAACGGTTTGGTTTTTTATAAACATCAAAGATGTAGTTATGATACTGCATACTTATAATCATGGACTTTCTTATGAAAATAACATTAAGCAGATAAAGCAATAGCTATACACACAGAGAGGGAATAACAAGGTATTTATATTAAATATTTGCCGGTGTATATATTTCCATTTATGTTATTGTATTGTTAATATTTAAAATAAATTATAAAATCAAAATGTATTTATATTTTATATATACAAATCGGTCTCATGTTACCACTCTGTAAGCCAAGAGTTGTTAATTTAGCAATGCCTTAGCTTGAAGAACAGGGACACAACTAATGACAATAGCATATGGTGGTATATTATTTAGATATTCACACCTTTATCAGAAGAACCAAACCAACATAAAATGAGCTCACAGACAGGCCAGTTCTGTGTCATTTATAACAATTATTTTTGACATCAGATCTTCATATCGTCCTAGTTTTGTATTTAGTTTCTACATTTGTAAACAAATCCAGAACCTTTGAAATATGTTACCACTTCACAGCACGGTGCGCTGAGTTCTTGTAGTCGAAACAAGCCCAAGGATAATATAAACTGTACCCTGTGTCCTTTTGTGTCCTTCTGTAGTCCATTTACTGTTGTTTTTCTTGTCTTACCCCGGCTGATATCTCACTAAATCCACTGTTTTAATTGTTCCCTATATTGCCCCTATGCCCTGTAAGGTGTCCTTGGGTGTTATGAAAGGCGGCCCCCCAAAATAAATGTTTTATTATTAAGAAGAACAACTTGGTGTGGAGGGGATGTAGGAAGCAGGGGCAGATGGGGAGAGATGGGGCTTCAAGGTTCAAGGTTATTTGTTTTAAATGTGTCTTGGAGATAAGGACCAGCTGCACACAATAAAATACAGTATAACACAAAACCAATAAGACACACAGTGACACATGGCACACCAACAATCAATCATCGTCTAGCCGCAGCTTTGGTATTCTTTCACAACCATGTTATGGGTTTATTAGACACATTATTAGACGCGTACTTTTAAGAAATTGATCTTAATAGGCTTGTCCCCTTATAAGGCAAAAATATGTTTTGAGGCTCTGGACAAAAATGGCTATTTTGATTGTAAAGGTTGCCAACCCCTGGGTATAGTTTCAATGTTTGCACATGTTTATTCAAGTGTATGAGTGACATAGAGCAAGTGAGATGGCCAGTGGTTCTCAAACTTTTTACACAGAGTACCACCTCAAATTATATTGGGCTCTCCTAGTAACACCATCATAGACCTTCCTGGGTACCACCGAGATAAAGGATTTAATATGACAAGCCAAATGATGCTCTCATTTGTTAGTGACATTCCACATGAAAATAAGATAAGATGGTACTTTATTGATCCCAATTTGGGAAAACATTTTTAGTTACAGCAGCATAAGGGACAAGGCATTTTACAATAAATTAGAAAAAAGCAAGAAAAATAAAGAGGAAAATATACATGTTGAGTTTGGCAGGATGTTATATATATAATATACATAAATATAAGGCATATGGAATATTAATGTTAAATATTGAACAGATTATATATGTGTAAAACGTACAATGTGGTTATATTCAAGAGAAACTATGGAGCAGAGAGTTATCTTCCAGCCAGAGGTGATTTGTTGTGCAGAGTTATGGCACTGCGGAGCTCCAGCAGTCTGTTGGAAAAGGAGCTCCGCTGACTGTCCAGCTGCAGGTGGAGAGGATGGGTGGGGTTATCAATGATGGACAACAGCCTGTTCAGTGTCCTCCTCTCCACCACAGCTTCATAGGGGTCCAGCTTGATGCCGATGACAGACCCAGCTTTCCTGATCAGCTTATTGATTTTGCTGGTGTCACCGGCTCTTATGCTGCCCCCCCAGCACACCGCAGCAAAGAAGACTGCACTAGCCACAACAGACCGGTAGAAGATCTCCAGCATCTTGCTGCACACGTGGAAGGATCTCAGCTTCCTCAGAAAATAGAGTCTGCTCATCCCCTTCTTGTGCACAGCGTCAGTGTTGATCCTCCAGTTCAGCCCGTTGTCTAAGTGCACTCCCAGGTATTTGTAATCCTCCACAACAGCCACATCCTCTCCCAGAATGCACAGGGGTAGAGGAGACGTCCTCACCCTCCTGAAATCAATGACCATCTCTCTGGTCTTGGACACATTCAGAATACTCACAACATCAGGCTGAGGTTCATCTTCCGCTCTTCTTGAAGTGGTTGTGCTTCTTGTTGCTTCCGGCTAAAATAAACATAATTAAAGACATTTTGAGTGTTTAAAATGTGCTGTAATACACAACAGATTATTTATTCCTAAACTTGCAGAAAGAAAAACTAAAGTGTGACATTTAATCACATATTTATATATCAATCTTATACACCTTGAATTCTTGTTGGCCAATGATACACATACCCTTTGAAGATGAGCTGGGAAGTTGAATACTGTTGGCACAACACCATCTTTAAGCCGGACAGTCTGCCCCATCCTGTCAAAGTCCTCACAACTGAAGTGATCACTGCAGAGCAGTGTCCTGCCACAGGAAACAAAACCGTCCCTTCTTAGGGCAACTTCCCACTGCCGCCTCCTCTCTCCGGTTTTGGGAAACCTTAAAAACATGAGAAAGGTAGCCAGATATATAAATTATTGTCAACATTGTTCTCCCTTCTTTCCTTTAACATTAAGGGTAAGGACAAAAATACACAACAAAATTATCATATGTTTGGGGTAATTGTATGTATGTATGTATGTATGTATGTATGTATGTATGTATGTATGTATGTATGTAATGTATACTTTAAGAATAAGAGAACCACACTAAGAGTTATAAAAAAGGTGTCCAAAAGAAGCGAACAGAGCATCCACAGAGTAGAAGTAGCAGAGTAGAAAGTTTAACAGACTATTTTTGTAATTATGAGAGGGAAAATACATTACGAGTGATGTTGTTCCCCCACACAGAAAACTATTGTGTCCACACAACTAGTGAGGTCAAGACGATGGGCTTCCAACCAAAATATGCAAGGGGCGGCGATACACCTGACGTGAAGCTGTCCAGACCTGAAAACAGAAACTCAATTCTGCTGTGGTGAAGTCTGGCTACAAAGGGAGGTGTCCAATAGGGTCGCTTGTCTCAAACCAGTGAAGAAGTCAACAAGAACCCAGCTGAACTAGAGAGTGACTGTTAGCGGGAGAACTGTGACGGAGCGACAGAGACTGGCCCAACATTTTCCAGCCAGTACATAGATAGACCCCGTCAGAAGACCGGGGCTGTGTTTAAAGGGGAACTTCATTTATTCTTAGCCAGAAGTGCAGTTTTTAATCAAACAATTATGTGATTTATGGAGTCAGATTACATTTTTCTCATAAACACAATTTTATAATCGGTCTGAAGTGTCTGTTTTAAGGCATGAGCCGCAGATTAAATAACATAACACTGATTAAGAGCTTGGATGAAGAAGTTGTAGGGTTTTTACAACAGTTTCAAGAATCAGTCTTTATTTATTTATTCTTGAGTAACTTTACTGATTTATAGTGTAGTGCGTAAGGCAATATCTCATTTGAGTGAGGGGCACCAGCCCTTCATGCAGGTCACTCTCTGTGAGAATAGTTCATATTTTCCCTCCAGTTTGGAGAAAGATTATTTTATCATATGTTAGTTCAGCAGTGTCAACCAATCCTCTAATCCTAGAGTTATTGAGACGCATTAGCGACACCAGGGGTATTGTTTTTCGCAGCAACGATGATGCATAATACCATGACAAAAGCCATTATTGAAACAAGTAAACTATTAGAAGTGCTAATGGGAAATGTTTTGTGAATATGCGTTTATGCCATCAGAAAGCCATACATCATATGATATTTTTGTACGCCTTGTGGGTACACGGAGAATTTAAATTTATTTAATGCAACGGTATGGGTTTTACATGTCCTGTTCATAATAGGGTAATCATTGCAATATTAATTGAGCATTTTATGCTCAAAGGAGGGAGTGTCATGATTATACAGATATGTTGATTCGGTGACGTTGTAGTTAATAAATAATAACATGTAGTTAACAATAGGTCTCATAACAACAAGAGGTATGCCGAAGCTTGGGCCTTCTCCAAGGAGGGAGTGGTCCAGTTTTAGATATTAGACAAATAGAAGTGGATGAATATGTCAGAACTCTGAGTAATATTATGCAAGTTTTGTCTACACAGGCTAGGAAAACTAGAGAGATACCAGACGAGACACCAGAAGAGACTCCTGTTCGGCCAGGTGATTGGGTGAGGGTGAAAGTTCACAAAAGACAGTGGGCTCATCCCCGGTGGACGGAAGCATGAAACGTTGTAACAAACTTCACACGCGCTCCGGTTTAAAGGTAAAGAAAAAGGAGCAAATTGACACCACCTCACACATTGTCACCCTTCACTGGCAACTTCAAGAACATTATTGGGAGTTAGGACTGATTTGGCAGAGCTGGAACAAAACAATAAATAGAAATAAGATAAAGATAGAAACAGCTCAAAAGACAAATTGTCTATAGATTTTTATAGAAAGTACATTAATGTGAAAACCTATTTTTTTGTTTTACATCTGAAAAAGAGTCCAATCTTTTGTATATGTTATTTTTGTACTCATCATTTAAATTCTGTAACGGACACAACCAGGGATAAAATAGAGATGATGACAAGAACAAAGCCAAACCAATTGTGGGGTCCCCTAGGGATAAGAGGCAGAATAGCATTGTTGATTGTGCTCATTACACTTGGCACCTTTCTGGTTGGATGGGGAGTACAATATCAAGTAAAACATGGAACCATTAGTTCACTCATAGAGGATGCCCACATCACTAACAAGACTCCAGCTGTGTTTCACAGACTTTCACTTATCCTCAGAGCCAAAAGATCAGCTGAGCAACAAGAGGAGGAGTTAGAAATACTCGGTCCCAAACAAGAGGCGGTTATAATCAAGATGCTTCACCCGCCCTATATGCAGTTCTTGTATCAAATGATGAGACGGGTTTAAGTGATCGGGATATGTAAGTGATGGGGATTTACAGATTAGGGGAATCTCTAAATACACTGGATCCATGTTTTAGTCCGTACCAGAAACACCCCCTGTTAAGCTATGAACAACCGACCGGTGACCTTTAACCCACAAGTACAGCTTTGTATGTACAAACTCTATGAACAAGATTCCCCAGCAGATAGTGGCGACATTGCAGATATGTCCAGTCACCAAAGCTACTACGGTTCTAAATAACAGTGAGATTTAAAGTGATGGAGAAAATATGGAGACGTTCTTTTATAGTGTGAAATATGTGGTGCTTGAAACATGTAGGTATTTAAATTTATAGAAGAAAATGGTTTCCTGAAAGAGTTAATTGGAGTAAACATGTTACAGTGGGTGAAAGCAATGTTTAGGGATATGGTAAAATTATTAGTATACATGAATTGTGTTTAGATGACATTTAACAACTAAGATGGATAGTAAGATTAGGAAAACAGAGTGGAAAAGGTTGGATTTATTCTACCTCAGTGTGTTAAAATTAACTATAGATAATGCGTCCCGAGATCTCTCTCTCTCTATCTCTCCGCCTGTCAGAACGCTACAACCCCAACTTCCAAGCAGACAAAAGACCTCACCACGGAAGACTCCTCCTCCTCCATCGAACAGACAGAGAAGCAGAGCTGAACCATCTCCACCTGAGAAATCCAGAACTACAGGTGACATAAAAAGGCACACTCTCATCGGTCCCCCACAGGACATGAAGTTCCAAGCTGAGCCACAAGATTTGGGCACAAGAGCAGAGTGTGGGACATGAGAGCGGAATACGCCCTCCATGCAACAAAGTAGAGACTGTAAAGGAGGAGATGAAAAGCAAAGCAGTTGGGACACTGAAGAGAGTTACAGCGGAAGGATCCAAGAGCGGATGGACTGAGGAGAAGGTGGACGGAGGAGAGGAAAGGACGGAGGAGTTGGCATGGTCCGGCAGAACGTGAGGGGGTCGTGGCTTGACAACCAGAGGGGGAGAGAAGGAAAACGGGAGTGAGTGAGTTTACACATAAACACACTTATTCACCAACGAGAAATACGTAAAGAAAAATATGTATTAGCCATGAATTAATCAATTGGTGAATTTATAAAGAAAGAAAGAGGAAACTATTAAATAACCCTAAAAACACACTCAGGGTAGAACACGTTATTCAATCTTTTCATCATATGAACAAATTATTCTTTAAGAGTTTTTTATTCATGTGTGAATTTGGGGAAGATTTAATTTGTTACAGTATAGACCTACAGTTTAAAGGGATGGTTTTAGTAACCACTCTATAAAAGCAGACAAATCTTTATTTGTATGGAAAATGTTAAAGGTAGAGCTAGTACCAAGCCAAAGATAGTATTCCAATCTAGAGTATTGATTTCTCCATTGTAGCATGGTTATTACCTCAGGAGGGAAGATTAAGGTGGAAATAACATTTGTTTTTCGTCCAAGATGTAGAGTTTTAAAAAGACACTGGGCAAAGAGAGATTGCACATTTTAATTTTAAAAAACTAATATAATTGGAAGTAATACATGGGGGGCCTTGGATCACTCATTGTGATGGTGCATATTTGTTACAACAAATATCGTTCAGGGAGAAGGGGTCGCTCAACCCACCCTGCAGATGTTTTAAATCTTACTTGCAGCTTCACAGGGAGCACACGGCACCAGAGTATGAGTTTTAAAAGACACCATTTAATCAGGGATGACCTGACATTTAGAGATGTTATTTAAAGGAGAAACATATCTGAAAATCCTTGTTAAAGGAGGAAGTAATTATCACATGCTCGGGCACCCAAGGTTCCACACACTGTTAAAGGGGTTAGCATAGCTATTTAAGTAGACAAGAATTGAAAATAAATTAGTATAATGAGTAATTGATATTCCACGAGTTTTCACACCATTTCAGGGACTTTATCTCTGCATTAGAACAGACCACCCAAAGGTACTGAGTAGGAACTTTTAAGTGATGAAATTCTACAACTGTTGTAACTGACCAAAATCTTCTCCCAGAAATGACTGTCTAGAATGCCGTACCCCAGAGTAGAACGTACAACGGCCCCTTCTAGAGAACATATTACTTTCATACCTTAAATGGTATGAAAGGAGGGAGGGTACATTTCTCATGAGGAGACAGTTACAAATGCTAGCAGAACAAGACGACCAACCCCCGTATACAGATGTTGATGACAATGATGAGTTAGTTTAAATGATATGGAGGTTCGGAGATGAGATTGATCAATGAATGTCCAGCCGATGTGATTCTTTAAATGATGAAATCATGTGAAGAAGTGAGCAAAATTTAAATGGATTGAATCCATTTCAATTTACTTCATACTATTCCAAGATAGTATATTTTTATTATTCCAATTAATTTTACACTATTCTAAGATAGTCCATTTTATTTGACTTTATTATTTTATACTATTCTAATATGGTAGATTTCATGTTGTATAAATCATTGCTATTCTAAAATGGTTTGTTTCTTTTCACTTTGTAAAAACAAGTGCCTTAACACTGAGCGTGGTATGAGAACGGTTTCTGTGAAAGGAGGGAGGAAGAAATGTTCTGATACCAAGCCATTGCTGCTATTTTGAAGAAAGATATTGAATGCAAACACTAGAAGTTATGCACAAGGGAAAACTTTTATGTTTGAGCACAGGCAAATAATTTATTTTGTATTTTTGTAAAGTTAAGCCTGTTGAACCATTCCATTTAGATTGCATGTTTGTAATATGAGATATGTACTATGCGAAGTTCAGATGAAGAACTTGTTATGCGGAGTGCGTTGCGGTGGAGATTTAATAGAACTCAGTAGTAGACAGCTACCTTTAGCCTTCATTAGGCATATTTATTTATCGTGGTAGGAGAGATGCGGTTATGCTGCCGCTCAGCTCTCGATCCAAACAACATCTGAACGGATAAGGTAGAGGCCACATGTAGTGCAAGGTATAGTCAGTGACGTCACGTCCTGGACGCACTGCAGACAACATTGCCCTCTGCAGGACACAATGAGCAAGGGCGCACATAATTGTACAACATTTAACACCCCCACTCGATCCTAGCTTATTGTGGTACATTTTCATAACAGAATACAAACAAAATAAATATTCTCCCTATTTGGCCTTCAATACAAAATAAACAACAAAAATACAATGGCACATATATGCATTTCTTGCACTTTAACTGCCAAACAAATACTGAGCAAACTTTTTCAGTTGTAGCTTAGTGGCTGGTTTTGTCATTAGGTCAGCTACCATGTTGTCAGTAGGACAATATTCCAAAGATATCCTCCCACTGTTCACAGTTTCTCGGATAAAGTGATATTTAATATCGGTATGTTTGCACCTCTGCCGATTTACTGGATTTCTGGCAAGTGCAATAGCTCCTTGGTTGTCATCATAAACCTTGGTTTGCCCATATTGATACTCATCAATACCCTTGAGTAGCTGTTGTAAATACATACACTCCTGTATGGCTGACGCTAAGGCCATGTATTCTGCCTCGCAGGTAGACAGTGCAACTGTTGGTTGTTTTCTACTCTTCCATGAAATGAGAGAGCTTCTCTCACTCAGAATGGCACAGTACCCTGTGGTGCTACGTCTGTCTGTAACCTCTGAGGCCCAGTCTGCATCACTATGGACTATTAGGCCCAGTTTACCCGCAACATCCTTTTTAAAGCATAATCCACGGTCTGTTGTACCCTTACGATACCTGAACACATGCTTCACAGTGCTCCAATGCTCTTCACTTGGTCCAGCAAAATGCTGGGAAAGTTTACTGACCACAAAACTTAAATCTGGTCTAGTGCATGTAGCCAAATAGATCAGACTTCCTACTGCCTCTCTATACATCCTTGGCTCTTCCATTTTTTCAGCATTTTCTGTGTATTCAAGTTTAGACTCACATGGGGTTTCTCTGACCCTACAATCTTGCATTCCAAATCTGGAGAGGATTTTGTTCACATACCTTTCCTGTGACATTGTGACTTGACCCTCTGACTGGTTAAAATCTATACCAAGAAAATTGTTTAATTTCCCCAGGTCTTTCATTTTAAACCTATCATTGAGCATCATTTTGACACTTTTCACAACCTCCTTATTGTTAGCAGCAATTATCAGATCATCAACCCATACAATCAGAATCACTTTTTCGTTTTGTTTTTCCCTTGTGTATTGACAGTGATCAGCAGGATTTTGTTCAAAACCATTTTCAGTGAGATATGCATGTAACAGAGCATTCCAGTTTCTGCCTGACTGCTTTAGACCATATAGGGCAGTGGTCCCCAACCCCCGGGCCCCGGACCGGTACCGGTCCGTGGGTCGTTAAGTACCGGGCCACACAGAAAGAATAAATAACTTTCATTATTTCCGTTTTATTTATTATTCGAGTCTGAACAATCTTTTATTTTTGAAAAATTCTCAGAATTCTCCCCGTTACATCCGTCTATGACTCACGTGACCCACTCTTGACACCGCTTGACCTATGCGATTGACACATGTCAATATTGTGGTCACGTGATACATTAACGGTTAGCGCTAATATTAAATATTAACGGTCGCGCTAACTCACAAGCTAGAAACTCACAAGCTAGAAAGATGAGTAAAAAACAGACGTCTTTGGAAAGTTTCTTTGCAAAGGGGAAAAGGGCCAGTGAGGAGACAGAAGAAGAGCCTATACCCACCAAGAAAAAGAAAGCTGCATTTAACAGACAGTACCAGGAGACCTACTTAAAATATGGATTTATCGCTACAGGTGATTCCCACGCACCAAGCCCGCTGTGCATAATATGTGGTGACCGGCTCTCCAATGAGGCAATGAAGCCTTCAAAACTGCTTCGCCACTTAGAGACTAAGCACCCTGCTTTAAAAAACAAGCCTTTGGAGTACTTTGAAAGAAAAAAGCAGGAACAAGAAGGACAGAAGCAATTACTGAGGGCCTCTGCAACAACAAATGCAAGTGCACTGAGAGCATCCTACTTGGTGGCTAACCGAATAGCTAAGGCTAAAAAACCATTCACGATTGGTGAAGAATTGATTCTTCCGGCTACTAAAGACATTTGCGGTGAACTTTTGGGGGAGGCTGCGGTTAAAAAGATAGCACAGGTCCCTCTGTCAGCTAGCACCGTCACGCGGCGCATCGAGGAAATAGCAGAGGACATTGAGACACAGTTGTTGGAGAGGATTAATACATCACCGTGGTACGCACTGCAGGTTGACGAGTCAACAGATGTGGACAACAGGGCAATACTGCTTGTTTATGTGCGATACCTTTATCAGGAGGATGTGCATGAGGATGTGTTGTGTGCACTATCGTTGACAACCAAAACCACAGCCGCAGAACTATTTAAGACGCTGGATAATTACGTATCAGGAAAACTTAAATGGTCTTTTTGTGTCGGCATATGCACAGACGGAGCTGCTGCCATGACCGGACGGCTGTCTGGTTTAACTACTCGGATTAAGGAGGTTGCACCTGAATGTGAATCTACACATTGTGTCATACACAGAGAGATGCTGGCGAGCCGAAAAATGCCACCGGAACTTCACAGCGTATTGAATGATGTTGTTAAAGTTATCAACCACATCAAAGCACACGCACTTAACTCACGCCTATTCGAGCAACTTTGTGAGGAGATGAACGCGGAGCACAGACGCCTTCTGTTATACACAGAAATAAGATGGTTATCCCGAGGGAGATCGCTGGCCAGAGTGTATGAATTACGAGAGCCGCTGCAAAGATTTCTCTTAGAAAAAAAGTCACCGCTGGCAGCACATTTCAGTGATGAGGAGTGGGTCGCAAAACTGGCTTACTTGTGCGACATATTTAGCCAGCTCAATGAACTCAATCTGTCTCTTCAGGGGAAAATGACAACAGTCTTCAAGTTGGCAGATAAAGTAGCTGCATTTAAAGCCAAACTGGATTTGTGGAGACGACGTGTGAACAGAGGCATATTTGACATGTTTCAAACATTGGCGGGGATTTTGGAGGAGACTCAGCCGGAGCAGTCATTCTCCCAGCTGGTGCACGATCACCTGTCTTCGCTTTCAAAAGAGTTCGAGCGCTACTTCCCAACCGCAAAAGACCCACGAACTGAAAAGGAATGGATCCGCGACCCATTTGTCAACAAACCGGGCGAATCCAGCATGTCCGCGCAAGAAGAAGATCAGCTGCTGGAGATCGCAAATGACGGCGGCCTGAAAAGGATGTTCGAGACATCAACTCTGCCGGTATTCTGGATAAAAGTCATGGCAGAATACCCCGAGATTGCCACAGCAGCTCTGAAAACCCTGTTGCCATTTCCGACATCATATCTGTGTGAAGCGGGGTTTTCTGCAGTCACAGCAACCAAAACAAAATCACGAAATAGACTGGACATAAGCAACACACTCCGGGTGTCTTTGTCTCCCATCACCCCGAGATGGGACCGTCTCATTGCAGAGAAACAAGCTCAGGGCTCTCATTAATTTAGCGTTATGGTGAGTTGTATTTTTCATGAACTTCATATGTTTTATGTTGTATTTTGAAGGTATGTTTAAGTGTTACCAAAGCGACCAGAGAGCGCGAGGCAGAGAGGTTGTTATTGTTATTATTATGTTATTATTATTGTTGTTGGTGGATGTCAGGAGGACGCAAAAAAAAAAAAAATGTCAGGAGGACGCTGCTAATAAAGTTACATACAAGTACACAGTGGATTCAGGCTTTTTATTATTATATTTACAAAATACCATGGTCTTGTCATTTTATTTTGTTGTATTTATCCGCCACACCTTAAAGGCCGGTCCGTGAAAATTTGTCTGACATTAAGCCGGTCCGTGGCGCAAAAAAGGTTGGGGACCGCTGATATAGGGACTTCTGTAATTTGTATACTAACTTTTCTCCAGTTTTTGACTTTTTCTCATAATCTTCAGGTTGTTCCAAATAGACCTCACAATCAATGGGTGCATGCAGGTATGCAGTTTTCACATTCCATTTGGTGTAAAACTAAATCTTCCTGCACTGCCTTTTGCATGACAACTCTAACAGTTGTCATGTCAGCTGTAGGTGAGAAAGTTTCCTCATAGTCAATGCCTTGTTTTTGGCTGTAACCTTTTGCAACAAATCTTGCCTTATACTTGTCTGACCCATCAGTATCACACTTGAGAGTATAGACCCACCTACCCCCCACTGCCTTTTTGCCTAGAGGCAACTGGGTGATCTTGAATGTGTCATTCTCTTCTAGTGACTGCATCTCGTCATTCATTGCATTGATCCACTGCCGTGACTTGGTTGACCCTATGGCCTCCTTGTAATTTTATGGTATGTCACAAACTGCTCTATAACAAGAGTCTACACATGTTACCAGTTGGTCTACTGTATCCTCAGTCTCATAATCCTGTAAGTGCATTGGCTTTCTCCTAGCTCTCGGTGGGTTCTTTCTAGCCTCACTCTCAGTGCCTGGCGGTTCACATTCAGCCACAGAAACATCACCTTGAACACTTTGACCTGATGCATTTCCCATTCTTTCATCAACATTTTCCTCATTGTCAAGGACCCTGGGGTGTACCTCTCTGTCCTGACATTCAATGTGTGACCCAGGTGTCTGTGTTTCTTTCTCTTTGGCTGTCTTGTTTGTGAATTTCACCAACCTGTGTTTTTGGACCTTATCTGTGTCTGGACAGTACACAAGATAAGCTCGACTGTTCTTATCATATCCAATAAAAATGCCCTGCTCACATCTGGAATCTAACTTCCCCTTCTCTTGTGTGTAGGCAAAACACACAGATCCAAATTTCTGAAGTTTGGACATGTCTGGCTTCTTGTCTCATAAGGTATTTTCTTTGAGCGATTACTGTAACACCTGTTTCTTACATAGGCTGCCGTCTGTACAGCATAATTTCAGTGTGTCTGGCAACTTACTGTCTAACAGCATACACCTGCCCATTTCATAGAGGGTTCGCCAATCTCTCTCTGCTGTGCCGTTTTGGTGAGGTGAATAGGGTGCAGATGTCTCATGTCTAATCCTATTTTTTGGTTAACAGTGATTTGAATTCTCTATTAGTAAATCCGCCACCGTTGTCTGAACGTAAACATTTTACTTTTCCATATGGTGCTGAGTCTGCCAAGAACCTCTCTGTGGCATGTATTGCATCACTTTTGGATTTGAGAAAATAAACAGTTATGGCACCCGAATAGTCGTCCGTAAAAGACTGTGCATATTTGTGCCCTTCTAAGCTTGGGGTTCTCATGGGACCGGCTAAATCAGTGTGGACCAGCTGTAAAGGTTCTGTAGCCTTTCTGTCTGGCTCCCTATTCCTTGTCTGGGTGAATTTTCCTTTTGTACAAATTTCACACAGCTGTGCAGGCCTGACTGCACTGCCTCTTATCTCCATGCCTTTTACCACACCCAGTAACCTTTGTACATCCTCATAATTGCAATGTCCCAAAATGTTATGCCAAGTTTGCATGTCGTGACACACATTACATTTATCAACATTTTTCTGAACAGTTGGCAAGTAAAACAGATTACCACTTTCATGGAAGTCAAACCTGTTGTTACCACTCTTGGTGATCATGTGGCTGTCCCCCTTCTTGAAAGTGACTGTCGCTCCTCCATTTGTTGCTCTTGCCACTGAGAAGATATCGTGTGGATATGTCGGCATATACAGTGCCTCATGCAGCTGTGCTCTCTGCTGACGTCCATCATTGTCTAGCAGATAGATCAGTGCTGTCCCTCTGCGTTGCGCCATCCCGCTGCATTTGGTCCCATCCGCCAGCTCGAATGAATGGGTGTCGGGCTGGAATGTGTTGTCAAAGCTCTTGAACTTGGCGATATCGTTCACTATGTGGGATGTCGCTCCGGCGTCCACCATGATGCCCTTCTTCTTTACGTTGCCAGATGGCTTCTCGCTGTTTGCCTGCTTGGCCATGAAGCAATGATGCTCGTCGCCGTTGTCCTCCTCTTCTTCCTCTGCAACCTTCCTGGCTCCGTCTTCTTTTCCCTTTTTCCTGCACAGGGACTCTGTGTGTGTGTTGCTCTTGCAGTGACTGCACCACACTTTCTGGGTGCACTTGCTTCTAATGTGTCCTTTTTCTCCACACTTGTAACAAGTCACTGAAGTCAGAGTGGCTTCTCCATTCTTCCTGTGTGTCTTGGTGCCTTGTCTACTTTGCCTTGTGTTAGTCTTCATCACACTGTCCATAGATCCAGTCGTCCTCATCTTCTCAGATTCTTCATAGATCCTCAGTCTTCTCTTGAAGTCTTTAAATGTAACATCATCCTCGTTCTGTGTTACATGGACAGCCAGTGGCCTGAATGAATCTGGCAGTCCATTCAAAATGGTGGCTACAAGCAGCCCATCACTCATGTTCTCTCCTGCATCACGTAGAGCTGCAATTACATTCTCAGCCCTTATCATGTAATCAGTAACAGTTTCATTGTCTGCCATTTGTATGGTGGTCAATGATGTATACAGGTTTAGAATCCTTGGCTTGCTTTTTCCTGAATAGTGCTCCCTCAATAATTTCGGGGCTTTCCTTCCATCCTCGGCAGCATCATGTCTTATCAATGACAGGCTTTTATCATCCAGGGCATTCACTAACTGTGCATAACAGTCTTCATTTTTTCCTGGATCTGCAGCTAATGCGGCTTCACCCGTGGGCACTCGCAAAATAGTGTCTTTTAGCTTCAAAATGTGCAAACGGCTAAGGAATCTCGTCTCCCACAGATCATACTTATCTTCTGTTCCATCGAATAAAATCTGCTGGGATGTTCCTGCTCCGGCCATTTTTTACGTTGCATCCACGTTAACACGTCTTCTCTTTATACAGTTCACTTATCTCCAAACATTGGGTTGCGGCTTGTAGAAACACCGTGTCTTCAGTTTACGCGGGAGTCTCTCAGCGCCGTCTTCATCCAGGTCCCACTAGTAGCTTCTCTTAGCTAACAGCTCGTTCTTCTGTTACCTTTTTGCTCTAGACTGGCATTCCTGGGCCCATAACCTGTTATGCGGAGTGCGTTGCGGTGGAGATTTAATAGAACTCAGTAGTAGACAGCTACCTTTAGCCTTCATTAGGCATATGTATTTATCGTGGTAGGAGAGATGCGGTTGTGCTGCCGCTCAGCTCTCGATCCAAACAACATCTGAACGGATAAGGTAGAGGCCACATGTAGTGCAAGGTATAGTCAGTGATGTCACGTCCTGGACGCACTGCAGACAACATCGCCCTCTGCAGGACACAATGAGCAAGGGCGCACATAATTGTACAACATTTAACAGAACTCATTGATTTCAGTATTATACACAACTTTTAGGTGTGTAAGGAGGGACTGTTAGAAATTAAAATCAATGTTTTGATGGTATAATGTAGCTTAAACATACCGTCAGTTTAAACGCTCTTTTATAATGAAAAAACAGAAATTCTTGTGCACAAGCAGTTAAGCTTTTATTCTGAAAATCCTTCATCTACGGTTAGCATTTAGCATGTGGCTAATATACGATTTCCTAAAGAGGTGAATTGAGTAGCAAAATGACATGGAGTGGTGCAAACCGAAACCTGATTTAACACTACAACTATAGATGTCGAGATACTACCATGCTGAATATTAAATGAAAGTACAGTTTATTTGAATACATTATTGTTTACAGACGAGAGTAGCATGTGACAACATCCGGAAACCAAACCAGCCGTGAAGTATTTTCTGTATATTTTGGAGTATTGATTACAGCGTTTAGAATGTGTTACATGAAAAGTGATGACAGAGAATATGAGGAGAAAAGGCGTGTTAAGCATATATTGAATGTGAAAAGTACCAATCCTCTGTTTAAATGCAACAACGGACATTAGAGACGAGGCGAGCCGGCTGGCGGGGAGGAGCCAGCAGAGGATATATATAGCAGCACCGGACGAGGGATTCGCCCTCTTCTCTTGCTCATGAGAGCCAGATCACAGCTGTTTTCTGACTGAACAATATTCTGTCTGTAACACTACCGCTCCTTTTTTTTTTTATTAAAGTATCCCATTTGAATCTTCTCAGAGACTCCATTTAGTCTCATTTTAAAGCTTCTCTCCTGGACGCGAGATTAAAGAACATATTTAACAATAGCAGTGAGACTCAATATCCAAGGTAACTTGAACAGAACTGGCCTTTCTACAGATCCGATCATCATGCTTTGTTGAAGTTGCATGGTTGAAATTGTTCAATGGCGTGGAAGTGCAAATTGTGTGCTGTCTCGTCAGACACCCGAGCTCAGTTATTTAGGCACTATCGTTTGAGGCATAGCCAGTACTCAACAGTTAGCCCTTTGCCATGTGTCTATGACTCTTGCATTTTTTACATTTCAATCATTTATCATTGCAGGAAGTTGAGAAAAGTGAGAAGAACCCCATCTTGATAGAAAAGCTCATGCAGACGACTTTTGCCCTTCGTCGCCAGGAGATCGTTCAGGAAAATCCCTTGGTCGGGGACTTTCTAGAGAAATGGCCGACCCTCCGGTGTTCCGGATTAACTTGTTTCCCGATCAACTTGTTTCCCGATCAACTCGTTTCAGTGGGGTGCGTGGCTTTCGACTGAAATACACATTTCGATCGCTTTCTTCTGTCGTTTACATACATCTTTTGGTATATTTGGCTTCTTAGGAACACGTTGATGCACATCCAGTACCAGTGTGTGAGGTTGTGATTACGATGGCGATATCCGGACGCGAACAGCGAGGACTACAACAAGACAAACGAGTTGCTCGAATAAATCATTGAAACCAGCTATTGTTGCCAGACTTATTACGGAATATCGTAGTTAATGTCCAAGTCCATCTGTGTATACCTTCAGACAGCCTCCAAGTGAAGCACACGGTGTTTACTCACAGTTTGAAAGCAGCGTGGAGAAGTCTTCATCTTTGTTAAACTGTGATCCTCCCAGGGAACTGGGACCCGCCCACGTTAAAATGTGACCCGCCCAGGTTAAATTGTGTTACGATTTCTGTGGCTATCTACCAGCGATCATGTTTAACATGAAAGACTAACCACACATGTATCCCTTATAAAAACGGTATTGTGCAGCACTCATCCAGATAACATGTGACTGTTACCTGGTTTTGCAAAGATAGCAGCAGAAATGTCATTGGTGATATTAAGACTTTAAAATGCTGCTTGGTCATGAGAGTTGGTGTCGGCAAACAATATTACGAATCCTCTATTCAAACATAATATTCAATGTGCATCGACATGAAAATAACAAAAAAGTTCATGCTGGACTCAAACCCGAGTCCCAACAGTAAAGATCAATCATGCCCTGCGCGTTATGAGTGCGCCACGAATCATCACGTCCTAACAAATCACCACAGCTCATTTTCTTACATTAACATTGTCAACAAGTTCTAGAAAAATGCAACCCGACCTCATATTGATAATAATATATGATACAAATGTAAGACTGACAACAATAATAGTTAGTAAAGGATTTATTGATGTGAATGTTTTGAACAGTGAACACTTAACAAAGAAATTGTAACAGTTTAACCTGGGCGGGTCACAGTTTAATCTAGGCGGGTCACAGTTAAACCTGGGCGGGTCACAGTTTAATCTAGGCGGGTCACATTTTAACCTGGGCGGGTCCCAGTGCCCTGGGAGGATCGGTTTAACACAGATGAAGACTTCTCCATTCAACACGTCTTAACAGATCACCAGAGAACCATAAATCCAGTCGCTGTGTTGATGCCTGTTACATCACATTACATTACATTGCATTTAGCTGACGCTTTTATCCAAAGCGATTTACAATAAGTATTCACTGTTCAAAACATTCACATCAATAAATCCTTTACTAACTATTATTGTTGTCAGTCTTACATTTGTATCATATATTATTATCAATATGATGTCGGGTTGCATTTTTCTAGAACTTGTTGATAATGTTAATGTAAGCAAATAAGCTGTGGTGATTCGTTAGGACGTGATGATTCGTGGCGCACTCATAACGCGCAGGGCATGATTGATTTTTACTGTTGGGACTCGGGTTTGAGTCCAGCATGAACTTTTTTGTTATTTTCATGTCGATGCACATTGAAAATTATGTTTGAATAGAGGATTCGTAATATTGTTTGCCGACACCAACTCTCATGACCAAGCAGCATTTTAAAGTCTAAATATCACCAATGACATTTCTGCTGCTATCTTTGCAAAACCAGGTAACAGTCACATGTTATCTGGATGAGTGCTGCACAATACCGTTTTTATAAGGGATACATGTGTGGTTAGTCTTTCATATTAAACATGATCGCTGGTAGATAGCCACAGAAATCGTAACACAATTTAACCTGGGCGGGTCACATTTTAACGTGGGCGGGTCCCAGTTCCCTGGGAGGATCACAGTTTAACAAAGATGAAGACTTCTCCACGCTGCTTTCAAACTGTGAGTAAACACCGTGTGCTTCACTTGGAGGCTGTCTGAAGGTATACACAGATGGACTTGGACATTAACTACGATATTCCGTAATAAGTCTGGCAACAATAGCTGGTTTAAATGATTTATTCGAGCTACTCGTTTGTCTTGTTGTAGTCCTCGCTGTTCGCGTCCGGATATCGCCATCGTAATCACAACCTCACACACTGGTACTGGATGTGCATCAACGTGTTCCTAAGAAGCCAAATATACCAAAAGATGTATGTAAACGACAGAAGAAAGCGATCGAAATGTGTATTTCAGTCGAAAGCCACGCACCCCACTGAAACGAGTTGATCGGGAAACAAGCTGATCGGGAAACAAGTTAATCCGGAACACCGGATGGAATCACAGGTAAAACACAGACGCTCTCAGACGTTTTAATCTTTCTCTTTTCTGCCCCTTGTCACATCTTTCTCTTAGTCTGCACACCGTTTCCCAATTTTGCTTGCAAAAACTGCCTACTTTGCACACAATGGAACAGTGTTGTTGTTCAATGTTATTATAAAACAATATTTATTTTTATAATATAAATAATAATACAAATTAAATGAATACTTTGAATATGATCATTTTGCAATATTTTTACGGAAAAAACAAAACCGGTTGCATCACTAATAATTTTACAGTTGCATATCCATTAATGATCTTTATACATTTGTGTGTTCCTGTAGGTTTGTGCCGAGTTTCACCGAATCACAAACGTCAACCTACGGAACCAGTTATTTTCTGGACTAGACAGACACACCCTGCGACTGATTACCTTGTACAGGCAGAAGGCGGCACGCACTGGTAAGTATTTGAGGCCCTGCGTGAAATCCTAAGGATTTGTGATCTCCAGGGCCCAGGAGTTCAAAACGTTTAATCCCTATCTGATCAGATCAGATTTGGATTTTGGGGAGTTCAAAAGCAAAAAACAGGATTAGGATCACTTTCATATCCGATCAGATCAGGAAATCCAATCCAAGCTTTAATCTGGATCAAATCTTCAAAATGGGTAGTTCAAACCGACAACACAGGATTGGGATCAGTTTGATCCCAAAAAACTGGATTATCCTGATCCCACCAAAGGGGTGGATTTCCAGTGGATTACCAGAGCAAAATGTACTGTACAATTTATTTTAAAATATGTTTCAATTTAAATAAGATGGCAAAGTTTGTTAACTGAAATAATAAACAATTTGTTGCCTTCATGGGAAATACATTTTATTTTTTCCATTTTTGCTAACGTTTGTGGTGGCCTATTTTGTTTTCAACCAAATGTTGATGACATAAATGTTGATGCTCATAAAAGTGTAACAGCAAAGATTGTCAATCACAAATGTAATTTAGATTAAAGAAAAAAAAAAGTCCATCATCTGTCATCAGCTTTCAAATAAAAAAATATAATTAAACATTATAGATGTCTCTGCAATGTGGTCTCTTGTCTTCCTTGTATTATTTTTCATGTCCACTAGATGGCGATCGGTAGGATTAAAGCACTGATATTCAGGATCTAGTCATCTTGAAAAATCGTAATCTGGATCATGCTGATCCTATCCTGAATTGCTTTGAACTCCAGGGACAAAATCTGTCCGATTTGCCTGATCCTGGATCACAAAAAATGGGATTTCAAAATCGGATCGGATCTGATTGAGATTAAAAGTTTTGAACTCCTGGGCCCAGGTGAGTTTAATAGAAGTTTGGTCCAAATCAAGTTGTAACAATGACAGCCAAGGCTAAATTACTTGATTGGAACACACCATAGTATCAATGCTTATTTACTTTTACACAAAACCACATTCATTCAAATTCACAAATAATAAACAGATATTGTAAAAGATACTGGATTGTATTTTTCAGAAGAGTATCACAAATATAACACTAACAAATAGGGGGGAAAAAAATATTCAAAATTAGGAATTGAATTTGACAACAATCAAAAATAAATATGTATATATTCATTTAAAAAGCCATTTCTTTTTAATTATGCTATTTTTTGCTTGTCTTTCCAGGAAGTACAGGATGTCCACATTAAACGCAATGCAGCCCTTCAATCCCTCCCATTATACCTGCGTGAGGAGGACCCACAGTTATTCAAGTCTTGGAGCGTAAGTATTTAGTGCACTGAAAGTGCTGCTAGTCAGGTCAGAATGTGTGCTTGTAAGAAACTGTTTAGCTATTTTACCCTTCCAGTTAAAAAAAACAAACAGACGGGAGCAATCAAAAATATTTTCAGATATATAAAATAAATACCTTCCTATATACTTACCTGAATGCATTTCCAGGCAGAGGAGGTGGACCGGCCAGACATCACCAACACACCGGTTGCTATTGTCAGAATGGTCACAGAGGGCACTCCAATTCAAGTTGATCTCAGCAAGTACTGCTATTCTGGTGAAAGGTGATTTCGTCATCAGCAATTTCCCCAGGATGGCGGATTCCTTTGCATTGTTGTTTGGCTTGATGTACGTGTTGCATTTGGACTACCCCAAGAAACTCATCAACACTTTCGCTTTCATACAGAAAGTGCTGATGGGCCTTGCTGATTGTAAACCACTGAAACCCTGCCTACTCAATCTAAAAAATGACCTGTTACTGAAAAAGTAGGCTGTGTTACAGGTTGAAACTTTGCACATGCCAATGTTTGTGTTGCACAGTTAATTTGTTGCTTAAAGCAGTTTAATGATGTTTACATTTGGTAGAATATGTCTAAATCTACCTCAGTTGTTCATGTTTGCACTGAAAGTGCTGATGGTCCTTGATGGTGGTAAACCACTGAAACCCTGTGCCTACAGTTGTTCATGTTTGCACTTTAACTCCTATGGCACGCTGTTTGAGTATTTATTTCATATCCTTGATATCAGACAGCAATTACCTACACTAACTGGCTCTTTGATTGCACTTTTTAGATACAGTATATGGTCACACTAGTTTGATATTCTGCTTTACTAGTTGAACAACACATTATACTATTTACTCTTTTTCAGCCACTAGTGGCACTTTTGTCTGACTAGTTACTACATACAGTAAGCCTTACTAGTGACGCCAGGAGCAGCACCAAAGTCCCAACTTGTAAGCTTTTTTGATGAACTAGTGACCCTCTGACCATACTAGTGACACTAAAAGTTAACTGCACTGCAAAAACTCTGACAAGTTGGGACTTTGGTGCTACTAGTGCTGCTCCTGGTGTCACTAGTAAGGCTTGTGTGCTAATTAGTAAGTGCCACTAGTTGCTGAGAAAGAGTGACTAGTATAATTGTGTATTCAACTAGTAAAGCAGAGTGCCAAACTAGTGTGACCATATATCTAACAAGTGAAATCAAAGAGCCAACTAGTGTAGGCAGCTGCCGTCTGATATCAAGGATATGGAATAAATACTCAAACGGCTTGCAAAACTCCTTGAAATTTTTCTTTTTACAAAAAGAAAATATAACTAATTTGTATTAATTTTACTTTTTTGTGAACAACAAGTACCTTTTGAAATTTTAATTTCTAATTATTTTATTTTGAAATCTAACTTACAGTTTGATGGTCTTTAAAAAGTGTTGCAGTAAGAAATTGAATGTTTTAGAATTCATGTTTTGATTGGATGAACAAGTTAAAAAAAAATAAAGTCTACAGAAGCTGTTGAAGTTCTTTGAGTATTTTGTACTTAAATAAATGAATAAGAAAATATTGGCCAATGAGTTATCTACAAATATATTTGTTGATTTCAATATTCATGCAATTAAGTACTTTTGCATCAAACTAATTCATTATGGAGAAATTTAACATTTAAAATGTGTCAAACAATGTTTATAAGTACAGTATACTTAAATAATACAACAATAATAATGCAAGTTTTAAGTTTAAGTAACTTATCATTTTTGATCAATCATTTAGTCTTAAGTTAGTTTACTTAAAACTTTGGTGGTAATCAGTTTCCACAAAAGTTTTGAGTACTCCGAACTAATCGGGTTTTACAGTGTATCATGTACAATGTGTTTGAGTGCTAACCAATATAATCAGTCTTTGAAGTATACTAATATTTTTTTGTGTGTTATCCGAGGATCTCAATAGGCAAAGGCTATCGCTTTACATGTACCTCAGCCAAATGAATGTACAATTCAGTTTGTAACCCTGGCCCCGGGCATGCCAAAAATAAACCAGAGTTAATGCAGCTTTTAGCTTCAGTTCAGATTACTTTACTTCAGTTGAGGTGGTGTGTGTACAGATCACACAAAAAATACATTAACATAAACACAAAAAACACAAGTTCAAACATTTGCTGTCATCAACAACCTGGAGAGAAGAATCCAGGGACACAGGCTGTATACATAAAGCTACATGTGCAACACACTCACTTTGGTTTGGTCAGGGTCCCGTGGCGTGCAGTTGTGACGCTCCTAGGCTCCTTCAGCTTCATAAAGGGATGCAAATAGCTTTCAACTGATTGCAATGTATTCCCATCTGCTGCGGGATTTGACGCTCATGGAAGCACGGCATTCGTTTGTGTCGGCTGCCCTTAAAGGGAATTTTGAGCGTCCATTCCCATTGGATAACAGAGAATTGTACACCCGGAAGTAAGTATTCCCCTTACTGTCGATTGATTTTACATTGATATCTGCACTACTCATCGACTAAAAAACAACAGATTATCCTTGTTAATTACACAACATTGATTGGTTTAAATTGTGTGCAATGCTTTTGTATTTTTCCCCTTCGATTCGGAGAAACAAATATTTTTTCGGAGTAAAGGATGGCAGAAGACACAACACTACCCAGAATCCCCAGCTATCGTTTAGGACTTTAGGACCTTGTGCTCTGTTTGACAAACCCCGTGATTAGTTCTCAAGCTCTGTGATTGGTTGACCTCCAACTGCATTCCATATGAAAAAAAACGTTTCGTAAAAGATAAAATCATACTTTATTCAGCAGTGCTTGCTTTACTCTTTGAAAGTCATCACATGAATGCATTGTAATAAATGGTTCGGCTCTGCATACATCCACTGGATATTATTTTATTAACTGCTTTCATCGCGACGCAATGTTTACAGTGAGAACAGCTGTGAGGTCCGTGCAGAAAGCAGAGCAGTGTGTAAAATAGATATCACTATAATAGGCCTACATTACTCTCTGTATTTGTATGCTGTAATTTAGTAGATATCTACAAACAAAGAGTCAATATTTTTCTAAGACCATTTAGTGCTTCACATAATAGAATACACAACGTGTGTGTGTGTGTGTGTGTGTGTGTGTGTGTGTGTGTGTGTGTGTGTGTGTGTGTGTGTGTGTGTGTGTGTGTGTGTGTGTGTGTGTGTGTGTGTGTGTGTGTGTGTGTGTGTGTGTGTGTGTGTGTGTGTGTGTGTGTGTGTGTGTGTGTGTGTGTGTGTGTGTGTGTGTGTGTGTGGAGATGCGTAGATGCGGCGGAGAGGTCTCAGTTGCTGTGGTGTCCTCTGCTTACTTTTAATACTTGTAAATACAACTTTTGGCCCGTAATTTTCATTTCCTCATTGTATAGCGACCAGTCGTCATGAACACATCTGTCCATCAGACAGAGGGCTGCTGTACCTCCTGTCATCATTAACGGACGTCTCTTTAAAATGACCGCACAGAGGAGAGGAGTTCTCATTTCTCTACTTCCCCTCCTCTCTCCTCGGTTCCCCTCCTTGGCTCCTCCACTCGCATCTCCTGTGGGCGGGACTAAGACACACGGATAGGAGTCGAGGAGGGGAGTCGAGGAGGGGAATCCTCCTAGACTTCGAGTAGAGAAATTAGAAAGGGCCCTGGTAAACGTGTCGAGCTGTGTTTACAATAATAATGTGACACCGCTGCGTGCTGCTGCTTGGTCAAACAGGAGAACAATCAATAGGGACTCTTTGTTTGGCTCTGCAAACGGAGGGCCGTGTGCTGCCGTAAACGTTGGTACAATATTTGATTTGCTAATACTGTTTTGAGTGATCATCAATTCCCACTAGGACCATATAAGTGGGTAAACAAATATGATTGATGTGTGCAGTATAAACACAGTGGAGAGCCATCAGGAGTCTCCAGTGACGCTTAATGCATGCGCATGCTCCAGCTCAGCCTCGGTCTCTTCAGTTTCAGTTTGGACCGACCATCATGAGGACGGGAATACTGGGCACGTTAAAGGATGACTGGCATCATTATATTATATTCATTTTGTTGCTTTACTTTTTTTTAGAGTAAAGGAGTAGTGTAGTGTCTTCTGCACAATTTATATGTTTTCTAAGCATTTTTTATTGGTATGCTAGTGAAAGGCCACACATATTTGGTGCTAGCAAAATTGTTATTTTCAGCTGCATACTTTTTTCTTTCTGATGTCTTAAACACCAGTTTACTTTTTTGAGAGTTCAAAAGGGTATACAAAGGTTCAAACATCAATATACTTCTGTCTTTAAGCTGCTGAGAGTAAAGATTTTGTGCATGTTTTAAAGATGTTGGAATTTGAAAATGTTCAGACAAGATATTTAAGCAATGATAAGGAGACGTGTAATATTCAGTGAAGTGGTTACAGTGAAGCTAAACTGTTATACAATCACTCTAAAGTACAGCCTTAAATTCTTTATGTAAAATACTTAATATTGCTGTCCAGAATTCATAAATTCACAACTACAACAAATTGTAAAAATGTATTAACGAAGAATTGTTGTAAAGCATCACAGTAGATGGTTACCAAGCCACACACACATGTTGAGGAGCTTGATTAAAGATTACTGCGATTATTAACTTTTGTCTGTATATCCTCATTCATTTTGCAAATGTTGAATGATTGATCATGTTAACATTCTTCTTTGTTGGTACTGGGCTGTTAGTCTCTGGACAGGTTTACGGACAAATAATGAAATGACAAAGCCAACAATTGTATTGCACATTGCAAATACTTAGGAAGTAATGACCATCATGCCAAGGGTGCATCATACAGTGTTTATTAAAATGGCAGCCTTGGTGAATCATCCTAGGCATTGTTTGTCTCCATCAGCCCTGGTCAATGAAGACAGAATCTGATGAGGACTGCAGAGAGTCCAGTTCCCATTTGTCTCTGTGTGGATACCACAGTGATACAACTGGAACAGACCAATTGTGTGGGACGTATATATAGAACTTTATTGTCACATCAGCTCACTCTACACACACATAGACGCACACATACATTAAAAAGCATGAATAGGAGGTGAGCCAGTAATCAGAGAACTCTTCAGAAGCTTAATCAGCATCGCTTGTCTGATGAGGAAGAACACTTGTGCTTTTTGTGGGCAGGAGCCTTCATTAATCATCCTCAAAAGAAACACCACTCCACCACGACTCCAGATGAGCACCCTCTTTCGCGGCAGAGTAGGACAAAAAAAAAACTGGAAGAAGAAAGGGGGAAAACTAATTCATCCATTCCATCATTCATTTCCCAATCAGTCCAATCAGCTTCGCTCAGCTTCAGAGTCCAGAGGTGTCGTGTTTCCAACGAACAGCAGACCTCTGAATGCCTCATTCCTGAAAGATGGACTTGGAGATATTCCCAGAATATTAGAATAGAGCCTGAGGCTGTTATATTAAGCATTTATTTTTAGTTTTTAAGACATCCCAGTGGTTTTAAAGAGCACTATGTTGGGTTCAGACCAAGAAATGGCACCAAGGCCTCCATCTTTTTTACATTTTATAAATAAATTCATTTTGTTATTGTCTATCCAGAAGCAATTGTATTTATTTATCCCATTTCTGTACTTCATCTTTTATTTATGTTACCTTGTCACCCAACTTATTTTTATAAAGTTTGTACAACTTATTTGGACAAATAAAACCACTTTCTGTCCTGAATCCTAATCAGAGGCCAAACTTCTTCTGTTTTAGGGTTTCAATCAGCATCCAGTGGGGGAAAGTATCAAAGTACATTTACTCAAGTACTGTACTTAAGTACTATGTTGAAGTACTCGTACTTTACTTGAGTATTTTCATGTAATGCTGCTTTAAACTGTTACTCCCCTACATTTAAAAAGGAAATAATGTAATTTTATCAACTTTTTTTAATTGTATCAATGAATTCATGAATGTATTATGTATTGAACTATAGTGACTTCAGATGAATACATTACATTAAAAACATGTGATACCATTTGAACAAAATGAAACTAGTGTACTTTATTTGTAAGCCCAAAAAGGTTACAATTATATAATAATATGTTGTAGAAAGTTCTTAACATCAATAATGTGTGTATCAAAACTTTGGTTGTCTGTAACAGTAAAATGCAGCTTAATGCAACCATATTAATGTAAAAATACATCTGTCTGTATTTACTTACACATACTTATAAAGTAGGACCTTTTCTTGTAAGGGAGTTTACATGAGTATATTGCTACTTATACTTCAGTAAAGGATCTGAGTACGTATTCTTCAACTGATAATAATGCGGTAATTCCATATACAATGGGCCTTAAGCATAACAAATACTTTTGGTACTTAAAGTATATTTTGATACCAATATACCTTTGTACTTATTTAAAGGTAGGGTATGAACCAGCTCGAGTGCGCTATAATTTGAAAATACACAACCGGAAAGAATCTGCCACTTCCTTACAGAGCCCTTCCTCCAACACACACAAACGCGCACATGACCAATGAGATAAGTTTGTGCACAGATGGAAGGCTGACAGGCAGGTAGGCCATCCAGTTATTTTAGCCCGGCCGGCTCAGATGTTTGGTCGTACTTTTTACAGCGCCACGGCTTCCACAGATGACATTTCTTTATGTATTTATTGTCAAAGCATTTAATGTATTCATTGCTATCTGGATGTTAAGAGCATTCCATGGAATATAACAACAAGTGTATCTGAAGTGAATTACCCCACCTTTTAAGTATAATTTTGAATGTGGGACTTTTGACTCTTACTGAATACATTAACATTTTAGTATTTAAGTTAGAAATATGAGTACTGTTAGCAGCAGGTACTTGTTCATATATCTGACAGAGGACAGTGTCGGGCTGAGGCTGGTGTTTCCTGTTTAAATTAACTTACAGAACAACTCACAACACACACTGTGGAAGGATATTTGTACCTATGATGACTCATTTTGCCTTTTCATGTAAGGGAGATTTCAAAACAAATTACATCCTTTATGACATGAAGTGGCCTTTGGAGAGGAAGCAAACTGATGAATCGGGGGTGGGGGGGGGGGGGCTCAGTCTGAGCAGCGTTATATTTCTAGGACACGCACTGGGAGAGGCAATAATGTGATTCAACCAGGGACAGCGATATAATTAATATCACAGAGTTATTTAATTAAAATCTGAGCAGATGGAAAATAAAGCCACTCATTATTAGTATTTGCATATGATCAGACAGGATTTTTTTTTAAACATTACATCCTTACTTTTAATGTGATTGTCTCCAAGAATGGACAGGTTTTTCAATATTGTAGTGTTTTTTCTTATGTATAAAAGTGTATTATTATCTGTTTCCTATCAAACTTCAGTAATTTCCTCATACTGTATCTATATTATTTCTTTTTCTGATTCATCTGATTTTTTGATGCCAGATTGGAAGTGATTAAACATCAATGTTCCCTCATATTTGAAAATGAATTACCGAATAGGAACAAACATGCTTAGCAAGATGTTTGTGCACAGATGGACAAACATCCATCATTGATAAAGGATGTCCATTTTGTTGAAAAACAAAACAATTTGAAATAATGTTCAGTACTCTAATCTTTATATACTATTTGCTTAGATGGATGTCACAAATAAATAACGGACGCCTTATATTTACTGTTCAGGAATGAATAATATCGTTTTTTGAAGCCGCTCAACTTTATGGAATTAAAACACTATATTTCTGGAGGGCCCTTTCTAAGACATTGTTGCATTATGGGTTGTTTGTTGGTTAATGTTGCTAGAGTTAAGCAGCCATTTAGTGCTCCATTAGACCAACAAGAGCACTTTGTTTCAACGTGTGGTTTATGAAGCAAAGATCAGTGTTAGCCTGACATATTTCCCCTGGTACACCCCCAGTTCTATTTCCATATTATTCAAAGCAGTATAACTGTGGCGGAGAGGGGGTGCGGTCGTCTTCCAACCAGAAGGTTGTTGGTTAGATCCCAGCCCGTGCAGTCAACATGTCAATGTGTCCTTGGGAAAGATACTGAACCCTGAGTTCGTCCCGATGAGTATTAGCTTCCCTAGAGCAAGTGGTAGCCTACTGCTCCGCATAAATGAGGAGTGAAAGGGTGTCGAAAAGACCCCTCAAAGTACAGTCCATTTACCAAACCAACAGTTACACAGCTACTTTTCAGTTGAGTTAAGACAGACCTATCTAATTTAGATACTTAGTAGGAATATGTTATAAAAGTTATATGTTGTGTATTATTTGTGCAGCTAAACTCAAGCTAAAACAACAACTATTTAACAAACGTAACGTTTTTTCTGAACAAAACAAGCACACGACTGTTTGTCTCTGCTACAAGACTCCGTCTCCTCATCCATGAACTCGCAAGTGTAGCGCAAACGAAAAGAGACGTTTGATTTATTTAGTCTCTTCTCCCATTATGCAGATAGTTTAAGAGCTTAAAAACGCCAGTAACGAGATAGTTTCATGCTCAATAACTGCTGTTATCAACAGCAATGTGTTACATTACTGCGTGATGTAACGCAAATGTAATCTGATTACTGTAATGTGTTTGTTTTTACACTGAACTTCAACGAGGAGCCTGTCATAATATCTTCATTTCCATGTTGTCTTCTGTCGCGTTACGGTCTGATGTAAAATCCTGAGTGCAGTGATACATCTTGACCTTATTATGCAACTCAATCCATACTCTCTGTGAAAGGAATGTATTTTTCTATTGATTGGACTGTGTCCTGTGAGGACTAGTTAAAATGGTAATCATCAGTTAAGCTCAGCCCTGCGGGCCCCTGACTACACTACAGCCTTCAGCTACTTTTCTGCCTGTGAACGGCACAGGGGAGCAGCCAATATTGATCCACAAAATATCTGCACATCCACTAATTCAGCCCGTGTGTTCACTGGAAACACCGCAACACAGATCTGCAATGAGCTTTGTTTCTCTACGGTTCAAGAAGATGCTTATCTATTACCCGGAGAGATTTTCAATGGGGCCAAATTTTATTAAAAATCTGATTAAAATTATACAACAACACACTACTGAATCTCATAAAGGGAGCAGCAGCACAGCCATTGACCGTAGCAATCTCTTTCTCTGATGCCCATTAAAAGAGTTCGCCCTGTCTTGTGGGGGGGGAACCTCTTGTGGTGGATCATTCAGGTACTCTTTGCCCTCTTCATTTCAGCTGTTCTTTTTTTTCACCAGGGAGGTGTGGAGATGTGACCTTAAGTTCAGCTATTACTACATCCTGCCAGCCTCCTATAACCCACGCTTATCTGACTAACGCTGCTTCATATTCAGCGCGATCCTCTGCACATGAATAAGGCATTCCTATAAAACACTGCAATAATAACTCACTTCCATTTGGACCAGACCTTATGTGACCTCTGTAAAGGGCTCAGCGTGTTAGTGGGCGGTTTATATGCAGAAGCTGGACCTCAATATACCACCGGCTGGGGCCTCCAAGAGCTTGCTATTGCTATTACAGCACACAACAATAAGGGGGAGATTGTTTGAATAAAAACAACATTTTGCTGCTTATGTTTATCTGCTAAAGACTGTATTGTGTCTGCTATTCAGTCAGTGCAAAAGGCTAAGTGGACGTTATTGAATTGAAATAAGTAATTGCGTTGAGTCATTTTAATGTTTATATTTTACAATATGTTTTTCTGCAAATTAAATTAACTTCTTGGAAAATGAAACAGAATTTGCGGATTGACAAGTATGATAGGTCTTCTTTATTTAAATAAAAACAGAGGGAGAAACATAGTACCAAAGTAATTTAAGTGACAACTAACGTTGGTAATTTAAAAGCCATCCATGAGCAAATTGTGACCTCCGTTCTTTTAAGAAAGAAATCCATCCCGATGTCACAGCGCTATAGAAGTCTTACGGCACTCTTTAAACACCACTCAACAAGAAGCAAGAGGTGAAATTAATATTTTAAGTGGTTAAAAGGTTTGTGAAAAATAATATTCTTATCTGATAGTGACACATGTAAAAGGTCAAGGGGTCAGATCAATCCTGAGATGTCTTTCTCTGGGGAATACAAATGTGTATATCACATTTCACTGCAATCTGTTCGGGAGCTTTCAGGCTCTGGACCCATGTTGGATGAATGGAAAGACCCATTCTAGTGAGCAGACCGAATGTGGAAGGTGAATTAGGCAAAGCTAATTCTCCCAAAGTGAAGAAACATGATGCAAACAAATGCATTCTTGAAGGTGTCAAGTCAGACAATGTTGCATTGGCTGGAAAACAATACCATATTGTATGGATTACTATCATAGCACACAATATTGCACATTTCATTTAGCTGAGCTTTATCCAAAATTACTGACAATAAGTGCAATCAACCATGAAGATAGAAAATCAAACAAGAATTCTGTAAGTAAATTAGCTTTAATAAGACAAACCATTTGTCTACTGCATTGAATGTTTTTAATAGCTACATACTGTACTTATTTATTTATTCAAAAATAAAGTTTTTTCTTTATTTTTATTTTTTTATTGGCCAAGGTGCAGTCCCAACAGGAGGGTTGTGAGTCTAACAGAAGGGAAGTGCCGCGAGGCATCCTTTAAATGTGACATCAACATGACACTGATTCAAGTTTCTGTATCAGCACATCCTGACATTGCAGGATAAAAAAAGTGCACTGTCAGCAGAAAAGGTCTCTTTCTTAAAAGTGGAAAAACAAACAAGACGCTTTATTGAGAAACGTCAAAGTATCTGTTATGTCCTTATATTTTATGTGACATGGAAATAAATTAAAAAACATAGTTTTCACTGCAATCACTGTTTGACTCAGGCTTGCAATGCTGATTTCAATAACCACATTGAAATCAGCATTGCAACACTTTAGTAAAATACATCCTCAACAACCTTTTTGTCCATGATCAAGTAAGGCATAATGTAAAGCTTGAAGGTCATTAATGACAAAAGAACATAGACATGGTGAGCAGGTTCTTGCATCACCATGAATTTCTTTGAGCTTAGCTTCTGTTAATTAAAACATTTTGCATTGGGGGCCTATAGGGAAGAAACAAAGCTGTACTGCGGCTAAAAGTTTAAACTAACTTGTGAGAAAGGGCCCAGCATCACACAACAGTACCAATCAGGTAGCCGTGTAGCCATTCATTATTTATCAATTTTCATCATTTTACAATATGATTTCAATATTTTAATATTACATCTCAGATAAACCCCAAGCAAGTTTTTCAGGCCTCAGGCTCGAAAATGACATTCCCAGAAAAAATGACTATATTTTGACTTCTAAAGCGGGTAAATTAATAATCTTTTTTCTCAAAGCAATGATAAACCTGTGAGTTGGATGTAAAAAAGTCAGAATCAATGTAGATTTTTTTTTATAGATATTTTAAATAAATAAAACCCCGTGGGGTTTAACTGGATAATGGGTACTAAATGGACTCACACAGTTTAAAAGGGAAATGCATGTGAAGTAGGTCTAATCAAAAAAAAAGAAGCTATTCAAAATGATTTCAAAATGACCACATGAGTATAAATATATAATTTAGGTCTTGTGCTTATTAATGTTAATTATTGAGAACAATGCAGTTAATCAGAAACATTTCAAAATGTATTCCACAATTTGTATGTTTTTTTAAATTTGTGGAATATCCATTTTTAGCAAACAGGCCACGTTGGTTTCTGAGCATTAATCCATGTTCTACCAGGCTTGTACATATTATGGTCTGTGTGTTTCCTGAGCAGGGGGGGAATGGGCCAGACACGAGAGAAGACACCGAGGAAGAAGGATCCATGAATAATAATGCGTAGGGAGGCCCTGAACACTGCTGTGAGGCTCTTATTGGTGTAGGATAAATCCATACTGTGCGCCTCATCTGTCGGGAGCTGCTTCCCAAAGCCGCTGTCATCCCTAATAATTTATGGATGCAAAACAGAGGAAAACATTCATCAGAACTGTGCCACTGTCAACAAGCCTTGCAAATGCTTTGTCTCAAACAATCCATGTGAAACACAAAACATTTCATTCATGACACCGATGAGTGTATCGTAAAATCTAACATTTTTCATGCACAGCTCATAGGACACATTTTAACATTTGCATATAAAAAAATATGTTAAATCCTAGAGCATGGCAAATAATGAAGAAAAAGATGGCGGAGCAAGATGTACTGAGCATGTCCACCTTTTTTCCATGAGTGTTCTACTGCTACTCAATTTTGCTGCTAGTGACGGCAAAGCAGGTTGAGAGTAGGGTGACCAGGTGTCCCGCTTTGTGCGGGACTGCACAGAATCTTTTTTATTTGTCCCACACATTTAGCCGATGTCCCCCATTTGATTGACAGTCACCCATCTTAAACAAGGCTTTTATACAAAGGTGTGTAGAAAACGAGAGGGCTATCATCCCCATTAGCTGTGTCAGATGTTAATCAATCAACAGAGACATGTATTAATGTATGGGTGTAGCCGGTAGAGGGCGAGAGTGATTGTCAGATTCGCCAGATTTAAAAAAAAAAAGGCGCACGGAGGTGAATATATATTTTGAAGCGACACTTCCCCAAAACTCATAAGAAAGGCCTGGCTCATAACGAAAATATCGATCTATGGATATATCCCTGGCGCTGTACAATAGCTGCCCACTGCTCCTACTACTAGGATGGGTTAAATGCAGAGGCCAAATTTCACTGTGTGTGCTGTGTGCTCTGCATGTGTGACCATTAAAGAGGCTTTCCTTCCCTCCAATTATATCTATCTATCTATAGTCCTCCTGAAACCAAAAGAGATGAGGTAACAGCAGCTGATCGTTTTGAATTACCTGAAAAACAGGGATGGGGTTCAACAGGTTAATAAACGTTTAGCACACAGGTCAGCAGACTGTGGCAGTAAACTAGCTAACAAGGGTTAGATAGACATTATATAAACATCTAATCTAGCTCTTAGCAATGCAGTAACATGTCCCGCATTGTCCCGCAAAAACGTCCTATTTGTCCCACATGTGACTTGTTGGCACCTGGTCACAGACTGATTTCCTTGCTCAAGTGCACCTTCACTAAGTTCACCTTAGCAGCAGTTATTTTTAATTCTTTTATTTTTCTGTTGGACCCTCCACTTACAGTTATTGATTTCCTATATTTCAAGGGAATTTCCCTGAGACCAAAAACCCCTAAATAAATACATTAACTTTCATTGTGAACAGAAGATCCATCCAAGTGAATTTAACATGTTTCAGCCTAGAACTGTAATCTGAGGCGGTGAGATTTCACGTAGTATGGGGAGGTAGAGAAACAAAGAAGAGAATACTGGAGGACAAGAACAGAAACAACTGGAGATCTGAGTGAATTCTAAGATCAGTCTCAGCTGAACGCAAACCCAAGAGCACAAACAAACCCAACTGATAACACACACATGATAACACACACACACACACACACACACACACACACACACACACACACACACACACACACACACACACACACACACACACACACACACACACACACACACACACACACACACACACACACACACACACACACACACACACACACACACACACACACACACACACACACACACACACACACACACACACACACACACACACACACACACACACACACACACACACACACAGTTGGTCTTGACATTGCTAGCAGCTGGGTTTAGCATCCACAGTCCAGACTTTGCTGTTCGGGCTAAATAAACATGACCTGCAATAACAGGCAAGAGAGGAGAATATTTTTCAGTCTGATATTTCAGTCTGAAAAATATGGAAATAACCTTGTTTGTTATTTTGTCATTATATTGGCTAAACATTTTCTATCTTTTGAGGTCTCCATCAGTGTATAAACGGAACTCTCTTCCTGCTCTATGATAGATGACTTCCTGACTGATATGTGAATGCTTTTGAAGCATGAGAGGCAATTATTGCTCCATGAATCTGGCAAATGTCAGGATTTTGTGTCCAAGTTACAAATGCTGCTGTTGAGTTGCTAAGAGAGGAGGTCAAAACTAAGGACTACAAACAATGCCATTTGCATTCTGTCTTGTTCCAACATTTAGCGCTGTCTGTTACCGCAATCCTTCCAATCTTCAAGCACGTTTTGTTTCCTAAACATAATTGGCAAGAATAATGGAAGTAAATAAACACTAATGAAGACTAGGCTACTGAGTGAGTCATTGAATTCAGATGAAACACCCATTGAAGCCAGCTATCGTGGATACAAAGCAGATAAAGGCTGGCTTCAGCTGCCAAAGCTCTGCTCTTTGACTGGCTGTGTGTAGGATGCAAAGGCAAAGTATTCAGTGACAAATGAGCTGAACATACAGTTGGTTATTGCCCTGTCAATGGTAATCATGACAGCATAGATAACACAAGACGGACCTTTATTGATCCCCGTGGGGAAATTCAGTCACATCACATGTTCTCAGATCCTGCCACAACAGAGAGCTATATTCTAAAGTATTTACATGTGTGATGTCTTTCAGTAATTTAAATACTGGCAGACTATCTCTTGAAAGCAGAGGTGGAGGAAGTACTCAGATCTTGTACTGAAGTAAAAGTCCTGCATTCAAAATGTTACTCAAGTAAAAGTAGAAAAGTATGAGCATCAAAATAATAGTTAAAGTACCTACAGTAAAAGTAGATAGTCCCTCATAATCCTGCTTTATCTGGCATTTTTTTAGTAACTTTTGAAGTACTGTTACTAGACTACAAACCATTAGTCAAAAGTTCCTGCAGCAGAAACCTATTTGTTAGTGCTATAGACAAATGTAAGGAAGAGATTCCACCAATACTTAACTCGATAGCATGTCTGTATGTAAGGGAGGAAACTTATACAAAATGTACACCACCCCAAATTGATCATGTTGTTGATAGTGCTACAGATGCGCTGCGAATAAAATTAGACTCTGTTGCTCCTTTGAAAAAGAAGAAAATAAAACAACATAGATTAGCTCCATGGCATAATGCCGAAACCCGCGAAATAAAGCAAAAGTCGAGACAACTTGAAAGGATATGGCGTTCCACTAAACTTGAAGAATCGCGTTTAATTTGGCATATTACTCTCAATGAATATAAGAAAGCACTGCGTAAAGCGAGAGCAGCCTACTACTCTTCATTAATAGATGAGAATAAGAATAATGCAAGATTTCTTTTCAGCACTGTAGCCAGGCTGACAGAGAGCCACAGCTCGACTGAGCCTTCTATTCCCATAGCACTCAGTAGTAATGATTTTATGTGCTTTTTTAAGGATAAAATTGTTACTCTTAGAAACAAAATCAATGACCTCTTGCCTTTGACCAGTATAGTATTATCAACAGCTCCCGGAAACGTAAGTTCTAATATTACACTAGATAGTAAACTAGAATGCTTTTCAGCCATAAACCTTGAACAATTAAATTCAATGATTCTCTCTTCCAAACCATCAACGTGTATCTTAGACCCAATTCCAACTAAGCTGTTGAAGGAAGTTTTTCCATTAATTAGCACTTCTTTATTAAATATTATGAATATGTCTTTATTATCAGGCTATGTTCCACAATCATTCAAAGTAGCAGTGATAAAACCTCTTCTTAAAAAGCACAACCGCGATCCAGAGGTTTTAGCCAACTATAGACCTATTTCTAATTTCCCATTCCTCTCAAAGATTATTGAGAAAGCAATCACAAAACAATTGTGTTTGCTTTTGCAGTGTGATTACTTAAAAACAATGATTTATTTGAAGATTTTCAGTCTGGCTTTAGAACACATCATAGCACAGAGACAGCTCTGGTTAAAGTAACAAATGACCTTCTCATAGCCTCAGACAAATGACTTGTTAATTTCTTAATGCTTATTTTGCTCGATCTCAGTGCTGCATTTGATACTATCGACCATGAAGTCCTATTGCAAAGACTAGAGCACTTAGTTGCAGTGGCGGTTTTAAGGGGTGGCACGGGGTGGCAGCTTTGTTTTGAAAGAAAAGTTGTGGCTCATCGGAAATTTATGAGAGAAAATCTCTATTGTCCGAGTGCAAGTGAATGCAGCACAAGACGCGAGCCTTGTGACCCCTCCCCCCCTGGCATGAGCTTGGAAATATGATTGGTGGCGATTTCCTTTGAACGGGGGGACAGCGCAAAACGAGAAGCATTTTGGATCCAAGTAGACGGAAGGAATGAGGTATTTGCGGTCAGGGTCAGGGTATGGCTGGGGTAGGCTACAGCCATACCAAGAAATGGCTTAGCCCCACCTTAGCCCCACCATGAACAATGATGTTAAAGTTAGCAAAATAAAGTCCGCCAACTCGCGCGGACAGCAGTTAGTAAGATTGATTTCAGTAGCCACTTGTCTGGAAATACCGAATACTAGAAACGGTTTTGAGAACTTTTGTCACGTAGTGATCGTCTTCTCAATAGAACATCTTTGATAATGTCTTCTGGCCAATCAGAATCAAGATAACGGCGTGGTGTTGTTGCAGGAAGTCCCGACGGATAATTATTTTGCGGTAGTACATCTCTATACAGGACTGTCTCAGAAAATTTGAATATTGTGATAAAGTTCTTTATTTTCTGTAATGCAATTAAAAAAACAAAAATGTCATACATTCTGGATTCATTACAAATCAACTGAAATATTGCAAGCCTTTTATTATTTTAATATTGCTGATTATGGCATACAGCTTAAGAAAACTCAAAAATTAGAATAGTTCCTCAGACCAAGTAAAAAAAAAAGATTTATAACAGCAAAACACAATCAAACATTTGAAAATGTCCATTAATGCACTCAGTACTTGGTTGGGAATCCTTTTGCACGGATTACTGCATCAATGCGGCGTGGCATGGAGGCAATCAGCCTGTGGCATTGCTGAGGTGTTATGGATGCCCAGGATGCTTCAATAGCGGCCTTTAGCTCATTAGCATTGTTGGGTCTGGTGTCTTTCAGCTTCTTCTTCACAATACCCCACATATTCTCTATGGGGTTCAGGTCAGGGGAATTTGCAGGCCAATCGAGGACAGTAATGCCATGGTCAGTACACCAGTTACTGGTGGTTTTGGCACTGTGGGCAGGTGCCAGATCATGCTGGAAAATGAATTCCTCATCTCCATAGAGCTTTTCAGCAGACGGAAGCATGTAGTGCTCTAAAATCTCTTGGTACACAGCTGCATTTACTCTGGGCTTGATGAAACACAGTGGACCAACACCAGCAGCTGACATGGCTCCCCAAACCATCGCTGACTGTGGGAACTTCACACTGGATTTCAAGCAACTTGGATTTTGCTCCTCTCCAGCCTTTCTCCAGACTCTGGCGCCTTGACTTCCAAATGAAATACAAAACTTGCTTTCGTCTGAAAAGAGGACTTTGGACCACTGTGCAACTGTCCAGTGCTTCTTTTCCTTAGCCCAAGTCAGACGCCTCTTCCGTTGTCTTGAGTTCAGAAGTGGCTTGACCATGGGAATACGGCTATTGTAGCCCATTTCCCGGACACGTCTGTGAACAGTGACTTTTGATACCTGGACTCCAGCTTCAGTCCACTGTCTTTGAAGCTCCCCCAAATTCTGGAAGCGACTCTTCTTCACAATGCTGTTAAGGCTGCGGTCATCTCTCTTGGTTGTGCAGCGTTTCCTGCCACATTTCCCCCTCCCAACAGACTTTTTGTGGATGTGCTTTGAAACTGCACTCTGTGAACAGCTTGCTCTTTGAGAAATTTCTTTTTGTGTCTTACCCTCCTGATGGAGGGTGTCAATGACGGTCCTCTGGACAGCAGTCAGATCAGCAGTCTTCCCCATACTTGTGATTTAGTTTACTGAACCAAGCTGAGTGTTTTTCAAGGCTCAGGAAACCCTTGCAGGTGTTTCGAGTTAATTAGACGATTCAAGTGATTCGTTGAACACCCTACTAGTATACTTTTTCATGATATTCTAATATTTAGAGATAGGATATTTGAGTTTTCTTAAGCTGTATGCCATAATCAGCAATATTAAAATAATAAAAGGCTTGCAATATTTCAGTTGATTTGTAATGAATCCAGAATGTATGACATTTTTGTTTTTTTAATTGCATTACAGAAAATAAAGAACTTTATCACAATATTCTAATTTTCTGAGACAGTCCTGTATACATCGATACAACATTTCGTTTTGATAGAAATCAACACGTAATGAAATAAGACCCCACGGTTTGATGATTGATAGGTGTGTGGGCTGTCTTTCATTTTGACACACAGAACAATGGGGGCTATCCACCCTTATCCACAAAGTAAAGTCATTCACACAGCCTCTTCCCTCTTCTCTCTGTGAAGAGCAGCAGGTTCAGCTTTCAGAACAAAGTAACAAAAAACTAAAATGGCATTCATTTTTTTAAATATGTCTTGGAGTAATAGATTTATTTATGTTTCTTCTCAAGAGAGTACCAGAATGTGTATTTTATGTTAGTATTTCAAAAAATCTCCTGGGACCTCTCAGACCCCCCTGCAGGGGTTGGGTTTTCAGCATGTCAACTCTTTCACTTGTGGGGAAATTGCAGGATTGGCTCCAGGTCGCCCTTTTTATTTACTACAAGACAAATGTGCCTTTTTATTTCATACAGTTCAATTTGGATTGAGACAGGGAAATAATCTAAACCTCACGCGTGGCGTTTCACTGTCAAGAGGAGCGTGTATGTAATTACATTGCAAATACTGACTTGAACCCCACCACTGTATGGGTTAGCCCTACCATAGATTACCCAACACAAATACTCTGGCGCCGCAACTGTTTGCGGTCTACTATGACAAAGAAGAGCCTGTCAAGTTTGGCTGTACTCAGCATTGAATCAAAACGCACCATAGCTTTAAATCTTAATAAGTTTGTGAGGCGTTTTGCTGATCAAGATGGTAATTCGCCACATTCAGCTGTTATAGGCATGCTAACTTGATGCTCTGCTCACGGATGAGTCGATGAGAATAATAAACTGTTAAGATGATGACCTTACGTGTGTATAATATTTTTCTTCTTTGTGGGGGTCTGCCCCCGAAAAACAGTTTCAAGTCCTGAGAAAGTCAAATGAGACGGTGTGTAAAACTTCACTGCTCAGCCAAAAAAAGTAACCACTTTGATTTAACTAGGCCAGTAGGTACGGGCATTCCACTGGATAATAACTGCAGCGATGTATATGTTTTAGCTGAATACACGTTTTTTAACCCTAATTGATGCAGTTAGTCACTTCTTTAATGTTTGTTCTTTCTGATGTAAAGTCCAGGTTGTAACTGTTTGCAATGAAGTTGTGGGGCGCTGAACTGTTCTTTTGATTATTTTGATTTATGATAGTAATTACTTGTCCTGCAAATTTGAAGGAGGGTGAGCAAGCATCTTGAGGAAAATTCATCATTAACTCCTCCAAAAAATATAGTTTATTTAATAATAACACTGAATATGTGAATCATAAAAGGGATTGACAGCTGATAGGAATGATATGATTGTTAATATGATCATATTCATACAGACACACATCAAAGAGACAGTTAATTAATGTATTTATTGCAGCAGTCTGCATAGATTTGGTACCCCTGCTGGTCTCATTCAGTTAAAATTCATTGAATTACGTCTGCCACCTTATATATTTATATTTATGGCTTTACTGATGTGCCACAATAATGTCACCTAATGTTATTGAGTTAAAATATCAATATTGTGGCTTTCCAAGTTAACATTGATTGATATGACTGCGATTAAATCAGCATATAGTTCTGCCAGGGGATGCCACCCCTCAAATTCTCCTGCCACCCTCTTGCCACCCCATGAATATTTTTCTAGATCTGCCCCTGTACAGTGATACCTGCATAACATTTAGTGAGGGCAGTGATGTTGCTTTCTGTTTTCACTGGAGACAGCATGTTGCAGGAGACATTCAGACTGAGGCCTGATGGATTGTGAGTTATAATTACCTCATTCACACAAACGCAACTCCGGTTCAAGCTCTGTGCTAGAGCTTTTCAGGTTCAGAACCGGTTCTTCGGTTTAGCTCCGGCTAAACCCCTCACAGCTCACACCCCTCACAGCTCACACCGACAACAACAACAACAATGGCCGATTGTGCTCCAGCTTCCTCTGTACCTCTTCGGAAGACCAGATTCCCAGTATTTAGCTGGTCTCTTCAGTGGAACACTGCTGCTTGTTAAGTTTCTCCATCGTTGTGTACAAACTGGATAAAACGCCCGCTTTTTGTTGTTGTTCAGGAGCACATTGTGTTTGACCGTGGCACAGGTGGGAAGCTGAGAGGAGTTCTGAGGCTGTTCTGTGGCCTCGCCAAGCACAGGTCACCGGTCCTGCCTGCAAACACAACACACAGTCCAAGGTACCGGCCCCCTTCCAAATACCATAGAACACAAGTGGAAGTCATCATTTAAATCAGTCCCACCATATACAACAACACTAAAAACGAAAACAGAGATTGCCAGTTTTCAAAAATACTGAAATTGTTACTGAAATAATATTAAGTTGAAATAAACCATATAAGGTTCAATTCAATATTTCTAACCTAAAAAAGTTAGGTGACATTTGTTGACATAATAAATTGAATTATAGTCAACGTTTCAGTTTTTTCAATGTAGTTTGATGATCTTCTGGTATTTATTGCAATTACTTCTAAGGAGTGAAAAAATCTCTTAGAGGAAGTTCATCCAGGGTAAAAGGAGAAGAATCAGAATGTGACATCTTGCGCAGGCTTGCCTTGGAGGGCCAGTGTCAGACCCTCTTGACCTCCATGAGATCACCTGAGCCAGCCATTGTGATTCATGCAGCATCAAAAACAAGGTGGCGTCTCTGAGGGCTGGGACTGGGCGGTGCTGTTGATGGGGGAAACAGATAACCCCACCTGGAAGTTTCTCCAGATCTCAGAAAGGCCATTAGTGTTGTTTTGAACTCTTAGCCCAAACCTGTTGAATGATGCAGGCTTTCAGAGAGACAGGCAGCTACAGTGAAGGCAGTGACAGGACATCCTTTCCCCGGATAGGCTGTCCTGCATGTCTGAGCTGGCACAGTCCTGACAGAGGGTGAAAGGAACAACACAGTTAGTGATGAACTGGAACACCTAAGCTCTCTGCCTGAGGCTGGTACTGGTTTGTGAATCTGCGAAATTCCCCAAAGCTTCCCTATTCGTGACCATTTACCACAAACCAATCCTTCTCTGACATACTCTGTATGGCTGATATAAGGAAGTGATATCCAGGGTTGGGGAGGCTACTATCTAATGAAGCACAAGCTACACTCCCTTAGAGTAGCTTAGCATCACTATACACATATGTGTCCAGGGACAGCCCGAGTTGAACACAATGAAGCTATTTCACATCAAAGAATATTCACGTTAAAAAATATAAAGAACACATACACATATTATTTGTAGCTGTAATATAGCCTTTTAGTCTAGTTGCCAGCTCATGGAGTCCTAGTCCCAGTAGCCTACATAGAAACTGCCGGATGCTTGCTTAGCAAATATAGCCAAACAAATCTTGCCGATTTGGACAATCATGGAGTGGTTTTGGAGGTTATTGAGGATCCTGAATCAATTTCAGATTTTTTTTCAGTTTTACCAAGAAAGTTTGGGTGGATTTAGAAGTTTTAAGGACTCGAAACTGCATTGTTCCTTCTCAAAATGTCAGAAATTTATTCAACATTCTCAAAAACGTTCAACATTTTCCAAATCGGCCGATAAATTGTTTAGCTTTTGTCTGCATATGCTAATTGAGGTAACTTAATTAATGATAATTGCCTAACATATGCAAGTTACTATCCGGCAGTTTCTATGTGCTGGGGACCCCTACTATATATTTCTGTCATAAAACTGTAATTACTCAACATAATTACAGTGAACAGTGCTGGCAGCTAGACTATATACTTGCTTTCCTTTTCGGTCGTGGAAATGCATGTACAAATCAATTATTATTTGGTTCACTGAAATGCATTAAACACCCTCGAAAACAAAGACGCTAACTTTCCCACTTTATGGAGTTAAGGCTTACATGTTAGCAAACATTTGCTGCATTCATCCGATAACTAAGGAACATTTGCAATTGTGGAGTTGTGTTTGAGTCCTTCTGACAAATATAAACTCGTTGAATATTTACTTTCTCTTACAGTAAGCCCCAGTTTGTTCCAAACTCATAAATGAAGTATCTGGGTCTTTACTGTGCCGCTGTTTTAACTTTGCTTACGTTAATTGTCAGATTTTTCAGAGTTTACTACGGCTGCTGAAAACAAGGGTGAAATATGAAGGACACAATAATTAGCATCTACATTGAGCTGAGGGGAACTGAGTTGCACGATCATTTTATGTGGATTTATCGATATGCAGGGGCGGATCTAGAAACATATTCATGGGGTGGCAAGAGGGTGGCAGGAGAATTTGAGGGGTGGCATCCCCTGGCAGAAGTATATGCTGATTTAATCGCAGTCATATCAATCAATGTTAACTTGGAAAGCCACAATCTTGATATTTTAACTCAATAACATTAGGTGACATTATTGTGGCACATCAGTAAAGCCATAAATATAAATATATAAGGTGGCACACGTAATTTAAGGAATTTTAACTGAATGAGACCAGCAGGGGTACCAAATCTATGCAGACTGCTGCAATAAGTACATTAATTAACTGTCTCATCGATGTGTGTCTGTATGAATACGATAATATTAACAATCATATCATTCCTATCAGCTGTCAATCCCTTTTATGATTCACATATTCAGTGTTATTATTAAATAAACTATATTTTTTGGAGGAGTTAATGATGAATGTTCCTCAAGATGCTTGCTCACCCTCCTTCAAATTTGAAAGACAAGTAATTTCTATCATAAATCAAAATAATCAATCAGTTCAGCGCCCCACAACTTCATTGCAAACAGTTACAACCTGGACTTTACATCAGAAAGAACAAACATAAAAGGGGACCTATCATGCAAAATGCACCTTTGTACGTCTTTTATGCATGAATATGTGTCCCCGGTGTTCAGGGAACTCACCAAGTGTCAGAAAACACATCCCTCTCTATTTTCCTCCTTAGCCAAATCTCTAAAAAAGGGGCTGCAACGAATCTGAAAAAAACGGATCCAGATTTCAACACTTTTCTACGTCACCAAGAGGTGCTCCGTTTATTGGTCAACTCTCCACCTATCAGTGGAATGAGCCACGGTCACGTGCATTTCCAAACCTCTCATTCGCATATACTGTAGGACGGATTTCCGTCCATTTGGCTGTTCAAATGTTAACGAAACGGACAGACTTCCTTGCACATCAGCGGCTGTCGGATTAAAACAGTTTAATGCACTTTTAACACTCACGTACCCAGGATTCCTGCTCCTTTCCTGGGTTACAAAGTGAGGTGACGCAGCCTGTCCTCTGGGTGCGCTCTGTGGGGGGGGGGAGGTATCGCAGCCTGCTCCTCTGCCTGCCTGCCGCTGCGCTCTGCCTCTGTCCACACAACTTTTCCCCGCCTTTCAGAGACTTATTGCTGGGTCAAACTCTAAGTTACAAGGGTCATTCGAGAATTGGAGGACAATTTAGACACCAACATCTTTGAAAAATGAACCTTTTATTTTATAATTTTTTTTTATGTATTTAGGAAAAACAGATAATAAACCATCAAAAACAGTGATTTGCCCAGCTTGGCATCAAATGTATATTTTCCAATGAAGAATTACCCCTGTTACTCTAATTATAGTAACAGGGTTGAAAGTAACAGGGTTGAAAATCAATGCTAATTTGAGCCTTTAACCTCAGGAATTATTGCTAGATGTAGCATGTAATGCTACTTTCCAGGGCAATGACAAACTTGGATATCTAATGCAAGAAAGATAACTTTGAAATTAATATGCTTTATTCTGGTAATACCAGTAACAGGGTTGAGTGGGTCAGAGTGCCACACTCTTTTACGACTGAAAAGATTGTAAAAATATGAAAAATAAAAGAGAGGACTTAGTTTTGGTCTACCCATGGCACTAGCACATGGCTTGCTGATGTCACTTCCACTGTGTCATCTGACTTACAGTTTTTTCACTTCCTGTGCCAATCTAAAAAGGTTTGGGTAACAGGGTTGAACACATGTTGAGGGACACACCTTCTGTGCAAAATTACTGTTATTTAAAATATGTTTATGATTTAACAAATAGATTTTACCATTACAAGAGACATATATCAATAGAATAATACCAAAAAAAGTAAATAAAATCCCTATTTTAAATGTTATATTTGACATGCAAGTTGGTCACCAAGAAGCGGGGACAAGAGAAAAATGCCATTTTAGGGGATGTTCGAGAGCTATTTGATCATTTAAATAATATTTTGAAACCACTTTTTCTACAATTTTATACACATTGTGTCTCAAGACAAGTATGTTTAACACAACAAGTGCATGTTTTAGCATTTTGGGCATGGATTATTAGATTTTTTATATGGGGGACATGAAATGTACTCCAATTCTGGAATGACCCACAAACTGTACACATTGCATTCTTGCTAATTAGCCAAAATATGAATGGAATAATCGTAACAAATAAATAGGGACAACAGCTTGTCAACCATACTTGCCAACCTTTAGACCTCAGAAATCGGGAGCATTTCAAAATGCAAAGTATGTTGTCAACTAACCATTCAGAAACGTCCTGCTGCAACCGAGATGTTTGCACCTCCACCAAAACCTCCGCTGCTTCAGGGTCAGTTTCTGGATCAAATTGATAATATGCTTGAACAGATGCATTGCTCTGAGATGGCATGTTTATTCCACACTCGTAATCACAGCAAACATGGTAACGTGACTCTCGCCAGCTCATGCCCCCCTCTTCTGCAGGGGGGCGTGGTCAGCTGATGCTCAGAATTTTCAAAGACAGGCTTGGAATAGAGCGAAAATGAGCGAAACGAGACATGGCTAAAAAAAAATCTGTTTGGTATTTTGAAAAATAAAATGTATAAATATACCTTACATAGGTATGGTCTTACACTATATCATTTAAATATAGCATGATAGGTCTCCTTTAAAGAAGTGACTAACTGCATCAATTAGGGTTAAAAAAACGTGTATTCAGCTAAAACATATACATCGCTGCAGTTATTATCCAGTGGAAAGTCCTTACCTACTGCCCTAGTTAAATCAAAGTGGTTACTTTTTTTTGGCTGAGCAGTGAAGTTTTACACACCGTCTTATTTGACTTTCTCAGAACTTAAAACAGTTTTTTGGGGGCAGACCCCCACAAAGAAGAAAAATATCGGGGGCTCAAGTCAGTATTTGCAATTTAAATACATGCACGCTCCCCTTGACAGTGAAACGCCACGCGTGAGGTTTAGATTATTTCCCTGTCTCAATCCAAATTGAACTGTATGAAATAAAAAGGCACATTTGTCTTGGAGTAAATAAAAAGGGTGACCTGGAGCCAATCCTGCAATTTACCCACAAGTGAAAGAGTTAACATGCTGATAACCCAACCCCTGCACGGGGGTCTGGGGGCCCCAGGATAATTTTTGAAATACTAACATAAAATACACATTCTGGTACTCTCTTGAGAAGAAACATAAATAAATCTATTACTCCACGACATATTTTAAAAAATGAATGCCATTTTAGTTTTTTGTTACTTTGTTCTGAAAGCTGAACCTGCTGCTCCTCACAGAGAGAAGAGGGAAGAGGCTGTGTGAATGACTTTACTTTGTGGATAAGGATGGATAGCCCCCATTGTTCTGTGTGTCAAAATGAAAGACTGCCCACACACCTATCAATCATTGAACCGTGGGGTCTTATTTCATTACGTGTTGATTTCTATCAACACAAAATGTTGTATCGATGTATATAGAGATGTACTACCGCAAAAGTATTCTCCGTCGGGACTTCCTGGAACAACACCACCCCGTTATCTTGATTCTGATTGGCCAGAAGACATTATCAAAGATGTTCTATTGAGAAGACGATCACTACGTGACAAAAGTTTTCAAAACCGTTTCTAGTCTTCGGTATTTCCAGACAAGTGGCTACTGAAATCAATCTTACTAACTGCTGTCTGTGCAATTTACTCCGCGCGAGTTGGCGGACTTTATTTTGCTAACTTTAACATCATTGTTCATGGTGGGGCTAAGCCATTTCTTGGTATGGCTGTAGCCTACCCCAGCCATACCCTGACCCTGACCGCAAATACCTCATTCCTTCCGTCTACTTGGATCCAAAATGCTTCTCGTTTTGCGCTGTCCCCCCGTTCAAAGGAAATCGCCGCCAATCATATTTCCAAGCTCGTGCCAGGGGGGAGGGGTTACAAGGCTCGCATCTTGTGCTGCAATCACTTGCACTCGGACAGTAGAGATTTTCTCTCATAAATGTCCGATGAGCCACAACTTTTCTTTCAAAACAAAGCTGCCAACTGGGGTGGCAGCTGGGGTGGCAAGGCATTTTTCTGAGGTGGCAGCTGCCACCCCGTGCCACCCCGTAAAACCGCCACTGTCGATATGCCCACACCTTTCACTTTCCTTGTAGTTATTTATTTCATTGGTTGTATTAATTATGGTGCTTTAAGTTGTTTGTCTTAAAATATCTGATTACCGGACCAAAATTCCTGTTTAGGGAGGAAAATAAGCGCTGCGGATCCCACGCTTTCGTTCTCTGAACCATGCAAAATTAATGAATAGCCCAGCAGAGATAACAGCTCTACATTTTGAATGCGTCTTGTAGCCAGTGGGGCCACTGCAGCCTCCTCCAGTGACATCGATTAGCAGGAGATGGAGTGACAGATGACACCCCGAGGGAGTGGGGGGGAAAGAGAGAGCGCTGTTGCGGCTGTTGTCCAATGAACACACTCATCGATATGTCATTAAACAATCACAGTGCCTCAGGCTGTTAAATGAAGTGTTTGCCATGTGATTTGGTTCTTAATAGCAGAGGTATTAAGGAGTATCAGATCCTCAACAGCTCCTGTATACTAAACAGCAACCCACAACAAGGCCTTATAATGCACAATCACAAATACTGTCAGCTGGAAGGAGAAGGATGAAGCTGCTGGAAGCACCTCCCCCAGCTAGCGGGGAACGTTCTCACAACTTTGGCTAACGTTACCTATTGGTTCTAACAAGGTTTTAAAGAAACGTTTTAATCTGATGTTCAAATAACCTTTTTAGGATGTTTATTTGTTCAAATAATGTTCCTATAAGGTTTAAGGTTAACTAAGACATAACGTTTTAACTGCAACATTTAGAGGATGTTTTGAGGATGTTATTGAGATGACAGAAAGTTTTTTTATAAAACGTCCCTTTAATGTGATATGTTAACAAAGGTGGAACGTTTTGCCTGCAACATTCTAAGGGCGTGTTTTGGACGTTGTTGGATAACACATTAAAGATGTTCTTTATAAAACGTTCCCTCAATGTTACATGATAACAAATTAAGAACATTTTCAAAGCAACATTCTCAAAATGTTTTCAGGATCTTATTGAGGCCTGAGATGAGGGAAAGGGTTGTATAAAATGTTCCCTCAATGTTATATGATAACAAATGAAGAACATTCTCCAAGAAACATTCTGAAAATGTTTTCAGGATGTTATTGAGGACTGAGGTGACAGAAAGTGTTTTATACAATGTTCCTTTAATGTGATATGTTAACAAACGTGGAACGTTTTGCCTGCAACATTCTAAGGATGTGTTTTGGGCGTTGTTGGGTAACAAATTAAAGATGCTCTTTATAAAACGTTCCCTCAATGTTACATGATAACAATTGAAGAACATTCTCCAAGAAACATTCTGAAAAAGTTTTCAGGATGTTATTCTTTTTTTATAAAACGTTGCTGTTATGGCAAATATTAACACGGTCATGGTCAACGTCAGATTTATTTCTAGAGCGCTTTAAAAACAAACTTGTTGCATTTGTTTGAAAAGGATGTTTTCAAAAAAATCTGATGTCACCATATTTTCCTTTTGAAAAAAACAAACAAGCACGTGATTCATGATAAGCTGTAAGCAGATATTGCATGTTTGTGGTGGCATGTGTGAGTTCCCAGCTAGAAATGTTTGTTACCATTCGTTGTTCTAGGAATGTTTTCAGCGGGACGTTTTATTTTGGTTCCCAGAATTTTCTTCTGAAAGGTAGGATAACGTTCTTTAAAAACATTCTGGAAATGTTTGATGATAACCTTCTTAAGATGTTTTTGATAACATTGTTAGAACATTATGCCCTACTGTTCTTAAAACGTTTTCAGCGGGACGTTTTATTTTGGTTCCCAGAATGTTCTTCTGAAAGGTAGGATAACGTTCTCTAAAAACATTCTTACCATTTTTGGTGATAACGTTCTTAAGATGTATGAGTGCATACATCTTAATAATAAGTGCCGTTCAAATTCTCTACATGATAGGAAAGGAGGTTTCAAACTTCCTTTATAACCTCCTTTAGCTTAGGAACCACTGAACCTCCCTGACCGAAAGGAGAGGAGAAAATGCTGCCCCACAATGCCTTGCAGCCGCAGCATTTGCCATCACACAACAGTCGGCCGTTCACGGAAACAACCGATTATGACGGAGAAATTATATCATGAAACTTACGGTGCTTATTAAGCATTTTAAAACGTATGTGGTAAGTTGCCAAAGTGCTTTGTTTTGAACGTTCATCAGTATTATAATCAAAAAGAGAAATATGAACGTTAGTTTTTACTGAAATGATTAATAAAGTCAACATTTCACAGAGCTGTGTGGGGTTTGTTCAACTTTTAAAATATGTTTGAATGGTGATATACTCAGTGATAGATGTTAAGGACTAACGTTTATAATAAATACATCCCAGCTAGTGGGGAACGTTCTCACAACTTTGGCTAACGTTACCTATAGGTTCTAATCAGGTTTTAAAGAAACATTTTAATCTGATGTTCAAATAACCTTTTTAGGATGTTTATTATTTCAAATAATGTTCCTATAAGGTTTAAGGTTAACTAAGACATAACGTTTTAACTGCAACATTCAGAGGATGTTTTGAGGATGTTATTGAGGCCTTTCATGTGATATGTTAACAAAGATGGAACGTTTTGCCTGCAACATTCTAAGGACGTGTTTTGGACGTTGTTGGGTAACACATTAAAGATGTTCTATATAAAACGTTCCCTCAATGTTACATGATAACAAATAAAGAACATTCTCCAAGCAACATTCTGAAAATGTTTTCAGGATGTTATTGAGGCCTGAGATGACAGAAAGTGTTTTGTACAATGTTCCTTTAATGTGATAAGTCAACAAAGGTGGAATGTTTTGCCTCCAACATTCTAAGGATGTGTTTTAGACGTTGTTGGGGTAACACATTAAAGATGTTCTTTTATAGAACATTCCCTCAATGTTACATGATAACCAAAGAAGAACATTTTGAAAGCAACATTTGGATAATGTTTTCAGGGGGTTATTATTTTTTTATAAAATGTTCCTGTGATGCGAAATATTAACAGGGTCATGGTCAACGTCAGATTTATTTGTAGTGCGCTTTAAAAAACAAAGTTGTTGCATTTGTTTGAAAAGGATGTTTAAAATAAATCTGATGTCACCACATTTTCCTTTTTTAGAAAAAAACAAGCACGTAATTCATGATATTGCATATTTGCCCAGGCATGTCTGAGTTCCCAGCTAGACATTGTTGGTTCTAAAAACATTTGGAGAATGTTACCATTCATTGTTCTAGGAATGGTTTCATCGAGAAGTTTTATTTTGGTTCCTAGAATGTACTTCTGAAAGGTAAGATAACGTTCTCTAAAAACATTCTTAAAATATTTGGTGATAACATTGTTCGAACATTATACCCCAAGTTTTTTTGTTGTTTATGCACATACGTATCTCTATTGTCATATGGATCGAATAACACTTAGAAAACCAAAGACAGACATATAGAAGAACGGACCGACTATCACTGCCCGTCCCTGAAACCCCTGTTAGTGTTTTTATGTGTTTCTTTCTACTGTGTGTATCTCTCACTGCCTGCTGGTCTGCTCTACACGGCTGGGAGCAATCTCCAATCAACCACACCTGCAACCTGCTCGTCAGCCAAACTATGAAAACCTGCAGCCTGCACTCATTCCCTGCCGGATTGTTGCCGTGAACGGTTTGTTGCGTGCCGCTCTAGCTTTTTACCAGCATATTCTTTGACAACTTTGCCTGCTTTGCCTCACACTGATTTTTGTGTCTCTCCCAGGAAGAATCCAAGGCCTTCCACACTCCCAAGACCAGCCAGGCCTCTCTACCCATCCTGGAACAACTGTTTCCCACTGCCGCCATAACCAACCTCCATTCCCAACTCCCCTTTTCTAATAAACAAATGTTACTTTCACCAGCTGATTCTGTGTCATCCTTTTACATTTGTTAATAGTCAAATTCCAATAGTTAAGTAAACTAATCATAATCATCCTAATGACCACAGTGGTCAGTCCACTTACCCAGGAATTTTGAGTTGAACAATTACAGGAATATTATGTCTTTATGTTCAAATAATGTAAACATATTTTAGTAAATTGTTAACGTGGAACATTTGCATTTTTTTTTTAAACATAAACCATGTTATCCTTCTCTAAAATATTAACACTCTGGCAACATAAGAAATCTAACTTGCAGCTGAAAATATTTTAAGAACGGTCGGGCATAATGTTCTAACAATGTTATCAAAAACATTTTAAGAATGTTTTTAGAGAACGTTATCCTACCTTTCAGAAGAACATTCTGGGAACCAAAATAAAAGCTTCTGGCGAAAACGTTTTAAGAATAGTAGGGCATAATGTTCTAACAATGTTTTCAAAAACATTTTAAGAAGGTTATCACCAAACATTTTAAGAATGTTTTTAGAGAGCGTTATCCCACCTTTCAGAAGAACATTCTGGGAACCAAACAATAACTTCCCGCTGAAAACGTTTTAAGAATAGGAGGGCATAATGTTCTAACAATGTTATCACCAAACATTTTAAGAATGTTTTTAGAGAACGTTATCCTACCTTTCAGAAGAACATTCTGGGAACCAAACAAAAACTTCCCGTTGAAAACCTTCCTAGAACAATGACTGTAACATACTCAGAATGTTTTTAGAACCAAACATTTCTAGCTGGGGCGTAGAAAAGGCTGAATGCTACCCAGAGAAAAAGAAACAAACTTTATAACAGTTCATTTTTCATCTGCTCTGATCAATTTAATTAAAGTCAACGTTTCAATTTGTTCAGTGCTCTGGCATTATTGCGCTCACACACAGCAGGACTTGATATTGGGTCAAAATGTCAAGGTCCACAAAAGGGCAGCATGGTATTCTGTGGAATGTTGGATGTATCAAGATTAGGGATGTCCTGATCACCTTTTTTTGCTCCCGATCGGATTCCGATCATTTGATTTTGACAATCTGCCGATACCGATTTTTCCCGATCCGATCTTTATGCAATGCATTAAGAGAAAAAGGTAACAGATAACGGCTGGTCATCCAACGCAATGAATTCAGCTATCTTGGATGTTATTCTTTTTGGTCTTTTCACTGTTATGGGGCAGTTTCTCTTTCCTTTTAAACGTCTCTGAAAGTGTCGGTTGTTTCAGTGCCGTTACCTGAGTGGCCGCTGTGTACTCGTCGTGTTGTTGTTGGTGTTTGTTTCTCAGGTGGCGTATTAGATTGGTCGTGTTGAACGTAGCTCTGTTCTTTCCACCACGCGGAACCTCCGCCTTGCAAACATTGAATCTGGCTGTTAAACTGCCTTCGCTTTAAATGTTATAATACTTCCAAACTCCTGACATTTTCTCTGTCCCGACTCCTGAGTCACCAGCTGAACGTAGCCTCTTGTTAGCTAACTGCTACTATGTGCCCTGCCCACTCTGTTGCCAGATTTGAGGGAAAAAAGCAACCAGGTCTATGAAAACAAGCCCAAAAGAAGCAACACATGATGTTGTGTAATTTTAAACCAAAACTAAGGCCTCAGGATGACTTTAAGACGTGAACATGGTCATTTTTAGTTTTGTAACATTAAATAAAATAGTTTTAAAAAAAGATGAAATCTTTTTTTTTTTTTAATCCCGATCCACAATTTTTTCCTCCCGAATCCAATCTTTTGAAAATCACGTGATCGGCCAACACACTCTCACTCCATAAACGTCCAGGAGCGACGCTTGGTCAGGGTCCTTTGGCGTGCAGTTGTGACACTCCTCCTTCAGCTTCATAAAGGGACGCAAATAGCTTTCAACAGATTGCAATGTATTCCCATCTGCGGCGGGATTTGACGCTCATGGAAGCACGGCATTCGTTTGTGTCGGCTGCCCTTAAAGGCAATGTGAGCGTCAATTCCCATTGGATAACGGAGAATTGTACACCCGGAAGTAAGTATTCCCCTTACTGTCGATTGATTTTACAGTGATATCTGCACTACTCATCGACTAAAAAACACCAGATTATCCTTGTTAATTACACAACATTGATTGGTTTAAATCGTGTGCAATGCTTTTGTATTTTTCCCCTTCGATTCGGAGAAACAAATATTTTTTCGAATTAAAGGACACACTACCCAGAATCCCCAGCTATCGTTTAGGACTACACCATGTGCTCTGTTTGACAAACCCCGTTTCTTTTCACCATTCATTCCAATGGCTGGCGTCTATGTCACGTGATCTTCGAATTTCTCCATGCAGAAAAAAAAAACATGGCCGAACTTCGTTTTATCCTCGGTGGAAAATGCCTATTTTAAAGTTAGTTTGGCCATTAAAATGCGTTTTGATTTCATTTGATGCAAGAAATATGAGTTGTTATTTCAGATTATGTGTGCAGTGAATGTACATGATCTTTAGTTTGCTAGTTATTACGAAGATTACTTCAGGAAATTGCGTCCATAGAACGTTTTCATTGTTACCAAGGTGGTTGCTAGGGACGCTGCTATTGATATTATTTCTGTTAGGTTGTGTAACTGTTTAATGGTGTTATCTTTATTGCTACCCCCTTCCCCGTCAATGTATAGTGTTGGTCCACAGCGCAAACGTATTAGTTTAACAAAATCCGCATCTAAAGATATGTTATTTTCCCCTGTGCAATTCCAGTCTCACATCACATCGTCATGAACAAATACCGGAAACAGACCGAAAACATTTTTAAAAAATAAAATAATACTTTATTCCGAAGGTGCTTGCTTTTCTCTTTGAAAGTCATCACACAACGGCATTGTAATACACGGTTCGGCTGCATTAAATATTACATATCTGCCGTAGTTCTCTATTTATAGAGCCCTGATGAGAAGACTTCTAGACAAACATGAGGAACTGCCGCTAACACTGAAAACGTGACGTGGATCATAAATATATATATATAGTAATTAAACAACATCTTATATTTCTTTTCACACAATACGTCTATTTGCAGTATCAACACTAATTCGGCTGACTTTTATATTTGATCCAATTGGTAGATAGGCTGTATTTACACCATAAAGGTGCACAGCTGATAGAAAGGGACACCTAGTGGTTAAAGCATGTTATTGAATTTCATTATTTTTATTATTAGATATTAATAGGATAACTATAAAGTATATTCATTACTCGTTATTCTCTACTAATAGTTAATTCAAGACTGTATATAATGACTATTTTGCACATCCCTTTCAAGATTTCAAGATTTTCTAAGGTTTATTGACATCATATTCACAAACGGTGTAGTTATGCAATGAATGAAAAACCTGGGTCGCAGGTTCTTCAATAGTGCATTACAAGACATATATCAATATTTGTGCATACCTCCAGCAATGTTAACTATGTTGAAGCACTTATATTGACTGATATTATTAGGGCTGTCAAGTGAACGCGTTAATAACGCGTTAACGCAAAAAAAATTTAACGCCACCAATTATTTTAACGCGATTAACGCATGTGTATTTTGTGTCCTCGGCCACCCCGTAGTTTCAGAGCGCATCGAGTTTAAAATACTATCTACAAACTGATGCTGACAGCCCCGCTCCTGGCGTCCGCTTGCGGCAGACCACACTTCCACGCTCACCGGCAGAAACCGACTGGCCATCGGGAGGACCGGGAGGGTGTGTGTATTTGTGGCGCGACAGAGAGACCTTACGTGTATTGTTGTTAGAATCTGGTGCTAGCTAGCTTCGCTAACGGATATAAGGAGCTGTTTAAATGAAAACAGAGGAGCGACATTCCGCCAACAACTGCGCAGAGCGTTTGACTCTATGCAGGTAGCCAGACAGTGGGACATTGTGGGAAAAGTCAGCACATCAGCACGGATAGTGCGCGCAACATGATTGCAGCGTCCAGGCAGCTCCCGTTCGAGCATATGCCTTGAGTTGCACATAGCTCCAACAATCTGACCATCACACACACACACACACACACACACACACACACACACACACACACACACACACACACACACACACACACACACACACACACACACACACACACACACACACACACACACACACACACACACACACACACACACACACACACTTTGTATTGTATTATTGTATGAGAGAGGTTCCAGATTGAATTGAGGCGAATATTTGTAATGTTCAGAGGTTGTTGTGTTTAATATTCATGAGAATATTTGTCATTGTTCAAATTATAATAAACATTTGCATAAAGCATATTTGTCCACTCATATGTTGATAAGAGTATTAAAAACTTGAAAAATATTCCTCTAAGGTACATTTAGAACAGATAAAAAATGTGCGATTCATTTGCGATTAATCGCGATTAACTATGGACAATCATGCGATTGATCGCGATTAAATATTTTAATCGACTGACAGCCCTAGATATTATACATTATGTATTATACTCTTATAAGATGTATGTACATATTTCATCTCCGGCCTTGTCAGGTATTGAACAATCAATAAATAAAGAACACAGAATTATTAAATATAAAACACAGAATTTGTGTGATTATACTAAATGATTTACAAATAAACACCACTGCATATTTACAACTGTTACACATGCTGATGTAACGCAAATGTTTCAAACTTGGCATCAATAAAGTATATCTTATCTTAAGATGATCGATGGCTACTGCCATATTTGCAAAATGTGCCTCTGAACCTTGACAAGTGCATGTTTCAGGCTTATCAATTAACAACAGGAGGGGTCACAGACATAAGACCAGCTGTTAAATAAAGCTATTCTGACCTTAGCTGGCATGTGGGTATATATTAATGCTGCCCATTATGGGCACAAGCAATTTTCACCCATTTATTAATTATATGTTTTAAATTTGACTGTTTCCTATCCCCTAAACCTCCAGGTATGTACAGTTTAATACTGGCAACTTCTTATTATGGGAAATACGAAAACGTCTTTTAAAACTACAACTCCCAGTAGAGACGTGCCATAGATAGAGAACATGTTGCGAAACACAATAGCCAGCATGTGTAGTTCTGGGGACGGGGTGGGGGAGGGGGGGACGCGGTGGACCCGTTCAAATCCAGTTTTGGACAGTCTGCCGTGATTCCATCCCATTTCAAGTGCTGTTCGACGCTCGGCGTAACCCTCGGAGCGCACTCTCCAATCACAGAGCTTGAGGACTATCACGGGGTTTGTCAAGCGAAGCGGAGAGAATACTTATTTCCGGGTGTAATATTCTCTAAAGCAAATGAGCTGCTCCGACCCTCGGTCCTGAAGGACTCCAACTTGTGTTTATTAATCAAACAAATAAATAAACACAAGGATAATTATGTTTTTTGTTGAGTAAATTGAGAATTGCACAGGGGAAAATAACGTAGGCTATCTATGCCACAATTTTAGATGCGGATTTTGTTAAACTAATACGTTTGCGCTGTGGACCAACACTATACATTGACGGGGACGGGGGTAGCAATAAAGATAACACCATTAAACAGTTACACAATATAACAGAAATAATATCGATAGCAGCGTCCCTAGCAACAAGTAACAAGTAGTTAATAATAATAAAATACATTAAGAAAAAGGCATTTTAAACAGTCATTAAAAAGCAACACAATCTACCTGCATTGCATTACTCTAAACATGTAATAATGTGCTTTAACCAGTAGGTGGTTTGGGTTAAAAAGCTGTCAAGTTTACAGTGTTAACAAAATAAAATATACTGCCGTTTCTGGTTTAGTTTACGACGGATATATTTAGTTATTGTTTTGATATTTGTAACACAAAAGCGATGGAACAAACCCACAGCAACACAGAAAAGATGGTCTTAACATGACCCAGCGGTCTAGTAGTTAATAAAAAACAATAATATCAAAACTAAATATTACTACTAACTTTATTGTGAAATTCAAACTGAACGGTAAAAGAATAGTTTCCGGTCTATTCTGAGCCCGATCTCTGTAGATAAATAAAAAATAAAGAACTACGACAGATGTGTTATATATTTAATGCAGCCGAACCATTTATTACAATGCATTCATGTGATGACTTTCAAAGAGTAAAGCAAGCACTGCTGAATAAAGTATGATTTTATCTTTTACGAAAAGTTTTTTTGAATATGGAATGCAGTTGGAGGTCAACCAATCACAGAGCTTGAGAACTAATCACGGGGTTTGTCAAACAGAGCACATGGTGTAGTCCTAAACGATAGCTGGGGATTCTGGGTAGTGTAGTGTCTTCTGCCATCCTTTACTCCGAAAACATTTTTTTTTCTCCGAATCGAAGGCGAAAAATACAAAAGCATTGCACACAATAGAGAACCGCAGTGACGCGTTGTAAAACCCGGAAGTAAACTTCTTCCGGTTCCTTCTTGAAAAACCAATGCAAATTCTCCATAGGATTTTGGAAAATAGCTCGAAATAAGGTCTGTGGTTGACACACATTTAAGAGAGGGATCACGTTTTGTTCAGCCGGTTAATCTCCACATGTCAACCCTACTTTTATAATTTCTGAATCATAAATCTAGTCGCTAAAAGCGAAATGCTAACGTTATGCTATAAACGAACTACAAGCCAGTACAGCAGCAGGGTCGCACGACTTCAACGTCACGCCAATTTAAGATCGTTTCAACTGACTTGCACAGAAACTTTACTTTGAACACTTTAAATTAAATATATTAACATTTTAAAGTGTATACCCCGGTTATCTAGGCCCTTTTTGTTTTGTTTAATGTATACATGTCACACTGTGGGAAACGATATTTCGATATTTCTGGATGTATAACACAACAATAAAGCTGAATTTGACTTTCGCGTGCTTGCATATTTTAACAAAGCTTTTCATTTTAGCCACACTGAATTTAACTAGAAGTCATGGCTGTGTCAATTACCAGTCTGATATTGTTTTACAAAGATGACAAGAAGAGTGTAGACAGAGGAGATAACCACTACAAGTCAGGACACGTAACAGTGCTGCCTAGATGAAGGTGTGCTTACCGGTGTTGTCAGGGCTAGCATGAGGGACAAGGTTTATAGTGTCGGTGAGTAGTGATAACAAGAGTACCGTTAACCTAGAGTTAATTTATTCACATTAATTCCCATCAACAAATCAATTGTATGTGTCACATGAAATCTTTATTAGGCAAGGCAAGTTTATTTATATAGCACTTTTCAACACAAGGCAATTCAAAGTGCTTTACAAAAAATGAAAGACATTAAGAAAATGGCATTTAAAATCATTCATTAAAAAGAAAAAAGCTAATAAAATAAACATTAAAAGAAAAAATACATGGATAAAAGTTACAGTGCAGTCTAAGATATTAATAGTTCAATTAAAAGCAGCGACAAAAAGAAAAGTCTTCAGCCTGGATTTAAAAGTAGTAAGAGTTGCAGCGGACCTGCAGGTTTCTGGGAGTTTGTTCCAGATATTTGGAGCATAATAACTGAATGCTGCTTCTCCATGTTTAGTTCTGACTCTGGGGACAGAAAGCGGACCAGTCCCTGAAGACCTGAGAGATCTGGATGGTTCATAATTTAGCAGGAGGTCAGAAATGCATTTTGGTCCTAAACCATTCAGTGCTTTATAAACAGCAGCAGTATTTTTAAATCTATTCTTTGACACACAGGAAGCCAGTGTAAAGAATTCAGAACGGGAGCGAAGAAGAAATAAAAAAATGGTGAATTGTTTTTAATTTACATTTACTCGCCTTTGCAATGTTGTGGTTGTTAAAGTGTTTCCTGTCAGCTCGTCTGTTGGGAAGATATAAAATATTAGTTTCATGGAAGTCACACCGTCACATATATTGTAAGAGTATTAAGACATACAGTACATAGGCTAAAACAAAAACATCTAAAGATATAACCTTGCACTTTGATAAGTCTCGTGAACATTTTCACTATTTTGACATTTTTATAGATCAAAATTGAACTAAAGAAATAAATGGTAGATTAATCCATATTGAAAATAGGTGTCAGCTGCTACACTAATTATAATAGTTATATTTCTTAATTAATTAAGATAAGATATTACTGTGTTGATCCCAATTTGGGAAATGTTTGTGTTGCAGCAGCATAACAAGAAAAACAAAATATAAGTTATTATATACAAAAGTATGTGAGGGATGGAATATTAAATTGAACATAAATGTAAAATGTACATGTGATTTTACGTCCGAGAGAAGCTATGGAGCAGAGAGTTCTCTGCCAGCCAGAGGTGATTTGTTATTAGTTCAATATGTCAAACTGATTTCCCTGACTACAATCTTTAGTTACATGGTGAAACGTTATGCTGCTTTTACTAATTAGACTTATCATATAAGCCACACAGGTTTTAATAGGATGTATTCATTATCTTTACTTATGTTGCGGTCTTTTCAGCAGCGCCATCTCTAAAACGGCGATACAGTCAGTGCTTGAATTGGGCCGGTACTCACCGGTACGCAGTACCGGCACTTCTGATTTTTACCCATGTGGTACCGGCACTTCTTACTGAGTACCGGCGGTACTCAGTAAAATGCCGGTACTCAGCCGCCGGCAATATACGTATATATTGTAAACGCAACGCAGCGCAAATGTGGGTCTGACTCTGCCTCACAGAGGGTGACTGGCTGTCTACATGACATGGCCTACCGACATTGCCACTTTCATACAGATCATACTAATGCCCTCGATTGGTCTCTGTGTGTCATTCAAGCTCGGGAGGGTGTGTGTTGGTGTATGTGTGGCGTGAGCGAGCGTGAAAGCGCGCGCACCGGTTACGTGTATTGTTGTTAGCATCTGGTGCTAGCTAGCTGCGCTAACGGATATAAGGAGCTGTTTCAACAACAAGGTGGAGGGAGAGTCCTTTGCTGTCAGACTGAGAGGCTGACAACTACAGCTCTGGTGAGGTAAATGACTCTCTGAGTCTTTAGATAGTTAACTTAGTTTAAGTTATCTCAATGGGTCTCAAACGGTTCGGTCACCATTTATGTAAACATATATTTCCATTTGAGGGGGTAGTGATTCGTAAAATATGCATGAATAATACAAACAAAATGTTAACTAGGTGAAAAAAGGTAAGATAAACTTGTTGAGAGCTAAAACTAGTCTTTGCTGTTGCCTCAAAGAGGAGCAGGGTGGAGAGGAGGGAGACAGGAGAGGCCGATTCAGGAGCCCAGACACACTCACAACTATAAATGAACCAAAAACAAATAAATAAACAAGTTTTAATGTTTTTTCATATTGGATATTGTATGTTATTGGTTATGGCCATGTACTTAAGATTGTATGATTATTTAAATGTATACATTTTTGTTTCATATGGGTGTAGTCTCTTTATTTCCCCCTCAAAATGCACTAAATTGATGCATTTAAGTCCAACATTTAAAAAAAAATCTTACCAGGGGAGCATGCCCCGGGACCCCCCTATAGGATTTGAGGCCCGGCCCCACTGTTCCCAAATAGATTTGCAATATTTTTTAAATAGTAACCCATCTTCATATGTTTCTTTTTGGGTTGTAGATTTAAACTAGAGGGCTATCACTTTGTGCAGCAACGCTATTGACAAATAAATCCAGCAAAATGGCACAAAAAACTGGTAGTGGCCTCAGGGACGAGGAGTCATTTAACCAGCCAGTAGGAGTCAAGCTTTACTTTCTTTTATATCCATAAAGAAAAAGTAAATCTTTTTACAGTTGTTTCCTTATGGATGTTGAGAGGTATCCATATATCTCTTCATTTTGCTCTCAAAGTGCACCAGATGATGCATCTAACTTCAATATTTAAAAAAAAAAATCCCGGGGGAGCATGCCCCCGGACCCCCCTAGACAGGTCCACTCCCCACTTATAAAAATAGAACTTTACCACTGCACCCCCTCTAATCTCAGATACACCCTGAGTCATTTTGTTCAAGTACAGTGAGCCTTTCTAAAATATACAGTAAAGAGACAAACCCACCAGCATTATAGGATATACTATGACTTTGTGCCAAATACTTGTTGCTGATTTAGAGTACTGGCACCTTTTTTATTCCAATTCAAGCACTGGATACAGTCACTACCCATCATTTACATTTCACCGTGATATGGACAAAAATGTAACGTAAGCTTACCTCATGACACGAATCCAGACTCTCCTTTGGAAAACATTGGCCGGGAAACGATAGAACAAGCATGTTTCATGCGAAGACCTGTGGCTGCAACCCGGAGCAAAGCAACAAACCATTGGGTAGCTAACTAGTAGCGCTAGCTTTAGCTAACGTTAGCTAACAAAACGAACTGCCGAGTAAAATTAGAAAACACTGGTAATTAATTATTCTATAATTTATAAAACTACTGTATAAAAACAACAATTTCAAAAATACAGATTCTAATGGTCAGATATAGATATACAGAGACTAAAGATAGGCAGGTACTTGCTTTCAAGCAGAACACAGGGGAAAACAAACTTAGCGGGAGTGTTTACGTGTTCTGCGTAATGACGTACAACGGCCTCGACAATTTCTGTAGTCCTATTCAGCCACTCGGTAACAACCATCGTTTTTCAGACACGTAAACTCTTCAAAAATCCCCAGTGGGGTCACTGCTGATGTATTTAATGTCGTAGAACAAAACGTGACTTATCTCTTACATTTGTGTCAACCTCAGACCTTATTTCGAGCTATTTTCCAAAACCCTATGGAAAAAATGCATTGCTTTTTGAGGAAGGAACCGGAAGTGCTAAAAATGCTTACTTACTTCCTAGTTTTACGACGCGTCCCTGCGGTTCTCTATTTAAACCAATCAATGTTGTGTAATTAACAAGGATAATCTGGTGTTTTTTAGTCGATAGGGATGGGTATCGTTAGGATTTTATCGATACCGGTACCGGTACCGGTACTGCTTATCGGTATCGGTATTTTTCGATAGTCTTATCGATACTTTTCAATAATTTGGTGTTAATAAACTAAAAAAAGACAAGGCGATGTGCCTGCAAGACTGCACCCAGGTAAACAAAACATATTACCCGTGCGCAGCAGCTAACCTGCCTGCGAGCCTTCGCTCAGGTCACATTTACACACGGCGCGGCTTAAGCCCATTAGCACTATTAGCAATAGCAGTATCGCTGCACCGTTTTAGATTCAATGAGTGTCTCGGTTGCAAATGCTTCATTAAGTTGCTTGTGTCACCCCCTTTACATGGAACTAATTGAGTACATAGATTGCACCTTGCACTATCGCCAATACATTTTTTTAAAGTGCACCCAGACCTTGGATCGCTTCGCTCTGTCCGCCATGCCTGCGGGAGTCTCACAACAATAATAAGAGCGCTGTTGAGAGAGATGAGGAGTGGCATTTACAGTGGCCAATCAGAGGGGTCTCAACCGGATACATCACACGGGATGAGGGTTCCCAACCAACCAGAATGGTTTAAAGTTAAACTAAGGAAGTAGACGTAACAGATATACCGATAGCAGCACCGTTTGTCCAGCGGCTTAACGGTATACCGATACCGTCCAATCAGGTACCGGTATTGACTTAGTACCGGTTCTCGGTACCCATCCCTATTAGTCGATGAGTAGTGCAGATATCACTGGAAAATCAATCGACAGTAAGGGGAATACTTACTTCCGGGTGTACAATTCTCTGTTGTCCAATGGGAATGGATGCTCACATTGCCTTTAAGGGCAGCCGACACAAACGAATGCCGTGCTTCCATGAGCGTCAAATCCTGCCGCAGATGGGAATACATTGCAATCAGTTCAAACCTATTTGCGTCCCTTTATGAAGCTGAAGGAGCCAAGGAGCGTCACAACTGCACGCCACGGGACCCTGACCAAACGTCGCTCCTGGACGATTATGGAGTGAGAGTGTGTTGGATCGGCTCCGATCACGTGATCGGATCGGGACATCACAAATGAAGATAATGTTTCATTCCATCAGCTAAAATATTATAGTTTAGTGCAACCCGCCAGGTGAGAGAAATGGAAAAAATCCAGACAAAAGAGAGGAATCAGGTGTTACTTTGGAGATCGCTCTCTCCCTCTTCTGACAGCCCGTCAGTATCATGCAGCTCGCGGATCAGTAATGAGTACCCGACAGTAAAACTAAACATATCTATAACTAGTTACGGTAGTTTGAGAGGTAATTAAAATAGCTACGTGTGATATTATAACCTGAAGTGTGTGTTTTGTTCCGCTCACCGCTGCATGTGATCATGCAGAGCTGCGTGTCGACTCGTCAGCAGCAGCTGATCTCTCTCTCCCGTCAGATTAGACTTCACTCGCGTTTATGTCCATATCGATCAGATCTAGCTAGTTCTAGCTAATGATAGGACTACTTGCTTATTAAAAGACACCTAAACAATAAGCGTCGCTATGCAACCGGGTGAGGCCGCAAAGTATAGCGCAGCATTATGCATTTGTTTACATGCCCACCGGAACCCCGAGGCATTACCAACAGATCAACGCACAATCAACCCATACAGGACATCTCTTTCTCAATATTAAGTGTTAGACATTAGAATGGACTATTCTTGTCTGTCACATACTCTTTTGTCTGTCACATAAGTGGCGCAAGTTGCGCAACTGATGTGGTATTGCGCTAAACGGAAATGATTTGTTGAACGGACACTTTGACCGGAGAAATTTCGATTTGCCGGTCTTCAGCATATTTTACCGGTCGTAGTCCGGTAATTACCGGCTAACGGGAACTTTGATATATATAGCAAAAATAAATACATGATATACAGAAAGAGCTTGAGCAGCATACAAGCATTTACCACATGGCGGTACAATGTAGCAGCTATGGTATATAAAGTGTAATAGAAGATAGAAGCGCTACATAAAGTGCAAGAGGAGATTCCCCTGTGTTAAAGTGCATTTAGCAGTGATTGCACGTCTGTTTGTTTCTCATCCATTCTTTGAGTTGACCTTTGAAGCTGTTGAGAGTGGGACCATCCCGTATCTCAGTTGGGAGGCTATTCCACAATGAGCTGCCTTTAATGGAGAGGAAATTTTGTCCAAAAGTGGTCCTTCTGCGGTGGACTTCACAGTCTCCTCTGGTTTCTGACCTAGTGCTGCGTCCAGTGTGTTTTTTGTGGATGAATTCCCCTAAGGGAGGGGGGGGGGGGGGGGGACCAGTCCATGTAAACATTTATAAAATAACACATACTTTTAAAAGACTTCAAAATTGTCAAAACTCAAGAAATTGAGTTTATCAAGGATGGCACAGTGGTGGTATGACTGTGGCTTTCTGTCAAACACCTGGATAGCTCTCTTGAACAGCTGTTCTATGGGTTTCAGGTGTGTGGCAAAAGCAAATGACTTTGCAGCATCGGCAGTTAAGAAAGGTCTCATTAGTTTAGTTTAACATTTTGCAAGTTGAATTTAATGGTATTGGATATTTTCTTGATATGTTTCTTAAAAGTCAAGTTTGAGTCCATTATGACTCCAAGATACTTGAAGTGGGGGACTAGTTCTATTTCTTATCCGTTTAAAAACACATTGGATTCTTCGATTTTAACTGGTCGTTTACTGAACATCATACATACTGGTTTTTTTGCATTTAATTGTAAGCAAATGTTGTTCAGCCAGTGTTGAACCTTGTCCAAAGCATTTGAGAGACCTTTTAAACCAATGTATCGAAACTGCCGAAAAAGTGAAATAAGTCAGCTTTGTAAGGAGCACTTGGTGGTCAATAGTGTCAAAAGCCTTCCTGAGATCAAGGAAGGCAGCACCTACATATGGGCTCGTGTCCAACATACATTTAACCTTTTCCACAAGGACACAGTTAGCTCTCTCAGTGGAGTGGTGAGCACGAAAACTAAACTGCATTGGGAGAAGTGGAGCGAAACCTTTGTCTAAATGTTTGCTGATTAGTTTTGACACCCATTTCTCAGCGACACAGGGGAGGATGCTGATTGGTCTATAATTGGACATTATTGCCTTATCCATTACATTACATTACGCTTTTATCCAAAGCAACTTACATACTCAATACTGTGGGCAATGGGTGAAGAGTCTTGCCCAGGGACACAACAACATGCTGAATGCAGTGGGGTTTGAACCTGTGCTCCCTTGATCCGAACACTAACGCTCTATCCACTGCGCCACATGCCTCCATATCGCCAGATGTAAAGATCGGTGTCACTGTGGCCACCTTCCAGGATGATGGAACTTCCCTCGTGCTAATAGATTGATTTACAAGCATACTCATTGGTTTTATTAGACCGTCAATATTTGTTTTTATAAAGTTGGTGTCTAAATCAGCTGCATCCCTAGCCTTAGAACCTCTTAACCCTAAGATGATATGTTTTACCTCAACCTCTGTGATATCCTCCAGGCTAAAAACGGGGTGTGTAGATGAGACCTCTGATGGCGGGAGGAGCTTTGTAATGTCCAGAGCACTGTTTATGAAATACTCATTGAGAGAGCTGGCCAACACTGCAGGGTATTTTATCAGGGCATCATTGATTTTTTATTCGAGAACATTATTTTCCTGTTTGGTATGTTTACCTAATAGTTTATTTAAGATTTGCCAAACGTTTTCACCGTTACCTTTCGCGCCTTCAATTATATTGATGAAAAAGTTAGCTTTGGCCTGTCCTATTGTTTGTGTTACCTTGTTACGAGCATGAGTGGATAGTCCGGAATTTTCAAGCTCTGCTTCAATAGTTGGTCTCCAGATTGCATTAGATTCCTGCATTGTAGATTCAGCCCTCTCCTTGAGAAGGAAGACATATATTGCTTTCCTGCAATGTTAACTATGTTGAAGCACTTATTTTAACTGATATTATACATATGAATTATACTCTTATGTATGTAGATACTATAAGAAATGTGCAGAATATGACAGTTTAATGGACCATAATCTTGTTCTTTTTACCAGGAAACTCACAAAAAAAGGTTCATGGCCTCAGCTAAAACCACTGCCTTGGTTTCACGCTTCATCCCCAAAAACCTGCAACAACGTTTTATGGATGCAGTGAAAATGATTGATTGGGGGGACACTCTCTCCTCTGAAGACATTAGTGAAAACAGTGATCTGTTTATATCTAAAAATGAATGATACAATTAGACGTTAAGTACTTTGTCAGGCTTAATATTTATCTGTAGATAGATACCCCCAAAGTTTTTTTCTTATTTAAAAGAAGACCTTAATCTAAAGTATTATTTAATGTTTAAATAAAGGTTTTTTCGCTTTTCTGTTTTGCACCTCCTCCTATTAATATCTTTGTACATCCTGCACTAAACATTTTTATTGTAGAGATCACTTACAGTATCTTCTTGATTTTTTATATTCAATATTTCTATCACAGACCTTCTACTTTCCCCCTATGAAAGTATTTACTCTTAATATTCTTTTCATCAAATATAACATATTAAAACGATAATTCAATAACGTGCTTTAACCACTAGGCGGTGCACACAAGGTACACACAGCCATAATAACTTTGTATTATTAGTGTAGGATACTTATGTATGTTCAACATCTGAAGATGTGTAGTTTTATTCATGCTTTCACATAATTGTACAGCATATTGCTATATTATTTCAAAGTCAGCCGAATTAGTGTTGATGCTGTAAGGAGACTTACAAAGACTTTTTAAGAGAAAAGCAAGAACACTCGGAATTAAGTATTATTTTATTCTTTTAAAATGTTTTCCGGATTTCATATCATATAAACACCAAATCCCAGCATGCATTGCGGCTAAAACATCCAATCAGCGAGCTTAAACCATAGCTGAGGATCTTGGGTAATCGCTCGAAAGGCCTACATCTGTTTCTGGTTATCTTTATTTTTAAATTCAGTTCCTGACTGAAGAATAACAAATTAGAAGGAACATTTCTTTTGAAAAATACAGATTTCAGTATTCTGAGGCTCTGAGCCCCATTTATTTTCCTCACAGACGGCAAAAAAAGTCAGAAATTATACGATTTAAAATAAAAGCAATAATTGTGGCTTGATATTGAGTAAGAACATGTTTTTATGAACCACACAGCTTCCGGTCTTCAACGACCCGACCGGAGAAAAAGACGTGCTGCAGGCATGAAACGCCGGGTTACGTATTGTAACCCTTGTTATATTAGCACAGGCGGAGCCCTCTACTGGACTCTATGGGTACTACCTTATCATGCAAGCATTCACCTACTGAGATTTCTATAGCGGGCCTACCTGAATGCGTGCGCATCTCACTTCCATATAAAAGGAGGCCTCGCCTCCTGACCACCATCCTACACCACTGTTCAGCGAGCGGTATAGGACAGACAGTGCCCCAAGATAGAGGGCTCCGCCTGTGCTAATATAACAAGGGTTACAATACGTAACCCGGCGTTATATCTCTCACAGGCTCTGCCCTCTACTGGACTCTATGGGTACAGTGGGCGGAGCCCCGATGTATGCACGCACTGTCATCCAGCACACCGTTCCACCTCACTGTCCCTGACCGGCTTTAGCAGCCGCTGCGCCTCACTCACCTCTCCCTCGGTTGTAACTGTGGAGAAGTCTGGGCTGCGGCTGATAGAGCACACCCTGACGCGCTTGCCTCGCATAAAAGTGTGCTCGAAAACACTGCTGAGGGCTCCCCTGCGTCCGCTTATAGGCAGACAGGGAAAGTCCGCAGCTGTATGGGTTCACTATGCACCCTCTCTCCTGAGTCCCAAAAGAGCACTCAGACACTGACCCCGTGCAGAGTGTGTACGGACTATAGGCAGGCGAGGGGAGCCCTTTAGCCCTGTAAGGGCCCAAAGCGCATTACGTCACCCCGCGACCCTCCAGGAGTCCCCAGCAAGCACAGACGCTGAGAAAGAGCCAGACATATCCAAGAGATAAAACTTTATGAAGGGACCTGGCGTTGACCAAGACGCCGCCGTGCATATGTCCTCCACACTCACACCGTTGAATAAAGCTGTCGATGCAGCCACAGCTCGTGTGGAGTGCGCACGGACCCCACCCTGTCTCAGCCTGGCTGTGCGCTCTACATAACATGCTAACGCACGCACCGGGCAGAGGAGGTGTAATTTAGCTTCCCTGGCCCCACCATGGGGTGGAAGACTAAATCCCCCCAACTGAATAGCCCTCGACCTGAACGCACTCCTTAGGCTCTTGGGCACAAAGGAGGGGTTCGGTCTGAGTGTCGCCCCGGTCACCCCGAATCAGTAAACAGCTCGGGTGCACCGACAGAGCGGTTAACTCGGACACTCTTTTGGCTGACGTTAAGGCAAGTAGCAACGCTGTCTTCCATTACAGTGCTTTCAGGGAGGAGAGCTCTAGAGGCTCAAATGGCAGTGTGACCAGAGCCTCGAGCACCAGCGGCAGGTCCCACTGCGGGGTTGAGGCACGCACTACTGGGCGCAGCCTCCTGTCCCCCTGTAAAAAACGCAACATCAGTGGATGAGAAAAGGCTGACCTGCCGTTGAATCCCTCATGACAGGACAAGCTGGCTGCTGCATACACTTTACAGTAGAATGAGCAAGTCCTCTGCCCACTAAAAACTGTGAAAATGACAAAATAGAGCCCAACTCACAGGATAGGGGCTTTATTTTCCGCTCCTCACACCATCGCTGGAATCCCAGCCACTTCGGCCTGTAACAGGCTGTGGTGGATCCTGCTCTAGCTGCCTGGATAGACTGAATAACGCTGTCAGACAATCCACCCTGTCTCAGCCTGTCCCTCTCAGGAGCCAGGCCTGGAGAGGACGGCCCAGAGTGGGTAACGCCCCGATTGCACCTACGTCTTGAGACATCGTCCCACAGAACTGGGGAATCGCCCAGGGCTGGCCCACCTTCATCTGTGTCATCTCTGAGTACCACGGCGCCCCGACGCGATCCGGCGCTACCAGAATGACTGCCAGACGTTCTCGCCTCACTCTCCCCAGGAGAGGGAGAGTGAGATGCAGTGGTGGAAAGGCGTATAGCAGCTTCCTTGGCCATGGCTCGTGTGCAAACGCGTCCACCCCTAAAGGCGGGTCTGTCTGCTGTGGCCAACAAGGTGGCGGAGCGGACTCCGCCTTGCCTGTTGATATAAGCCACTGTGATGCTGTTGTCGCTCCTGCTTTGTTTCTGTTAGAGACCAGCGCCCACCTATAGCCCTCTTCAGGCAGGTCCCTCCCCATCCTGTTCCCGTGAACACTGTGATGTAGGAGGTTACCCGTCCCAGTGGAGACCCCCAGAACCGGAGGTTGCCCTCCACTGAGGGGGGGATGGTCACCAGCCACCGTTTGTGCCTCTTGGGATCCAAACGCAGGCTGGAGAACCACCTCTGCAGGCGGCGCATATGCAGTAACCCCTGCAGGACCACAATGTGAGCAGCCGTCATGAAACTCACAGTCTGCATGACAGTTAAAGCTGTCACTGTCGCCCCCTGTCACAGCCTGTGAACCGCCCGGAGAAGGGACGCACTGCTGCTCCCTGACAGGGTGGCGCGTAGCGCGCCTGCATCGAACACCACTCCCAACTACAACGCCTGTTGGTGAGGTATGGGGGTGCTCTTTTTTCAATTGATCGCAAAGCCTAATTTGGTTAGGTGTGTGATCAATTGTGCTGTGCAAAGCATTGCCTGTTCCCTGGACACGGCCATGACTATGAGGTCGTCTAGGTAAAAGAAAAACTATCATGCCGTGGGCCCGCAGCGGTTGAAGCGCAGTGGCCACACATTCTGAATGTGCATGGGGATAGGGAGTAGCTGAACGGTAATCTGTTGTACTCGTAGGCTATTCCCTGGAAGGCAAAACGCAGACACTTTCTGTTCTCCGGAGCAATTTCCACATGAAAGTATGCGTCTTTCAGGTCGATGGTGGTCAACCAATCGCCCGGTTTGCACTAGCCCCATTAACTGTTTTATAGTTAACATGCTGAATTTTCTACAGGCAATGTAGCGATTCGGGCTGCTGAGATCTAGAATAGATTTGAATTCCCTTGTCTTCCTGAGAACCAGGAAGTACATGAAATAAAGACAATTTTCTCTGAGCTGAGGGTGCACAACAGACACAGCCTTTTTCTGCACCAGAGCCTGAATCTCTGCTGAGAGGAAACCAATCTCTTCCTGTGAAGACAGATTTCCTCTCGCATGCCCATAAAAGGAGGTGGGACGCTGCAAAACTGGAGTGAATATCCCTGTCCATGTCCATCAACTTTGTTAGCACACAGCTGAGTTTCCATTCCCCATAACATTGTGTTAATGGAAAGCCCTCAGCTGTTGGGCCCCAGCTATGAAGCTGTGATACTCTCTGGTGACCCGTTCCGCCGCAAAACTCCCTGTGAAGGGAAGATTTGCCCATGGAGGGTCGACACAGAAAGGGCCGATTATTTACTGAGGTCCCTGAACGCACCGCCGTGCGCTCTTGTGTGAGCGCGCGCTCCACCATAATGCTGTATTTACCACTACGGTAAACAGCATTTAATTGTGTGTTCTACTGAGGTCCCTGAACGCACCGCCAAGCGTTCTTGTGTGAGTGCGGGCTCCGCCATAATGCGGCCTTTACCAGTATGGAAAACTGCATTAATTGAAGTCTTTGCTCTAGGCGTAGTGTGTTCTCTTACATCAATACGCCGGCCACAATGTCCCTGCACCCGCATAGCGCTCTCCTTTAGATAGCACTCCCTGCGGTTCATCCCTCTCATCTGCGTATGCCCACTAGCCACCTCCTTTACAGGAGCTACAGCTGGGGCAGCGAATGGGGAATTTGTACGGTTAAAGGCCATGTAATGCATCTAACACAGGTGTTTTTTAACATGTAGTTTAGATATCACCAGAATAAAAATAAATAAAAATGTTTAAAGTTTCGTCATAATTAAATGACATATACGTTAAAAACCGATGTTGGTTCCGAAGTTTGCCGAGTACGCCCCCGATCACTCCCGAACGAGCGGTGACGTCACACGTGGCAAACATTGCCATTTGATCAAATCAGTCCAAATGGCAAGCAACGCGATAACTTCAGACAGCGACAGCGACAGCGATCATTCAAGCTCAGATTCAGTGGGTTATCTGGATTCAGTTACAGAAGTAGAGAGTGAACCAGCTAGCCTTTCACTTCAAGGCATTTTGCCTTATAAGTACGAGCCTCCTGCCCAGCAATCGAACAACGAGGCAGAAACTTGTGAAAGAGAAGCGGATTCCGCAGCCGGCGAGACTCGAGTCGGCAATACTGAATGGTAAATTCTGTTTTATTTAGTTTGACCTGCACTAAATGTCGATCTTAATTTGTCATCTGTTCCTCACACGTCCGGCAGATATTGTTTTGTTTTTTAATGTTATGTACAATATTCAGGTGTACATGTCAATGCTGTGAAAGCATGCCCACTGCAGATGAATGTGTATGCTGCAGAGAGATCTGGCAGGTGATGGAACAAATAGACAGTTTGCAACCTACTGACCAGATAGCAGAGTCCTGCATCGGGTCGGGTATCCGCGGGTACCCGACGGGTGACCCGCAAAAAAGGTGATTTGCGGGTGGTATTTTTTCAAACGCTTTTTTCCGGGTTCACTTCTGGGTAAAACAAAGATGATGCGGGTCCGGTTGCGGGTGTTGCATAATAAATATATTTAAACAATAATAATTTAGTTTAATGTTTAAATCCTCATACCTCTCCTCCGCGGTACCGAGCATAATCATAACCTCTGCAGTGCATCTATCTGCTGCTGAGCGCACCACATTCTGAATGGCTGAGGTGAAGCTCTCTAGCGGAGAATACAGCATTTTCAATAACTCTTCCTCAAGAGCAAAATCCAACGTCTGGGAGGCTTTTGGTGTCATCCTAGATGGAGAAAATAAACAACATCCCAGGCTTTTTGAGCCAAATATGCAACTGCGTGTGTTAATAATTGCACGTTGTCACTGCTTATATATATGCGGGTTCGGGTCGGGTTGCGGATCATGTGCCGGCGGGTCGGGTCGGGTTGCGGGACTAATTGGCAATATGTGCGGGTAGCGGGGCGGGTTCGGTACTGCACGTCACGGGTGCGGGGCGGGAGCGGGTCTTGAAAATCAGACCCGTGCAGGACTCTGCCAGATAGAAGACACCGACGAGAAACCAAGGTGCATTATTAGCCACCCAGGCTTTAGAGAAGGCTGTCTCAGTGTTTGGACACTGAAAATAGCGTATCTTCAATACAAACAACAACACAGAGCAGTTGATGGCCCACTACACCAGTAAGTAAATATTGATTGACCCAACTGCCTATTGCAGCTTTGCTTTCATATAATACTTTTAGTCGCTACAGATATGGTACACTTTTAAAGATACCATTAAACTCTTTCAAGCAGTCAAAAACAGCTTGGCTTTTATTTTTTCTGTGTATGCAAGTTCAATGTATGCTTGAAAAAAGAAACAACTACACATGTGAGGAAATATATAAGAGGTCTATGATTCTGTCAAGCAGTCATGTATAACCTCATATTTATTTTGTACAAGTAAAATACAAATATCATGTTATAAGCCAATTTGTAACCATTGCTACATAATAGTACTACATAACATTTTATTTTTCTCCAAATATATTTATAATCTGTATACTTTTTTTTCATTAGGAAGTATCGATATACAGCTTATCGACAGTTTGTACGTTGGTGCTGGGGTGTAGGCCTACTCGGCCCAAAAATCAGAGTCCCGCTGCATGTGCTGTAACCGAGATACGGAAGACTTACCCTGAGCTGGGAGGCCGCTATCAGGGATTTCAATGGCCAAATCTGTAATTTGACATAAGTCATGCAGCTGAACTGGTTAAAATGGTTTCGCATGATGTAAATAATTTACAAAGTACATCATTTACAATATTATTTTTCCAAAGAAACATGTAAATATAACAACATTTTCCAAATCACAAATTTGTAAGATTGTATTAATTTACTGTTTGATAAATAAAAAAGGGTTCTTTTGTTAATTTTTCACTTGTAACATTTTATCTTTATTGCAGTGTACATTAGTCTATTTTGGTATATGTGCGAGCCCACAAATAATTAAAAGTGGTAAAAATAATAAAGATATTCAGACGTAATTCATTTTTGGCCTTACTTATTTCACTTCAACTTTTATATATTTCAGTCACTAGGCAAGTTCACTGTACTCTGGTGACATTTAGCTCAAGCTGGCATAACACCTGTAGTAACTTAATTCTGACCCGAGTTTTGTGCACAATCTTCCAGCACCCATGATCAATGTTTATAGCAATCAGGAAACATTCACAGCTCACAACTACACATCGCTTCCCCATCATGAATTGTTAGATAAAAAAAGTTTAGCGAGGTCCGGTTACACTATGTTGAGCGAAAATAGCGGAAGGATACAAAACAAACAATCCAGACGAGGCTGGTGTTTGCCACGTGTGACGTCACACAGCTGGGTTAATGGCTGGCAAGCTTTTCGCTACCGGAGCGGAATAACACGGGAAAGTGGCACACATTTCATGTTATTTGGGGGGTATTTATGGAAAGAATCATTGATGTTGATATGTCAAATGAAACAGTGGAAAGTGATGAAGCGATTTATTAACACAGAATAACTTTTATTTTGGACATTACATGGACCATTGTGTATAAGTGTAGCATTTGTGGAAACAAAAGACACTCAGATTTGGATACAGATCAACCTCATTCTTATTAGAAAAACGTGGTGATATGTGCATTATACAGGGAGGAGGCGGGATTCGCCCTCTCGTCCCGGGCGGAGAGATGTTCTCCCCCCGCCAGGCCAGTCAGATCCATGAAGACGGGTAGCCCGTCCCCGTGAGTGCCGGCACGCAGGTTCCACGGGGTGGGCTGAAGAGGTGGACGGCGCCGCGGGCACGAGATCTCCGTGCCGGCACCTCTCCCTTCGTCTCACCGTCGCGCCGCACTCCCTCGTCTGCAGAAAAGCTTGTAGAGGAGCGCGCGCTGCGGTGACTCTTCTATCTACTGAGGTCATTGAATGCACCGCGGCCCGCCCTCAGGGGAGGGGGGCCGCGCGCGCCGTCAAAATGCCGTCTCTTCGAAACGGACATTATGGGAAAAAGTGGAATTGTGGAGAGAGATTACTCTTACTCTGGGATAAATGCACTCGTTCTCACTGAATGCACTTTTCCCACACACAAACACATCACTCTAGAACTAGAGTTTACAAACGTAAACCACCGTTCCCCTGCGGAGGTCCCTGAACGCACCGCGGCCACTCTCACGAGGGCCGCGCGCACACATATGAACGCTGTATTTCCCATTCAAGGGTGAAATGCATTAATCGGAGCTATTACTGTATACCAGGCAAGGTGTGTTTTCTGACAACAGCACGCCGGCAATAGCGTCTCTTGAACCCGCACAGTGCTTTGCCAGCACACGGTTTATTCTACTCACGTGCACACGCCCACCCGCTGGCTCCCTATACTGGGGTTTACAGTGGGGGCGGGAGTGTAGGACAGTGTTTCTTCCGCTTGGGATGGGCAAGAAGCAGCCACGCTGCGATTACTCCTTATCCCGTGAGCAAGGAGATCGATCCATAGAGCGCTTCCGTAAAGACAGGGGCTCCCTGGAGATCAACACGGTCCTCTTTGGAAAAATGCCCTGCGACGTGATATCCCAGGGACATCACAAGGCAGGCAGCGGCGGCGGCCTGTGATGAGGTAGGGTCGACCCTATATCATGTGAAGCCACCGAGCACCGGTCCCCGGGGGAACCGGGCCTGGGGCAAGGCTCGTGGACCAAGCTACTTATTCGGCCTTGCGGCCCAATAATCGTTCTGACCTGGTGAGGCGGGGGCATCTCTAGCAATTAGCGAGTAGCCCACACACCCGCCGCCATGATCATCATCCAGGGAGAGTACAGCCCTGGGCGGTGGACTTCCATGGACGCCAGACTCGGAAGGGATGGCGAACGTAAAATGGCACCGCCTCGGCCATATCCTGGTCCCCCAAACACTCAAAGCAGAGGTGGTGGGGATCGGCGCCCGCTATCTTTCTTTCTCTTTCTTCCTTTCTCTCAAAAAATACGTCTCGGACTCAGTGCTAGGCTATCACCTCTGCTCGCTGAAGAGTAAAGGATGGTGGTCAGGAGGCGAGGCCTCCTTTTATACGGAAGTGAGATGCGCACGCATTCAGGTAGGCCCGCCCCCTAACATTGCTTTTAAAATCGTGCTGTGCAACACGAAAAAAAGGGGGAAATCGTGTTGGTAAACACGAATCAATAGATTAAAAATCGTGTTGGTGAACACGAAATGCCATGAGACTGGGTTGGAGTGAAGGCAGTTGCACGGTTCAGGAGGATTACATTCATTTACTGAAAGGAAAAGGATGGAGAGTGCTGAAGAGATGAAGTGGTAACAGGATCAGATTTATTGGACCTGTGTATGATTAAATATCTAATTTCAGCCAGTTGTGTTTTCCTCCTCTCATGTAATAGAAGTGCCTTCAGAACACAGTTACATACAAATGTCTGTGAAACTAATGTAATGCATCTCCAATTGTTTATCTGCTGAGAGAAAGTCTTGCTCATGCCAATGTTAGCATTCTCATGATGGGATTGATTACAGCTTGTATTGCCTACTCAAATATGACATCACATTATCCAAAGTGATTTACATACTCAACACTGTGGGCAATCCCCACAGGAACAATTTGGGGTGAAATTTCTCAGGGACACAACGACATGCTGACTGCAGTGGGGTTTGAACCTTTGCTCCCCAGATCCAAACACTAACGCACCAGTCCACTACACCATAGCCTCCCCACATATTACTGCTGTATATTGTCACACTGTCTGATATAACACATATTGCAACCGATTTTGCTACGTACAAATATTTTCTCTCACATGAATGACTTTTCTTATCAGAATGATCTATTCGTGCTCATGTAAATTCTATATTTGCTTTGTTAAGAAAATGCACTTCAGGTCCATTAACTTCTCAAATGTATCTTGGATTGGCAGCCCCATAGGTAGAGCCGCCAGCGGAGGACCCAGGTTCCAAACCGGCCTCGGAAAATTGAGTCGCGTGTCTTACACTTTGTCCCCTGTTACGACCCAGGGTCGTAACACCCCCCATTTCGGCTCTGTCATTAAAGGCATGGGTTGCCACAAAACAATCTTTAAAAAAAAAAAAAAAGTATCTCTAGGATTTTGCTATATGTATATGCAGTGTTATCATTTTCTCATAGAAAGGTTCTGATTCTGCTCGAAAGTCTCTTTGCGCATCAGTTTTGCTCAAACATTTGAGATTAGAAAGTCAAGAAAAAAGGATTCAGATGAAAACTAACTGTAATCAGTTTATTGAATCATCTTTAGTGTTTAGATTGATTTGAAATGTTCACGAAAGTATGAAAATGTTGCAGTCAGTACTCATTAGCCTGTTATAATGATCTAACTTTAATTGTGTTCTCTTGTGTTTTTTATTGTAATGCTCTATTACAAAATCCTTGTTAAGAACACACACCATTTCAGTAGTAGCCAAAACTGTTGCTAACCAGGACTTTCTTTCCATAGAAACATCAGCTTCTGTTTGGATATTGCATTTCTTTTTTTCTCATCACATGTCTCACGTGCAGGTGGGCCTTTTTCTGAAAAAAAGTAATGACAATCTGATGACAGCTGTTACACGGTCCTGAAGAAGCACCTTAGCTGAGTTTGGGAAGATGTTCCTTTTTAACTTTGATTGTTATTTAGTCATTAATTCAAGTTTCAGAAAATGACTTGCAATTAAAAGCTACATTTTTTGGTAAGGGTGTTAAATGTAACACAGTCACAGTTACTAAATGTGTTTATTAGTCTTCATCAGCAGAAATGTGAGTCTGCGGGCAGACAGCTTGTGAACACACCACTTGGTGTATGATGAAGTGGGGTTTTATTTCTCAGCACTGCATCAAGACACTGACACAGTTCATCAATTTTCCTGTAGGAAGAAGCCGACAGCATAATTAACCACTTCCTTTAGCTGCACAAATAAACAATCATTACTCATGTCTGCATCTGGAAGTACATGTGCAGGCTCAAAATAGATATAAAGAAAAAAACAATTTTAAGAAGTTGTACAGAAATGAAAGTTGACTGTTCACATGATGGCAGAGCTGCCTGAATCTGTTTGGTGCCTGTATGGAAAAGCAGCCTGCTCGCTTTCAGTCCAGCCACACAATTACGCAGCCGTCTCCAATTCTGCCAAGTAACACAAAAGCAAACACTACAGTAAGTAAGCAGATTGAGCCTGGGAAGCGTGCATTCAATTTGTCCTGCGATAACTGGACATGTTATCATTTGCAGTACAAGTCCACATTTCTTTCTAAATCTCTTGTCTCCATTAGCGAACACTGCCGGCTGATTACATCTGCCTCCATAACTGAATCCTGTGCTTTTTCATCACTGTCATACATCGAAATAAAGAGGCAGGTGAAGAATGGACCCCCTGCTGGGTATTTGTACCTTCGCATGGTAAATGGAGTGATCAATATGAAGGTTTGGAGAGTTAGGGATTACATGTCATGAGATAACGTAATCAGGATACAGAAAAAAGGTAACTGTATTCGATTACAATTACATAAAAAATGCTTTTGATTAATGTATTAAGCTTAACCACATTTGTTACTATTGCTATTTTCTCTTGTTTGTATTGGCAATGCATTAGATAGTAAGGTAATCCAAAAGTTACAGAAAGTTATCAGGTTACATTACTTTTATATTTTGATAGTCACATTGGGTTTCTGATTACATTTTTTTAAATGTTACTAGTTTTTGTAACGTATTATATTTTTCAAGTAACCCTCCGAACCCCTGAATAAATCAAACTCTGTACAGATTATAACAACATGTAAATACAAGCCGTCAGCTATGCATGATGGAGTCCAGTTCTGCGGCACATGGACAGCAAGTGGGCAGTGAAGGTTATATTTAGGACAGCTCTCAACCTGTGGTTTTCGCAGGTTTCTCTCAAACCACAAACTCACGTTTATACAGCTGAAAACTGTGCAATATAATTATGGCAGATATGGGTTTAACATAATGTCATTTTGTGCATTGGGTACAGGGAATGACCAGCACCACAGAGCACATACTGATAATGGGTGGGGGTCACCACAATACATGGAACACATGAGCTAGAATATGTTTGTGCTAAAATTGAATACATTATTTGTAAAATGTTTATTGTATTGTTGTTAAATGAGAATGTGAGTTAGACCCATCCAGATTTTAACTAAATATCCATGAAATGGACAAATGAAAATGAACATCTGCTACTTTTATGTGAATCGTCTGAGAATTTCCCCAGAAAATGACACGGTTTGGAAGATAAGACTATATATCACATAACTAAGAGAACTCCACTATAACTCTTCAGTGGGCATGAAAGTAATGTTGGGACGTATAATTATGTAAATTGCAAATAAGAAAATAATTGGCTTTGAGGGCTAAATTTATTTCAAATTAATACCTTGCAAAACAAAACTTAAATTACATTTAGCTTTTAATAAGCAGTTACTTTTATTGTTTTTTGTAATTGTTTTGGTCTTTATTCTGATTTAAGCTTGTGAACTAGTTAGTAACCCCCCCTCCAACACACCTGGCCGCTTGGGAAGAGAGAATCCCAATATCAAAACATTTTATGGTTTTATACATTATAATTTGAAACTGAATGTCAGTAAAGCTTATCCTTATCCTTAAATATAATACTCCTGTGTAATTTGTACACCAAGAGATCAATGATTTTTTTTGAAAAGTTTTCTCCCATTGTGTAATGTCTATTTTTATTCTTTGTCTTTTCCCGCCTATTCCCTCTCCAACTGTGTCTCATCCTTTGGATTATGTGATCCCTGATTGTCGCCGTTTGTCGTTCTTGGGGAAGTTATGTTCAGTTTTGTCTTGTGTCTTGTTTCCTGCTTTTGGTCCACCTTTGCTTCCCTCTCCCCATGACATTTGCTCCAAAAATAAACTACTTTTTAGACCCCATCTCAGGGATTATCTGCCAATATTGAACCATCTCTATATCATTGCAGTGTGTGTGGTTTGTGTTGATGAACAGCAGCCCCCCTCCGTCCCCTGTGTCACAAGCTTCTTGCAAATCTGCAAATACAAGTTTGCCGGGTAACTTTAAATTCTTATTAAATTAGTGTATGGTTTGGGCATGGGTAAAGTTTGTCTGGACTACAAAGTTGATTAAATGTGACCTAATAGAGGAATTGCATTACTAAAATGTGCAAACTGGTGGGTTTGGTCAAATATGTCAGTGAGGCTGGATGTTGCTACAGCAGTAAAAGTGGCACGGCCCCTCTGCGAGCCTGGTGTGATTGATAGCTACTTGTGTAGCATGATTGTGTTAGCCATACTTAGCCGGGATCAACGAAGCATCTGTGTGTGTCAAACACATGAGTACTCTTAAATAATTTATGAATTCAATGTTGAAATTGATCACCTTAGTTTAAGTAAAATCTGTTTGGGATACAATGCGCCAACTCTGTAGCATCTCCAATATTTAGACTACATGTGTTTTTTTCCAAGTGCTCTGGTCACTTGGCTTTCTAAAAAGATAACAAGGCTTTTGAGGAGGGTGGAATCCAACGATATCTCTGTTGATCCAGCTCATTTGCTGGCTTCTATGGCATCAGCCCACTGAGTTTGCTTGCCAATTTATTTTCATATCTGGCAACGCGATGTATCAAACAGGCCAAGAGACAAACCAGATGTCACTAGAATGGAGAACACAAGGAGAGCTGGCTGCAGCATTGTTGTTACCACAAAGTAAAGATTAGGGGCAAAACCCAAAGTCCTTGATCCGTGCAAAAATTCAGATTAAGTTTGTGAAACTTGTAGAATAAAAATGTGCATTTAGTTTAAAATCACAGAATGTAACATTTAATATACTGTAATATGTAATAAACAGGTTGAATGTTGCTCTGGTGAAGTATGGCCTTTAGTATTTTCTTTTATTGTCTCTTCATTGATCCTAATATGCACAACAACTATTTCAGCTCCCAGTCAAGAAATAGTCCCACAGTGATTTCTTAATAGTGCTTCATAATTGTTGCTCTATGGCTTTTTATATGGGTAAAACAAACGAGATTTAACATCTTAATTAGTAAGCTTTAGAAGTGCTGTTAGGCATATGTTATTGTTGTTGGACAGAGCCAGGCTAGCTGTTTCCCTTTGTATCCCATCTTTAGGCTAAGTTAAGCTAGCCGACAGCTAAATGTAGCCTCATAATTAACAGCTAGATATTACATTACATTACATTGCATTTACATATTACAGTGATACCAATCTAGTTTAAGACTGGGCAAGAGAATGATCCCTTTAGGTTTGTGTTGTTACATGTATATACTTTTAAATCTGTCATTTTTGCAGCATTTAGTACAATTTTTTATTTTATTTATTAAACACACAAATTCAAATTATATAATAACTACGCTCTAGATTTTTGTATCTGAACAAGGCGTCATGATATCCTCCACAACAGCTATATAAACACTACAAAACAGATTTTGACAATTTTTGCCAAGTCTGAAGGTCTCTAAAAAAAAAAGTGTATAATTTGGTGTTGGGGTCTGGGGAGACCCGGCAGAATTGTTTTGGGTCACTCAAGGTCAAATTTGGCCCAATCAAGATTCATCTTTGACTCGCGAGCACCATGAACGGTAACAGCTTTTGAACACAACACAAGGGTTAACAAGTATCTTTAGCATCACATGTTGGTTTACAGCTAGTCTTATCAACAAACCAACATACAAACACATGTAATAAGGGAACAATTATAAAGGGAAACCTAAATATGTGTTTTGCATTAAATGGATACACACCCAACATAGCCGTTAAATGCTTTAGTGTGTTCGTACAGTTTAGGCAGCTTTCTTTTCATCCGGTATAAGACATCTGTTTTCTAGTGCTTTCTATCTCCACACATTTCACTGAAAGACCACATTTCAGTTTGGAGCTAAGAAGCTGCTCTTTGAATCTGCAGCTACTAGATAACAAAAACAAAACATTTTGTAGAGATCTGTTTATTTGGTTAAAGTGGCTGGTGGAGCTACATTGCCTTTTGAGCATTCAGAGTGCTACTCAGCCTTCCTTTGAGCGAGATGTGACCAAATGCTCATCAACCGCCACATTCATACCCTTCATGTCCTTTGACAAATAGCACTGATCACATCTCGAAAGGTCTCATTTGGCAATTTGTAGTATCCGGATGATTGATAATAACGATAGCTAAATTGCAAAGCTAAAGTTGGCCCCCTTTTCGTTGCAATCCTCTTTATGCAATGAGTGAGTAACCATGTCACCTTTGTGCCAAATATAGGTTCCCCACAGGGAAATAAAACACTTGGAGAACTGTGTATCTAAATCATAAGCCTTTCAAATAAAGAGGATGGATACAGTGTAGGTACGGCAACAGCATTTGGTGCATCCGCTGCTTCTTTTCCATTACCCATCCCTAAGAAAAGAACAGAAGTTGTTGACATTCAGTCCAGGTCACTGACTTTGCGTGCATTGTCTTCAGAATAACCCTCTCTTATTGTTCAACTTCTTGTTGTTTTCCGAGCCTGACCACTAACGCCTTCATTTTTTATAAGACTAATGGACTCCTTCACTCTCTCTTCCCTTGTCAATATTACCTTCCGTGCTTCTTGTCTTATTTATAGGCATGCGTTGCCTCTGGTAATGTCCATTGTCTTTTCTGGAGAAGCACGCAAACAGCATAACTTGAACATCAGCTGCAGGGCAATTACACCCCCCCCCCCCCCCCTCAATTCTCCAGGCACTGATTCAGCTTGTCCATCCACCGTTCACATCCGCACGGTTCTTGGCTCTTCATGACAAACGCCCACAAGTGACCTGAAATGTCACATGCTTGACTTTCATTCACGGTTGCCCATATGAAAACACATTTCAGACTTGTAAACTGACCTCAGCCGGGCTTTTAGAACACATGGAACCTACATTGGGTGCGGTATTTGCATAGATCGCTGCTGCTCTTTGTTCAGTGTTTTCACAGTTGTTTTTTGCACAGAATCATAAAAAGACAAATGTATTCTGCCTTTTTCAATCCTATTAACTCCCAGTTTAGATTTTTCATCTTGTGTTTATTTTGTTTGGTTCAGATGTGTGTATAATCAGCATCCAGGAAGTCTCAATTCTTTTTTCTAAGGACTGGAACGACCTTGCCTGTTTTCCACAACAAAGCAGCAAAAATGATAATTCTGCTCCTGTTTATTTTCTCTTTTGTTAACGTTCTGTCTGCTCTTTTCTCTCTTATTTAAACCATCCTTGAATGTATCTGTCTATTTTTGCTGCCATATTTCTCATGAACTGTTTTGATTTGTATTTTGTCTCCTCACAGACTCAGCTGCCTTCTTTGGCCCAACCTTGTCTTCCTTTATCCTGGTTCCTTCTCCTCCTAATTTAGCATTCTGTCTGCATCCACGCCTGCCCTTGCCCTCCTTCGTTCCTTTAACCCTTTTGGCTCAGGTTCAGCGGCTATAAAGGAGGCGCACTTCTCCAGGGTCTATATCGATCCGTATCATACAGGACACGCCGCTTGCTTTGCTCAGCAGCAGAAGCTTTTAAAATGGTTTGTGTTCGGCAGCAAGGTCATCAAAGCAGAATTGTCAAGGAGGCAATGGAGTATTCAATTTTTATATGCAGCTTTGTAAGTGTGTGCATATGCATGTTTTAGTAACCAAACAACATAAATATATGTTGATCTAACCAGTGTCAACAACAGTGGTTAAACGTTGGAGCCAAATTGAAGGGCCTTAATGTTAAAATGGTTTGCCTTCAAGTGGGCGATACAGTAAGAGATTAATAAAGGCACACATCAAAGGAGACAGCTTTAACCTATTCTTGCCTGCTATACTGCTTTGTTTATAATTGCGTTATATATTTAATACTACATGCATGCATTTTCTGTCAGCTCAGATTTTATTTCTGCTTTTTTTACTTTGGTATAGTGCTCATGTGTTTTTGCTTGTGGGTGTATAGGTTACTGCCTGAATAAACTTTATGAAAGGCAGGTTTCCCTATAAATCTTTTCATACTAAATATCTTGGTTTGATAATACACTAAGTTAAAAGTCATCTTATTGATATTTATTTTCTCTTTTCTTTCTTTCTTTTATTTACTTTGATACTCAAATTCGGTTTCTGATTACATATTTTTTTACAGGTAACTATTAAGAATAACAAAATACATTTTTAAACTAACCCTCACAACCCTGAATACGTTATAGTAATACATTTTACTCAAATGTAATGACACATGCTGCACTTGCATTGTGAAATGATGTTGCATAGGCAAAGCTCTGAAGCCTTGGTTCTACATTATACATCATGAACATGTTTAGTGTGGGTAGTCCGTAAAGGCCAAGCGTTAAGTGCACCCCGATATAGAAGAGCTGCATCATTAGAATATGTTATCCCATTCATGTGTGCCGTCAACGTCAGCCAGTTTAGCAAAAAGTCTTCAACACGCATGTTCTGAAGCCATTTTAGTTTTTTCTGTGTGTGTCCGGTGAGTATTTTTCCAATGTGGTATCCAGTACAACCAAATACATAAATGGTTAAAGAACCTACAAAACGACCCAACAGAAAACCTGCTGGGAAAGTCAACAACATGACATGCACTATTGGATATGTATTGACTTAAATGGCAAGGAAGGACACATAATGTCTGTTTTACTGCCACTCTTATTATCCAATGTTTTTAGAGTAAAACCCCAGTGGACAGGTTTGTATAGTTCCAAAATCCTGCTAAGACCTTTTCTTTTTCAAGTTAAGATTGCATACACTACTGCATAAACTGTGGTCAAAAATGTCTTATTGTGCCATAATCCTCTCAAAGTGGAGCAATTCACATTGTGTGCACTAGACATAATCTGAGTCTGTACTTATTAAAAAAAAAATTAAAGACTGCTGTGATTTACTAAACAACAATGACTATGATCCAGGGGGACGTTCCATGAACTCTGGTTAACCTTGTAATCCTTTTTTGGTGAAGCGTTTAGTGCTGCACAAAGACATGGTGATTGAGCGCACTTAAAATGATCATTCATAGCATCTGGTGCAAAAAATATGGTTTACGTTTTTTCCTCAAAGTCACACACTCCACCAAAGAAAAAGCCAGACACCCATAAACCCAACACATCGCAGTGCCTGCAGCTTTGAGGACATACCAATGTTGCGCTTCCTGTAACATGTGCTAAATCATATCTTCTCGTCGTGAGTCTGGGTAAAGTAATGACAGGGTTCCTCCCAAGGTGAAGGACATACTAATTCACTCTGGCACAGCATTGTTTTGATGTAGAGATAGCGGCAGGCAGAGGTGAGAGATGGAGCTGTCCGACAGGAATGAGAGGAGGCCGGGCCCTCTGTCACAGCAGGACAGACAGATGGGGCATCATGGGAAACATGCCTGAGATCATAAAAGACTCTACAGGACATAATGAGAGAGTCCGGGTTGGGGGAAAAAGCTCCCAGGAAGGCATCACTTAACGGCTGTTCAAAAGCAGCTCCTGGTGAGTCAGCGATTTTCACCTCGCTTGTGATCACTCTATCTGTGGCTCTATTCGTGTGATCCTAACAGACGTGCACTCGCCAGGACCTTTGGACTACCGGTAAAACAGGGTCCTTTTTGTCTTTGATTTGGGTAAATTACACCTTTACGAGGTTGCATCACAGATGGATGGTCCACCACGGCACATCCATCAGCGCCGAAGCAAAGGGGGATTGAGTTTCCAGACTCTCTCAGCGTGTCTTGCTCTCCTTCTGTAACACCCCTTTATGAGTCACCTTGTCAAAGTCTCTGAAGCCAGACAACCTTATTTCACTGTATGGACATGTCTTTGTTTCTTCATACTTACTCAAGGGGAATATTTTCAAGGTCTAAGGTGGAACAAAAGACTGAAAGAAGAAATTCTAACTTCATTCTAAGCAGAAAAGAAAAGAAAGAAGCAAAGCAAGACAGTATATATATATATAAATATGACAAGACACAGACAGGTATCGAATGTAGCAAGAATGAATGCCGTTACAAAGCAAGAAACCCATATAACACAATTCAACAAGTGTCCTTTCACTGCAGAAAAAGCTACGCCACATCTCTAGCAGAAGCATCAATATTTACTTAAGAAAATGACAAGAAAATATCAAAAATGTATTAGTCATTATAGCCTATACTCACCAATACGTTTGATTATTTGTACACAATCCATCCTCCTTCCTTTCCTCAAGAAGACTTCAATTTCTCTGTTGAACAGATTATCTGAGTTTTCAGTTTCAATAATAAGACCTGTTCTATCGCCGAGGAGACTAATGCTGGAAGTCCAGTCGTATTTCTGGGAAAAATCATTGTTGAGCTCCGTGTCCCAGCACACTTGCTCGTCAAGCAGTAGATCCACTCGGGCTTCCTCGAAAGTTTTCAAATGCACCGGTGCTTGTAAGTGTCGAGCTGTGATTTTGTGTCTCGCCGCTGCCTTGGTTAGACAACTCAAGTTTACAAACCCTCTATGGCTCCAAGCACCGAGTGGATCAGTTGAGAATATCAGGCATTCCCAGCAGTGTGCAGCACTCTTCGGAGGCTGAGAGGTACCGCCGTAGTTAATGAGTTGAAGTGGTGGACAAACACCTCTCCCCGGCTGCGACAGGCTGGCGAGCTTCACCAATTCAATTTCTCCTCCGCTGTCAGCCATTGTTGTTTGAAAAAACAGCTTTGAAATCTAGGCAAGGCAAGGCAATTTTATTTATATAGCTCTTTTCAGCACGTGGCGATTCAAAGTGCTTTACAAATTAAAAGCAAAAGACATTTAAGAACAAATACAGCATAAATATATTATTAAAAAGGCATTTAAAAACAGGCATAATAAGCAAAGGTAATGAAATAAATAAACACGGCAGGTACAGAATACATGACTAAAAAGGCATACTGTAGTGGTGTGAGTATGGGCAGCTCAATTAAAAGCAGTGGCAAATAGGTTCGTTTTTAGTCTGGATTTAAAAATAGGAAGTGTTTCAGCGGACGTGCACAATTTGGGCAGTTTGTTCCAGATTGTTGGGGAATAATAACTAAAAGCTGCTTTTCCATGTTTAGTGGTTATTCTCGGAACAGAGAGCAGACCCGACCCAGAAGACCTGAGACTCCTGGATGCTTCATAGTGATGGAGGAGGTCGTCTATATACCTCGGTACTAAGCCATTTAGTGATTTAAAAACTAGCAGTAGTATTTTAAAATCAATTATTTGGCAGACTGGAAGCCAGTGTAATGATCTCAGAACCAGAGTAATGTGATCCACTTTTCTAGTGTCAGTGAGGACTCGAGCAGCAGCGTTCTGAATCAGCTGCAGCTTTCTCATAGATTTTTAATCTACACGGAAATATTTTTTTAATTGTGCAGGTTTCTAAGTATGCTACAGATGCTGTTTGCTAGCTGGTCCAGGCGCTACATACGCAAGACACTCTTTGCTATCTCCGACAATCCAACAAAAGATGTGACGTCATCGTACGCCTGCTAGATGCCCCTGGTGTCGCCAACTCGAAATCTGATTGGTGTAAAATGAAGAGAATAGACTATTGGGTATCATTTAATTTTATGCAATGTAATACATGTCAATGAATTAAACTATATTTAAAGGTTAGTCAGTGAATCTGATAGTGTTTAGGCAGCAGAGAAGGCCCACCACTGATACTGTACCGGCCGCAAAGGCCTACAATGTGGGTTGCATGGCCTCTTATCTTGAGTACACTTTTGGCATTATCATATTGACATCTAGCATTTATCAGATTAACTCCCGCTCTGTGCAGATTCATGTGAGGAAGCTTAACTTCTCCTCAATTCTGATTGTCATCTAGCTGGCTGTAGTCGATAGAGCTTTTCAAAGCTCAGCTGAAGAATTCTGGGCCACTGGGTTTCAGTCACAGGGACTCCCTGTCACATATTGATGTGATCATTATCAAATTAAGTACAACTCTTGTGATGTTGAAAGAATCCACTGGAGCTCCGTAGCAGCCGTACAGGAGCAGGAGCCAGGGCACCGCTCACCCCCGCCTGAACTGCCAGCATCTGCATTTCATTTTGCTGCCCCTCATACTGAAGACTGGAAAGGTCATCCATGACATGCTCTGTGTGGGATCATTCAGCTCTCTGTTCCCTGTCATCCAGAATTGTGAATCCATATTACTCACTTACAGCCCTTCAATGCATCAATACTGACATTGGTTCTGTACATTTTTCAACCCCCAAAAAACATATATTTTCTTGTTCCATCCAGTATCAGGAATTCAAGCACACAACACTTTGTTCAGCTCATATATTTAAATCATGTTAAAGCTTTCAAAATGCCAACTCACCTTACACCTTGTCTGCAGTGTGGTTAAATCCTGCAGCCAGTCTACGGTTCATCTTGACAGCTCTTCTGTCAACACAGCGGTGTCAGAGCACATTACACATCGATGTAGTTACATGTCCTAGTCCGAAGATTTGAAGCCTAAAAAGAGGCTTCAGGTGTGAATGAAGCACAAGCCATTAGGCACCTGAGTGCCAGGTGTGCACATTGTCTGCATCATTTTTGGGTACATAATTACAAGATTCACGTTGTCAGCCGTGCTGGAGTTCACATAACACTTCACCACTGTAGGGGGCGCTGTGAACACTATGGGAAGTGTAAGAGCAGGCCAATGTGGAAGAAGAAACCAGCAATGCTGTAAATAAATACAAGGTTTCCGTAGGATCTGTTGTGTCTCGTCAAATGTGTCAGTTATGTTGATGTATTTTGTCTGTCATTTCCTGTTTTATTTTGTACTTACCTTTTGTCTTTCATTTCAGGCCCTGTTTCTTTTACATTACATTGCATGTCACTTGTTAGACGCTTTTATCCAAAGCGACTTACATACTCAATAGGCTCTGTGCACAAGATGGCGTCTATCAACTTCCGGCGGGTGGGTGTGCGGCCGAGTACTTCCGGTTTGAGTACAGAGTTTTTGACAGTTTGATAGTTTGACAGTTTGTTATGACACACCGAGAGCAAGAATGAGCGGATTCCGGGGTAAAGAAAAGTGATTGGCCTTCCAGCGTGTAAGAAAGTCGGCACTACATTGCTGTGTGCCCCTTTGTACAAATTCGTCCCGTTATCAGAATCAGAATCCCTTTATTAGTCCCACAGAGGGGAAATTTGCAGCGTTACAGCAGGAAAGAGCCACAGACAGCTTAGTGTTGAATATCTTACATGCGTTAAAAAGTAAGTTATAATATAATAAACAATATGCTAAAAAAGTACTAAGTTATAATATAATAAACAATATGCTAAAAAAAAAGATAAAAACTTACATCATTTTCAAAAATACAGATCAAAAACAAATCAAATCTACAAATCAAATCCTGTAGCAGTTCTTGGGATTTAGCAGCCCGGTATATATTACAGTTATTAAAGATGGCATATGTATATAAAGTATATATTGCACATAAAGCACATAAAGCACATAGTTTGACGGTATTTAACAGCAGCAAGTTACACAATGTTATAATCGGGAGATAAGTTTCCATTCATTTCGGCAAGCCTGGGCAACAACGATTAAAAGATTTCTTGCTCCCAAACCAATTGTGTATTTCATTACAAAAAGCAGTTATACCATACTATGTTTAGAAAGAAAATACATGGAAAATGGAAAATACATAATTTTATAAATCCACAATATGATAACATTTTACAGATTCATTTAATAAACTTTTACAAAACATAGGTTGATGTTATATCGGGGGAAAAATACATATTTAAACATTTCAATTAGTCTCTGCATATTTAAGTAATGCTAGTTTATATAACAGATGAACAGATGTAAAATATCCAGAAAATAGATGCAAAAAATATATATAATGTGTGCATTTCCAACATATCTTCTGAAAGAGTGTTAGTCGTTGAGTTGAGTAGTGAGCCATTCGCTTTTTTTTCGTGGTGCGATGTCTGCTGAGAAGTCCTTGTATGCCTCGCTGACTTTGAGGACATCTGGGTCTGGCAGCTCCCCCCGCACGGCCTTGTAACGTGTACTCCTTTGAACATGTTTATATGATAATTAGGACTTTAAGAACAATTTTACACTCAGACAACAATCACAAAGTTGTAGCAGGCTACATACAATTACTTAGGACAATAGATATTACCTTACACCGTCAGCAACTGTAAATTGCTTTGGCTTAGTGGAAATGAACACCATGTCACTCACTCTGCCTGGTTTCACACCCTATTAATTACACAAAATAATTGTCAAATTAATTGAAAAGGTCGTTGATGCAACATACTAAATCAGCTCTTGGCACAAAGGAAATACTCATTAAACCGTGAATTGGTTGTGAACACATACTGTTCTCACCATGGTTCTTGGCTTGTGCCATCGCTGCTCTGTTTCAGTGCAGCTGAGGACAGGGGGTACAGCAGCCAGGTTGAGTGTGGAGTAGTTTGCGGTTTGGAACAGCATTGCAACATTGTGGTTGCAGAGTGCTATTCCAGCTACACAGAAACACTTTGCCACTGCAATCTCCACAGGTGAACAGTTCTTAAAACAAAATATCAGTCATTTTACATTTAGGACACTGCTTCAATACAACACGGACAAATGAGAAAGCTGAGAGCAGGCTGATCAGGCAAGTAATAGGTGTGGGAAAAGGCTAAACCATGTCAGGTTGTCAGTCACATCACATACACAGAAGTTCTGCTGTTTGGAATACTGTAATTTAAGGACATTCAAACAGATACGCTTGTATAGCCTGTCTCAGCTCTCTCAATGTATTATCTTATATTATAACTACATAAAATAGTGTTAGTAGAACGTTGAACAGCTTAACATAGATGTAGGGTACAAAACCAGCCAATAAAAATAATTGGACCCTACATGGATTATACTAACCATTCAGTAAAGAACAGCAGCCGTCACAACCAGTTTCTGGGGTTTCCATAAAAAGCAGAGACGGGTTTCAACCTCTCGTTAAGAATCTTTGATGAAAGCTAAGTTTGAGTTTAGCTAATGTATTTATCATTTTACACGAGAGGGTTACAAAACGAAAATAAATCTGTAGCCCCTTCATGCTACACACACATAGCTAGCTACCAGTTGATGTGAGCAAACAACCCAGTCTCATGGCATTTCGTGTTCACCAACACGATTTTTAATCTATTGATTTGTGTTCACCAACACGATTTTCCCCTTTTTTTCGTGTTGCACAGCACGATTTTAAAAGCAATGTATTTCTATTGGTAGTCTCACGGCATTACGTGTTATAGGAAGACCGGAAGCTGTGTGGTTCATAAAAGCATGTTCTTACTCAATATCAAGCCACAATTGTTGCTTTTATTTTAAATCGTATAATTTCGGACTTTTGTTGCCGTCTGTGAGGAAAATAAATGGGGCTGAGAGCCTCAGGATACTGAAATCTGTATATTTGTAAAACTTTTTTTCCTTCTAATTTGTTATTCTTTTCAAAATAACACACTGTTATTTACTCACCAATAACACACAATTATCCTTGTTTTTATTTATTTGTTTAATTCCATAATCTCTGGCTTTTTTGGCGTCCGTCAGGAACTGAATTTCAAAATAAAAATAACCGGAAACAGACGTAGGCATTTCGAGCGATTACCCAAGATCCTCAGCTATGGTTTAAGCTCGCCGATTGGATGTTTTAGCCGAAATGCATGCTGGGATTGGGTGTTTATATGATATGAAATCTGGAAAACATTTTAAAAGAATAAAATAATACTTAATTCCGTGTGTTCTTGCTTTTCTCTTTGAAAGTCATCACATAACGGCATTGTAATACACGGTTCGGCTGCATTAAATATTACAGATCTGCCGTAGTTCTTTATTTATAGAGCCCTAATGAGAAGACCTTTGGAAAAACTGGAAGAAATGCCACCGAAACTGAAGACTTGACGTGGATCATATATATATCAACAATTAAACAACATCTTCAGTTTTTCTTCACACAATTCGTCTCCTTTGCAGTATCAACACTAATTCGGCTGACTTTTACATTTGATCCAATTGGTAGATAGGTTATATTTACACCATAACGGTGCACAGCTGATATGAAAGGACTTGTAGTTTTTAAAGATATTACTGATTTTCTTTGAATATAAGAATGTAAATACTGAGTCTGAAATAGTATAGCAATATGCTGTAAAGTTATGTGAAAGCATGAATAAAACTACACATCTTCAGATGTTGTACATACATAAGTGTCCTACACTAATAATACAAAGTTATTATGGCTGTGTGCACCTTGTGTGCACCGCCTAGTGGTTAAAGCATGTTATTTAATTATTGTTTTTATGTGTTATATTTGATTAAAAAAATATTAAGAGTACATACTTTCATAGGGGGAAAGTAGAAGGTATGTGATAGAAATATAGAATATAAAAAATCAAGAAGATACTGTAAGTGATCTCTACAATAAAACAGTTTAGTGCTGGATGTACAAAGATATTAATATGAGGATGTGCAAAACAGAAAAACGAATTAACCTTTATTCAAACATTAAATAATACTTTAGATGAGGTCTTCTTTTAAATAAGAAAAAAGCTTTGGGGGTATCTACAGATAAATATTAAGCCTGACAAAGTACTTAACGTCTAATATATTGCTTTTCTGCAATGTTGACTATGTTGAAGCACTTATTTTAACTGATATCATACATATGAATTATACTCTTATGTATGTAGATAGTATAAGAAATGTGCAGAATATGACAGTTTAATAGTGGTGGTACCATGGTGGTACACACATATTGATAGATGTCTTGTAATGCGCTGTTGAGGAACCTGTGACCCAAGTTTTTCATTCATTGCATACACAGTTGTGTATTATTATATGTCAATAAACCTTTGAAAATCTTGAAATCTTGAAAGGGATGTGCAAAATAGCCATTATACAGTCTTTAATTAACTAGAGAATAACGAGTAATGAATATACTTTATTACTCGTTTCCATTCATGTCAATTGCAGATAAATGTTTAGTCTTCTCAAGCACCAACTATCAAATATCTCTCCTGATTGTTGGCACTTGACAATCACCTTCCCTGAATTTTACTCAGGTGTAACTAAAGTCTGCTTTAAGAGTTGTTTATATTTCACATCATTAATCAGAATCTGCAAAGTAACTCAAATAAATGTAGTGGAGTAAAAATACCAGGTTAACCTCTGAATTGTAGTGGAGTAGAATTACAAAGTAACAATGAGCTGTCATGTGGGTATATATTAATGCTGCGCATTATGGACACAAGCGATTTTCACCCATTTATTAATTATATGTTTTACATTTGATAACACCAATGTGTTTAATACTGGCAACTTCTAATTGTGGGAAAAACGAAAACGTTCAGTAGAGACGTCCCATAGCATGTGTAGTCCTGGGGGGACGTTCGATTCCAGTTTTGGATAGTCTGGCGTGGTTTTGTTCCATTTCAAACAGCTGTTTGACGCTCGGCGTAACCTTGGCGCACTGCCATTCCAACATCCAATCCCAGAGCTTGAAGATTAATCACGGGGACTGTAGTCCTAAACGATAGCTGGGTATTATGGGTAGTGTCTTCGGCCATCCTGAACTCGAAATGCGTACATCTGTTTCCGGTTATTTTTATTTTGCCAAAAAAAACAGAGATTATGGAATTAAACAAATAAATAAAAACAAGGATAATTGTGTGTTATTGGTGAGTAAATAACAGTGTGTTATTTTGAAAAGAAAAACAAATTAGAAGGAAAAAAAGATTTACATATATACAGATTTCAGTATCCTGAGGCTCTCAGCCCCATTTATTTTCCTCACAGACGGCAACAAAAGTCAGAAATTATACGATTTAAAATAAAAGCAATAATTGTGGCTTGATATTGAGTAAGAACATGCTTTTATGACCCACACAGCTTCCGGTCTTCCTATAACACGTAATGTTGTGAGACTACCAATAGAAATACATTGCTTTTAAAATCGTGCTGTGCAACACGAAAAGAAGGGGAAAATCGTGTTGGTGAACACGAATCAATAGATTAAAAATCGTGTTGGTGAACACGAAATGCCGTGAGACTGGGTTGGAGCAAATGTATTGTCACTATGTAATCTGTTGCAAGACGTCAGCTAGCTGGGCTTATTTGAATCCTAAATCACAGGTTACCTACTCTAGCCACATCAAAACCCCAGAACATGAACCTGATTGAGGCTTTGAACCGATGAACACTTTATATTTTCCTCCCTACTCTGAGATCGTGAGGCTTTTCATGCTTTTCATGCTTTCTCATGGACCTGTAACAGCTAGCCCTGATGCTCACTCTCCCTGAAGGTAGATCTTTGTTTGAAACTGTGGGGAATTGGATATCTTTCATGTTATTCAAAAAAATGTAATAGTACATCATTAAAACGCTTTACACTGTATCAAGACTGTCAAGTTGTCAAAGTTAGCCAGTAACTACAGCTTTGTTTGTCACTTACCTTTACCTAATTGTCGACGTAACTGGATATTGTTGGAGATTTGGAGGATGTTGAAAACCAACCTCGTCTCCGCGTGTCGTTTGCTAAGCTGGGTGAATTCGGGAAAATAAAGGGATTAAGAAACACCAGAATACAAGTTAAACAATAATCCTGCTTTTAATGATATACAGTAACGATACAAAATACAAATACAAAGAAATCACGAAGCACTCTGCAGAGTACTCCGGGCTCAGGTTCTACCCCCCGTGTGAGACAGGTCTCAGGAACGGCCGGTGAAAAACAAGAGCGCGAACCAAAGGAAAACACAGGCTTTCATACTAAAACACAGGAGGAGGTGTGTGCCTGCTTTCCCCCAGAGGTCATCTTATTGGGAGAGACCAACACATGGCCTGTCGCACCCAATCAGTGCGACACAGCAGAAGAAACCCGGAAACAAAAAGTCTCCTTCAGTTTGACGAAGACCAGACACCTTTAGGTGTCTGGTACGAACTTGCTCTCAACAACAAGTTTCCTTATCTTATTTCACATCTTGTAGCCAGCACACACACATCTCCTTTATGGCCCTTTGTCCCTGAGTCCATCTTCCCCCCTTCAGGTTACCACACACAAGTTAAAAGTATGTTTTAAGATATAGTTGTTATAGTTGGCTAAATATACGTAATACATGTTAATTACTTTCATATCAATAACAACGAGGAACACATTACCTATACTCTTAAGCAGTATTAGAGATGCTTTTCAAATAGTCAAACTTCACACAGGCCTAATACAGAGAACACCCTCATTAGTCCTATAGCCCTTCCATTTGTTTGAGCTATTGTTCACATCTTTACTTCAAATAAAAGGTTTCACATTGTATATTTCCAGCTTCCTTTACACATACTGCTATTATTAACACAAAGTAACCAACCACACACCTCTATTGAAAACAAGTCGATTCCCCTGACAATTGACATGCTGAAACTCCTCGGAATGCGCTACCTCCCCCACCTCTCTCGTCCCTGTCATAAAAAACTGCTTCCATTTCATATAGAGTAATGAAAGATGTTTAAGCTAATTTCTCCACAATGTTTGTAGCCATTTAGTACCCACACATGAAAGAATAAGAACAGAGGTATAGTTGACCAGTAATCATGTAGCACTTATATTTTACTGCAATGAAAACACACACACATCTGCTACAAGATTGTGTAGCGCACACCCTTCTTTTACGAGGGAAACATTCCAGAGTCCTGGCCCTATTCCCAAATAAGGGTGTCCCCTTCTCACCTCTCTCTCTATACACAAGGACTTCACCTCAATATATTGGGGAGGGAAAATATACTTTGTCCTTTCTAATTTAACACACATGAATATATATAAGGTGGCATTAAAAGGAATATACCAGATTGAACTTTCCTGCCATACCACGTTACTTTAATCCTTCAAATAATTCAAATAATCCTTCAATATGTAGCTACATCTTGAACCCCTTTTCTCTTTTGCACCTTGGGGCTGAGCCTGCCGCTTGTACCAGCCGATGTACATTACTGATGTTAACCTTTAGTAGGTCTTGGAGACATCGAGTGTAAAATAGTGCCTATATAATATCTATACGCTATCTCTCTCGCTATCTATTGCTATCTATCGCTCTTCCCTCTACCGCTCTACCGTAGACCGAAAGTTTACAACCGCACACTCAATGAACCGGAAGTTGATAGACGCCATCTTGTGCAACTAGCCTATACTGTGGGCAATCCCCACAGGAGGAATTTGGGGTGAAGTGTTTCAGGGACACAACGACATGCTGACTGCAGTGGGCTTTGAACCTGTGACCCCTTGATCCCAACACAAACGCACAACCCACTGCGCCACACGCCTATTCCTCCCCTTGTGTATTTTTCCCGCAATCATCAGTGTCTGCCCCGCCCCTGATTGTTTCCACCTGTTCCCACTCACCTCATGTTTAAATAGTCCTGTCTCTCCCCTGTCCTGCTTCAGTTTGACTTGTTTGTTTCTCCGAATGGTCGTGCCAAGCCTCAGCTAAGGATCGCTTTCACTCATGTCAGGTTTTGTTTCTTTTGTTAAGTTTTGTAGGCTTAAGTTTTTCTTAAGTTCTCTTTTTGTTATGCCTAGTTTTTTTCCTCCTTGTGAGCACCTTTTGTTATTTCCAGTACCTACTCTGTTAAGAGGGATTACTTGATCTGTGAAATTAAAATTACATTTTTTTTACATTCAAGACTTTGTCTCTGCATCGTGCATTTGGGTCCATCAGTTTGTGTCGAGATCCTGACAGGATCATTTTGGGGGATGAAATAAACAAACAAAAAAACATGTCTTAAAAACATGTCAACATTGCATTACAATCATGTACATTGAGTTGGCTAATAGGGTCTCATGCTAGCTAATGTTTTTTGTGAGATCAATTCATGCCTAAGCCTAATGGAGAAAAACAAGTCAGTTTGGAAAATGAGAAAATGAGGAGTGACAGTGTGCAGCAAGTAAAAAGTGCATCTTCAATTTACTGTCCTGCTAGTTTGGGTCCCACGGAAAAAAAGAGTAAAGTCCACTACTGCGGGAAATCTGGCTTAGGTTTGAATGCTACATGTAGGTAATAAGAATCAAGATTGTTCAGTCCTTGATGGGTAACTAAAGTAGCCATTCTGAATCAAACTGTTAATTCTATATAAGTAATACATATTGTTTATTGCAGAAACATATTCATAGCAACCCTCCTAGTCTTTATCAAATTTGTGTCACTCATGTTTGACATAAGGCTCAGAGCTGTAAGACTGTTACTCAGGAGGAAGAAGAGATACAGGAAGTATGAGTGAAGTAGTGAGGTAATGTTTTTTGATATCTAGATAACAGTGAGTTGGATTGAGTAGAGCGTGATACTGTATGATTCAGAGGAGAGCCGAAGATAAAAAACCTCTGGAGCAGTTTTGGGACTCTGGGCCTCGCACTGGGAAGCTGTCATGCTGACAGCAATGATCAGGATGTGTTGAGACGTCTCATCGTAGTGATACAGAGAACCTTACAGCAGCGCGTCACTGTGTTTTCTCTGAAGAGAATCCAGCAAACGACAAATATATTGTTATACAAATATACAAATATATATACAAATGCATTTCAGGGTTTGGGTATAGCTTTTGACATCCACGTCGAAAAGACTATCAGATTGGGATGGGGTATGAAGCCTTAACACATGGGGTGCCCACTCTACACCCTAAATGTACACCAGTTTTAAGAGTGCCTTGTGGGACAATTTCAATTGAGTAATATGGTATCGTTTGTTTGAAAGACAACCCAATGGAAAAGTAAATGATACTGAGAAGTTAACAATTTGGGACACAGAAGATGACAAGTAGAAATATGAATGATTCTCATTCATTCTTAGAGTTCAGTGATAGGTTCAACAATCTATTTTGAATTACAATAATGACAACAATATTCCAGGGAGGAGTGAACAGTCCAGTAAGCCTTCAGACAATAACAAGTTCAGAGAGCTAGTTGTGACTGATAAGCCCAAGCATTTTTCCAGCTTGCTAATTTGTTAGCAGTTAGCTAGCTACTTTACATAATGTGGTTAACCATCTAGCCCTGCAGATAGTGACCAAGCTTTACATGCATGTACAGCACCTTGAATTTAATTAGAAGAGCTGAAAACAGCTGTTTCATGGACTGGCAAAATAGTTGATCCCATCCCCTGGTTTGACTTAAAAATTCATGTGTATCTGCAAGCTGGTAAATGACCCTCCCATGTGAAAGCACACACTGTCCCCGGTCAGAGTAATTACACGCAAAGTGGACCCTCTTCCTCCAAGTGCAATGCATTAGCTCCCTATGAATGTTTTATAAATATGCAACCCACTCGCCCCTGTGAATACAATACAATAAAGACAAAAGGAGAAGTGATAGAGGCACACCTCACTAGCTTTTCCCTCCGTGTTTTTTCTGCCAAATGGAGTAAGATGGACATGTTTAGCTCTCTGTGTTGACAGGTGGGATACAGGGCTGAACTCAGGCCTGTAAGTGTACAAGGGAAGGCTGTACTGCAGGGATTTCAGCTGTGATGGAGTAAGTGGCTTCTCCTTGAGCTAAAGCATACAGATCAGGTGTCCCTTAGACAATACTCCCAGAGCTGAAAAGTTTTTTTTCTTGCACTACCCTCTTCAGATAGAAGCTGTTAAAGATAGCCCCGTTCACTCTAACAGGAGAGTTTTTCTCCAACAACAGAGCCACTTTCTGCCAGGAGAATAATTCATTTTCTTTCTATATTTCTCTGAGTATCGAAGTGGACATGCATGACTGTTTTTTGTTTTAAACTTTAAATCATACATTCACTTTCCTGAATACTGCACATTCGCAAATATAAAACGGCACATTTCACTTTGATGGCAGCCTGAGGAAGGATTCAATTGTATTGTGCAGTTATCTGCATGAATCTCAGTAATGCACTGCCCACAATGCAATGTTTACTGTATAGAGCCAACTTGTACAAGAAGTTCTTCACAATAAAATAAATTATCTTAAAGATCATTTTATAGGGAAAAATTGAAAAGGCTGTCCCTGTTCTATATAGAACATTTTATTTGAGCAATGTATCCAATGTTTTTGTTAATCAATGAAAATAAGATAAGAAAAACATTAAATCACAGTCGATGTGATTGTATCACATTTGTATGATTGGAAAACATAATCTATAGTTTGTTGCAGCAAATTCAGAAAAAAGGCTCTGGATCACTTTCACTAGTTTCTGTGTTGGTGTCGGCCTCATGTAAAGTGCTCCCGAACACAGCTCAGTACTTGTTCCACTCACATCATTCTCATAAAAAAGACCCTTACTGCGCATCAGAGGACACCCAATCTTTATTGAGCTTTTATTGAATTGTCTGCGAGAAAGAGGTGGAGCTGCTGCTGCATCGCCCCGAGGAAAAACCTGTGTCCTTGTTTCACGGAGCAGAAGCTCACCTTCATACAACTAGGTGAAGGTGAAGACAGGCGGCGTGCAGGAGATCCCTTGCCGTCCCGCTCTCTGTGGCAGAACAACTTGTTTAACTCTCATGGTCAGTGTCTGCACGTGTTAAACCCGACTGGAGCTGCACAATCCTCCTGACAACAAAACAAGCCTTTGACCGAGCAGTGACCTCATACTGTGGCAAAGTCTGGCGTCCTATCCAGTCACTTAGGCTAACCTGTTTGCTGTTCATTGTAGAGGGAGGTATCTGATGAAACACTTGTTAAATAGAAGAATGGCATTTTTTTCAAAATGTATGTTTTTGTTTTTTTCAACCCGCCAACATCCCAACTAACGGCGATTGTTGATTGCAAGCATTTGTGGGTTTTGCAGAAGAATATTGCATAGTCATCAATGTTTTTTCTCTGGCTATAGGGTTGTCCCAACCCCATGTTTTGGTTTGAATTAAACATTTTATAAAATTACATTTAATTACATAGCCCTGCAGACTGGGATTACATAGGTTGATTGTAGGCCTTTAATAAAGTTACTCTACATATTCATATCCATCCATCCATCATACACAGGTTACTGTTCAGCAAAATTAAAACCTTTCATTTCTAAAGACACACTTAGACAAAACCAAATCAAACTGCATCTGTGTCGAGCTCTTGCACACACAGTGCCTTCTTTTTCTATACCACATGCAACTGGCCGATGCAGGGGGAGTAAACCCAGATTTGGGACGGGCAGGGGGGACTGTAGCCTCTTCCACCTTTGGCAGAAAGAGCTGTATTGATTGGCAGGACTGCTCACGATGGTATATTTGGGGAAACTTTTCTATCTCACTGCAGATGGGGGGTTAGAAAAAAAAAGATAATCCGAAGAGCACCCTAACAAGCTGTGCTGAACACATCCTTCTTAAACCTGCAGGAGCTGGTTTAACGTTCCAGTTGCAGGAGGATGCCATGATGACAGCCACTCACGATCAGACACACGTAGGGACAGTTGCAATGCTGGCGACAAGGTTATCAACATCTCTCGCAGATCACTGCCAGCACTTAGCTCGCTATAAGGTCGCTGCGCTGACCTTGCACTGACCACAATCTGAGGGGTTTTAAGGCGATCAGAAAGGAGGAAACAGGCTAATAGGTTCTGGACAGTGGTGAGATGTCTCGCTGTCACACTTCATCTATCCTGATGCATCAGGATTGTTTCGCTGCTCAGGCCAGGCAATTACTGTCCTATTCCAATCTACTCCTCAGCGCCACTGTAATGAAAAATAATTAAGAGGCTGAAAATGAGTTTTCTCATGAAATGGATTTGGTGGTTGAACACAATCGTACTTGGCAGATGGGTAAGGGAGTGTGTTTTAATACAGCTAAAATAGTTAATCATGTACAAGGTGTACTTAGCAACAAACTTTTAAAGCCATTTCTGTCAGTAAGATTGATAGCAAGCAGTTAAACAGGTTTAAAGGGGCCCTATGCTTTTAAGGGTGTTCCCTTTCCTGTAATTCTCCCACACACTCCCCCCCGCCTGAAACGCCTCAATTGGACTCCTTTGTTTACTTCAGTAACATAATGACATCATTATGTTAGACGCGCACTTCTATTGGCTAGCCCTGCAATACATTGTATGTATAGGTTAAGGGGCGGGACATCTCTAAGCGGTTGACTAATCAAAACAGAGCCGGCCAGCTAACCAATCAGAGCAGACTGGGCTCTGGTTTCAGACAGAGGGTGAAAAGAGCTGCTGCTTGACAAAGGTCAAGTTAGGGTTCTGTCGAATCCTTTTTTATACAAAGCAATTTAATATGTAGGGTTGTCATTAAGAATTTTTGAAAAAACAGGGGACACAAATGAGGAAAGTCAAGGCAAACATCTTAACATGTACACAATGAATTCAAAGAAACACAACTTAGACATACATAACCTTTTATCCAGTCTCCAGCTTCTAAACAGGACAGGTGGGTGTGGGCTGGAAACAGGGTTAGCCTATCAGCATGATTTGGTTTGTATTTTTTGTTTAAAGGGGAGAATTATTTTCGTTGAGACTCTTTTGGTGATAAGCGGTCACGGCTAAGTGCTGATATTATTGAGAGAAGGGATTGTTTGACTACAAATAGTTTTTCTGTCCAAAAGAAAATACCTTGATTTCAATGAGACCACTGCATCTTCCCAGAAGGAGCCTCAGCACAGATTTAACCACATTTAGTTGTGCAATGCCTCCAACAGTTTACTGCAAATATATTAAAGACATGGCAGGAAATACATCCGCAGTGTGATAACTCTAGAGTTAAAACGTCCTGTCTCAGTGGAGGATTACACCCACCAGGTGTTCTCACTTACGCTGCCTAATTGGATCCCTTCTGAGCAACGTGTGGGCGTGTACTCATTGTGCCTGATTTACATCTTTCTGACCCTGTCAATAGCCTCCCAATTCAGCTGCATTTGTAGACCGTTTATGTCACATATGCAGAGAGAAGGCTGTCCCAATTTGAAGACTACTCTAAATGCCTTCTTTTCCAGAATTTGTTGGACAAAAAATAATCTAATGGTTCCCATGTTGTATGTTATGTTTCATGCGATGCACATAAGCACTGTGTTTTGTA